>NC_079445.1:9496747-9849247 GCF_903798145.1 Danio aesculapii | reverse complement strand
CTGTGCTGCCGATAGGGGGAAGTGAAGTGACGTCATTGTGAAAAGGGTCTATAGGACAACAGCACGATTAACTAACATCAGACTAATTAGACAGAATGAATTAAAATATTGAGTCAAATATGAATTAGGTCCTATGTTTGTGTATGTATGATGAATACAACTTGCAATTAAATTACTGAACCTTTAAATCATAAACTTTTAAGAATCCAAACACACTGTTAACAATTTTACATCAGTAAAACACTGACGATAATCTACATTAAGGCTGAAACAACGACGGCAAACGTTTTTTCCATTAAAAGTTCAAAGAACACAAATATTTCTAAAGCCAAAAGGTCAACAGAAAAACCTTCACATTTAGATTGGTACATTTTTCAGGGTAGGTAGGTCGGAACTGTAAAAACTATGTATATGCTTGTTATTACCATATTTGATGCAATGAAATAATTGCAGCTTTTGGGATTTGAAAATCACACTCTTTCAAAACGTGGTATAGAAACGATTACTCACGTACGTCTACTTATAACATTGGTATGTTTTGTTGCAATAAGCTTAAGCATATTTTTCCAAGCAACCAAGTAATGATTTTAATAATATGTATTGGTAATCTTGATTCGGTTCATAAAATAATAATAGTGTTTTAAGTTTAAAGAGCACCTATGGTGAAAAATCTACTTTTCAAGCTGTTTGGACAGATATGTGTGTAGGTATATTGTATAGACCGTCATATTGGGGTGATATAAACACACCCAGTCCTTTTTTTATTTTTTTAATTTAACAACATAAAAACGGTGGACCAATTGGAGCAGTTTTTAGATCGACAGCAACTTGACGTAGGAGTGCAGTCCCCCCGCCCACCAATATTGATTGACAGGCGCACATCACCATATCCTCAGTTTGTTGTTTCACGTCCGCCATTTTCAGCGTGTGAGTCAAAGCGATGTCACCAAAGGAACACCCTTGCTCTATTTTTAGATGCAAGGCTCATTGGGCTCAACACAAGATCAACATTCACCACATGATTGCTCTCATCGGAATTATTGTTTGTAACTTTAGGTGGGTTTGCAAACATTTACTTTTCATTGCGTCTTCCTTAAACTTCAGCCGTTTGCATTTCTCGTGGTCACAGAAGCTCCCTGTGATCTTAACTAGGTGCAGCTGGAAAGTGCGAGCGCGTTGCCTCGCGTGCGCGTCCGTACATTGGAAATAAAATAACGAACTTGCCTGCAGGTCGCACACCAGAAGCGCCGCACGGCGACGCTCAGCATTGTGCCATGCATTTTAGAATTCTAAACATAGGTTTCTATCAGGGTACACACAACGGCGCTTTAAGTCGCCGGCTTTCCGAGGTGCCCAGCCACCACTAAGGACACTTCATATTTCTGCCGTGCCACAGAGCGCCATCTGAATAGTTTCATTTTAAATAACATGCGAATGTGCGCATCTGGTGTGCCATGTCGCGACTCTGAGCGGCGCATCCGGTGCCTCAGTCAAAGTTAATTCAGTGTGCGTGGTTATTAGTCTCGGTGTACAAGCTCGGAACTTTACACTAGCACACAGTTGGCTGTAAAACTTTACAAAGACACAAATGATTTTGTAGTCTCTGCTTAGTCTGTGTACGAGTCGTACATGTACGGCTGAATGCTAGTCCACTCATCATGTTGCTTCTCTCTGTCTGCTGCCAAACACAAATTGGGGGAGCTCTTGGCTCCGCCGCCTTGTTACGTTGGGTGGGAATTCGAAACTAATTTTCATGTGAAGCAACACACCCTTAAAACAGCGAGCTGTGCACACGCCCCCAAAATAACACTTTTTAACACATTAAAATAAAAAAAATCTTAATTGTGTTTTGAACTGAACCTAAACTGGCACACTCAGAAGAATCATAATATTAATTTTAAATCTTAAAAAAGAGCAAACTATGTGCCCTTTAAATGCTTTGGCTCATGCGAAGACTGACGATTGTTAAATTAAGAGTAATTCGAAGTAATTTTAAGACCTTTCATAGAAAATAAGAAAAGCATACAGTTTAAAAAGCTATTAAAACCCTTGTTTTAAGATAATTAGATTAAATACACTTCTTGGAATAGGAGTTATTATACTTTTTTCTTCACTAAAGCCTAAGTATTGTACTTACCAAGTACAATAACTTGCATTCAAAAAATGACATTTGCTGTTTGTTAAAACTACTTATTTAAAAATGAGCTGAAACAAAAATTCTTGAGGGTTTTTTAATAGTAGTCAACTTAATAGTTTTATGTTTAATCCACTTAAATCTGTAAAGCCTAATAAAGTAACTTAATTCCTTTAGGTTGTCCCAACACAAATCGATTATGAGGAACCCAGCATGTTTTACAGTGTACTACACAGCCAGATAATTTGACTGTGTTTCTTGACACTGTATCTTCTTAAATCATTTATTTCTCGTATTCGTATATATAAATATATGAACACTTCAGATGCAAAAACCTCTAAGTGCGATGTGTTTTTCTCAGCCTCGTATATTTATGTTCAGTTATTTCACTTTAAATGCAATGAAAATAACTTCTTCTTTGCATAGAGGTAAAATAGGTTTACGCATTCGTTGATTTTTGAACAGTGACAACTTGTGACACGCTTTCTATGTTGTTTTATACGCTACTTTGAATATTCGGTCTGAATAAATATGACTTCAAAACAACATTAGCACTATTTAATTGTCTTTGAACAGGGTTGTACTTTGCCTGCCAGTCTTCATTATTTACTACTCTGAAATTATGTTATTAAGGAGAAAGTCCCCGATATTCTTAGAACAGAGTAAAATTGCTGAAACTACACAGCAGCCTGTGAAATTGCTATATATATATATATATATATATATATATATATATATATATATATATATATATATATATATATATATATAGCTTTGCAGTGTTGCTCTTTACACCGTCAAAAGATGCCAGAAACCATGACTTCATAAACCACCAAATCATAACCCATTTTACTTATTTTTAAGAGTCTACTACAGCACAGATTTAACACAAATGTCAATAAACAAATCTATTAAGCATCTACAGAGCGACGCGACTGAGTACGAGCAAGTAAACATTCTCTTTCCCTCACTTGTCCTTGGCCTCCGTGATCTCCTGCGTGGCGGCTCTCAGCTGCTCGTCTTTGCGGATGAGACTCTCTGCCTGCTCCCGCACGGTCCTCTCCGCCTCCCGCAGCCGCTGCTCCAGCTCCGAGACCCGGCGGTGCAGGGCGGCCAGGTGCGCGTTCGCCTCTCGGATCTGCACCGGCGACGGGGATGACATGATGTCCGGGATGCGGAAGATAAAAGCACTCTCATCCACGGTACGGGCTGATCATCTTCTGCGGGTCGTTTCGGAGGCTGAACTCTCCCTCAATCTCAGCATGCGTTATGCTACAGCGTGCGTGGATCTACTCGGTAAATCTCTGCGGCTGCAACACAGTGACAGTCGGCAATGCGGGTTTAAATGCAGCTCATGGGTTTATGGTAGTGTCGTATACAAGTGGGTAATGCAGTTTGTGTATGTTTTTCCGTGCAGCTGACGTGTCATTTGCACCAACTTCATAGCAACCTGTAGCTGCTGACCCGGAAATGTTATTTAGAGCAACTAGCCAATCAGAGTAGCCGATAGACAGCATTGATCAAACTGCACTTTAGGTACCAGACGAAGAGAGTCAACCATTTCTTGTTTATGTATTTGTTTTGTCTATTTTTTTTATTGCAGTTTAATTATCCTAATTTAAATCATGTCTCAACTCTCTTTCGCTCAGTGTTTTTTAAACACATAATTAAAGCAGAGAAAGAGAAAAAGAAACTTTAAATACTCAAGAGAACAACTTGAGAAAATACTAATCAGCACAATGGCCACTTCAGCCATTCTCCATGTTAGCAACAGATATCGATTAAGCCTAAAATAGAGGAAATTGAGTTTAATGTTCCCCAAAACACTTCCTAAGACACTGTAAATTGAATCCACATTAGGGTTAGTCTGTCTGCTTCTCCTTATCCCGAGGTTCACACACTGTAAAATAACGATATGACAAAGTCATGACATCAATTCTTTTGTTACTTTAACTAATTTAAATCAGTTAGTAAGGTTTTAACTTTTTTGTTGTTATATAAACCAAATATTTATAGACAGTTTGACTGATGTGGGATAACACGGTATCGCTGTCCTCTCATAGCAAGAAGGTTGCTGGTTCGAGCCTCGGCTCAGTTGGCATTTCTGTGTGGAGTTTGCATATTCTACCCGCGTTGGTGTGGGTTTCCTTCAGGTGCTCCGGGTTCCGTCTTCAGTTCTGAGACATGTGCTGTAGGTGAATTGGGTGGGCTAAATTGTCCATAGTGTAGGCTGTGTGTATGTCCTGGTCCTCCAGATTGGGGGTTGAGCTAACAACTCACTAGATGTTTGAAACATCAATATGGTGCGGCTAAAATATCAACTTCCTTATAAATGGCCTACATTTTTTTTTTAGCAGCAATAATGTTTTCAGTGCATAATTGTTGATCTGGCCCATATCGAGAGCATGGTTGTCATGGTCATTGATAGGTCGAGAATGGTTTGGTCCCAAGCTATAAAAAATAAAGGTGAATTTAATTTAATGAAAATAATTAATATCCTGATGCTTTTTTGCAGATTCTGTTTAGAAGAAACTGAATCCAATGAACCAGTCACAATAAAGTTCTGGCAGGAGCTTTACAGCTGGTTAACCCTCGTGTTGACTTATGGGTCAAAAATGTCCACAGGCACCATTTTAACAGCAGCAGAAAAAAAAAGTTCAGTGACTTTTTTTAAAATGACCAAAACATTAGAATATATGAATCATTTTCTATTTTCCTTTATATTTTTATATATATACACTTACAGTTTAAATCAGAATTATTAGCAATTAATTATTATAATTTTTTTTTCTTTTTTAAATATGTCTCAAATGATGTTTAACAGAGCAAGGAAATTTTTACAGTATGTCTGATAATATTTTTTTCTTCTGGAGAAAGTCTTATTTGTTTTATTTTGGCTAGAATAAAAGCAGTTTTTGATTTTTTAAAAACTATTTTAAGGTCAATATTATTAGCCCCTTTAAGCTATATATTTTTTCTGTAGTCTAACCATCATCATACAATAACTTGGCTAATTACCCTAACCTGCCTAGTTAACCTAATTAACCCACTTAAGCCTTTAAATTGCACTTTAAGCTGAATACTAATGTATTAAAAAAAATCTAGTCAAATATTATTTACTGTCATCATGGCAAAGATAAAAATAAATCAGTTATTAGAAAAGAGTTATTAAATCTATTATGTTTAGAAATGTGTTGAAGTAAATCTTCTCTCCATTAAACAGAAATTGGGGAAAAAATAAAGAGGGAGGCTAATAATTCTGACTTTAACTGTATACATTTATGTAGTCTCTATGCCCTCTAGTTTAAAATAAATGTTTTAAGAATGTTTTTTATTAAATTTAAGTTTTTTTTAATTATTATTTTATACACATGCTCTTTGGTAGGCTTTATGAAACATTTTGTTTGCATATTTAATAATATTTGATTTGCTGTGTGAATAATGTGGTCTTTTTGAATTTGTACATTTAAAGGTGTGCAGTGAAAAACAGATATCATCACTAATGCTCACTTAATTATCAAATTTACACAGCTTTAAATTTAACACAATGTTGTGTTGTGTAGACAACATACATGTTCACTGAGCTTCTACAAGCTTCACTAATGTTCTGTACAGTGGTGTAAAGAAATAAATTACAAATACTCAAATGACTGTAATTGAGTAGTTTTCCTCATGAATTGTTATTTATTAAGTAGTTTTAAAAATATGTACTTTTACTTTCCCTTGAGTACAGTTTTAGTGCTGTATTGGTACTTTTACTCCACTACTTTCCTAACTTGCAGTCACTGCTTTATTTGTTCTTGTCTATGGAGATTAGAAAAATCAATCATGTGATTCCTGTCCAATCAAATCGCACATAGAAGGTAAATTGCATTATAATGAACAACCTTAAGATGTGGGCGATTTATACTTGCAAACTGTCTGGAAAGATTAAAAGTGATTAAAAATCTATACACTCATTGACCCAGACTCTGCTTAGATTCATGTCACTGATGAGAAGATGACAAATGTTTACTGTATTATGACTGAAATGGCCTTAAACACCCAGCAGGCACTAGACATTAACATGACGTTAAATTGAAGTTGTACCTCAACGTCATGGGGATGTTGCGTTTTGTTTGGAAATGAAAATCGATTTGACATCACAACTCAACGTCAGGCTGACATCAAAACCAAATATTAACGTTGTTACCACTATGACGTCTATCAGATGTTGGATTTTGGTTGCCAGTCCTGACGAATAAATGTCAGTATTTGACGTCAATATAAGTTAAGATGTTGGCTCGACGTTGGATTTTGATAATTTTTCAACACAACCTAAAATCAATCAAATATCAATGTTGACATTGTTATTGGTGATCAAAATAAATTTTTCCAGATGCTGGCTAGACATTAAATTTTGGTCACCTGACGTCACGACATAAGTCTAACCTAATATTAACATCTTTTGGTGTTGTGTGCCTGCTGGGCAATAACTAAATGGACTACAAAATGTTACGTTTACACATATTCTCAAATTACATGTAAATGCATCAGCTTTTTACAGCATAATACTCTGCTCACCACTCCTGAGTACTTTTGAAAGGGCTACTTTTTACTCATTCTTTGAGTAATATTTACAACAGATACTTTAACTCTAACTGCACTACATTTTTAACTCTAACTGCACTACATTTTTAAGCAAGTAATGATACTTTAACTTAAGTAAATGTTAGTATTACCTTTAATGCTAAATATTGGTGTTTAATATTTATGCATAAAATAATAATCGTGTAAATCCTTAAATGAACTGAGGAGGGCAACATCAGACATCTAGTGTCTAGTGTGCCGCAAATCACAGAAGAAGACGAAGCGCGAGAAGGAAGAGGTCGAAAAGAGACTCTCGCGATATCTCAGTCGTGTCCTTGATGCGCAAGCAGAGATGGGCTACTGGGATCTAGAAGAGGGCAAAGACTGCGTTGCCAAAACATGGGTCACCACGAAAGTGGCCACCGTCGTGGGTTAGTCTGAAAGATATCTAAACTGTGACGGATCATTTGAGCGTAGTTTTGAACCTACGCGTTGCTTATGGAGGATAAATGCTATGTTGTTAGCATGAACATTAGCCAGTCCTTTAGTGAATAACAGTGTAACGTTATTGTACTGTTATCACCTTTATGTCGTATTTATATTTTCCCCCACATTATTTCAATATATTTGGTATATGTTTATTATACGGTACGGGATTATTGGTTGTAGTTATAATCTATTCCCCTGTGCTAATGAATTTACCGGTTATTTGTTTGTGTCCTGGTTTTCGAGATTGAAGTAACGTTAAAGATGGTTTCATATTCACACATTCATACTGTCTCCTAAATAATATAATTTCAGAAACGTATTTGCAAATTCTAAATAGTGAAATCATATTAGCAGCCAATGATTATCAAAGTTACAACACTGTTCACAGTCAAAGAAAAAGTGCTAACGTTGTTTTTAAGTCATTTTACATGTGATTTCAGACCCAATATTCAAACTATCATGGTCAACAATATAGGGAGCATATCACAAGTGAATGAACGAATGTGCAAATATAAAACTAACTTTACCTCAATGTTATTAAGGTGTCGTTAGATTTTGCTTGGTTTATTAATCAAAACTTACCTGACTTTAATATGCTGTTGTCTGCAGGACTGGTCGCTACTGCTTACCGTATGGTGTTATTTAAACCTGAACCCCCTCTTCAAGCTTTGACCACAGCAGCATCACTCACTGGCACCATGGGTAAGATCCAAATAATAACACGATGCAAACCTGTTCATGGTCCATCATGCTGAGCTGGGGATATATCTTTATAAGTTTAACCAAAAGAAGTCTTTTAAAGCTTTAACAGCGTGGCTACTGTATGATTTGAGAATTTGTACTTTGTTGTGTTGTTTATACTACACACATTTGCATTAAGGTGAAATTGTTATTTTCCAAAGGGCTAATCTTAGAGCTACATCATTAACTGCATATGTTTTTTTTTTTTTTATCATTACGGTTAAATAGAATACTTGCACACTTTCCCTCGGCTTAGTTCCTGATTTATCAGGGGTCACCACAGAGGAATAAACTGTCGATTGCTCTGATATGCACTCACCATGCACTTTATCAGGTACACCCTACTAGTACCAGGTTGGACCCCATTTTGCTTTCATAACTGCCTTAATCCTTAGTGGCATAGATTCCACAAGTTACTAGAAATATTTTTTTTTGAGATTTTGGTCCATATTGACATGATAGCATCATGCAGTTGCTGCAGATTTTTTCGACTCCACATCCATGATGCGAATCTCCCGTTTCACCACATCCCAAAGGTGCTCTACTGGATTGAGATCTGGTGACTGTGGAGGCCATTTGAGTACAGTGAACTCCTTGTCGTTTTCAAGAAACCAGTCTGAGATGATTCGCGCTTTATGACATTGTGCATTATAATGCTGGAAGTAGCCATGAGAAGATGGGCACACTGTGGTCATAAAGGGATAGACATTGGCAGAAACAATACTCAGGTAGGCTGTGGCGTTGACACGATGCTCAATTGGTACTAATGGGCCCAAAATGTGCCAAGAAAATGGCACAGTGTGGTCTTTGCTGCTGTAGCCCATCTGTTTCAAGGTTGGACGTGTTGTGTGTTCAGAGATGCTCTTTGCATATCTCGATTGCCTTTCTATCAGCTGGAACCAGTCTGGCCATTCTCCTTTAACTTTTGGCATCAAGGCATTTGCGCCCACAGAACTGCCGCTCATTGGATATTCTCTGTAATCCCTAGAGACGGTTGTGCATGAAAATTTCAGTAGATCAGCAGTTTCTGAGATATTCAGACCAGCCTGTCTGGCACCAACAACCATGTCACATTCAAAGTCACTTAAATCACCTTTCCTCCCCATTCTGATACTCTGTTTGAACTGCAGCGGATCCTCTTGACCATGTATACATGCCTAAATGCATTGAGTTGCTGCCATGTGATTGGCTGATTTGCATTAACAAGCAGTTGGACAGGTGTACCTACTGAAGTGGCCGGTGAGTGTATGTTTTATGCTGCGAATGCCTTTCCAGCCACAACCCAGCACTAAAAGTAAACATCCTTGTTTACAATTGTGACATTATAAAGGTTAGGAAAGTGTGTTGTGTTTTTTTTTTTTTTTTCTTCTCTCCCTGCAGTACATTGTTGAGCTAATTCAACTTTGCGGTCAAGTCTATCAGAAACATAATGTGCAGCAGCCAGGCATCATTTGACAGATCCTTGTGTTCTTCATTGCTTGAACAAAGATCTCAGGCAGTGTTTTTACTGTTGATGTTTGGTGCCCGTTTAATCAGGAAGTGACGATTTTGTTCTCTTTGACTAGATTGAATGAAAATGCTGCTTTATTCGCACACCTTTTATGCGTTATTCCAGTTTTGCACATACATTTAATTAACATATTTGAATGGAAACATAGCTATTGCCTACATTTCAGTCACACAAAGAACAAAGTCACGTACAAGAATGGCTTGTCCTTTTATTAATAAATAATTTGCTTAAATTCACTGACTTTCGACAGGGACACTGTAACTAGAATAATATGATTATAATTTTTTTTCTAAAAACAATTTTTAGTTCTAAGTGTTTAAATGCATTCTAAATGTAATCAATCTTCATCACTTGATCAATATTTTTGCACTTTTAAATCTATTAAAACTGATCAACGTGTATAAAAGTGGGAACGTGTGTAAAAATTTTAGAAACGTCACGCATAACATTACTTATTTTATTATACTTAAATATTTAAATACTTAAAATGTAAACTTACGCTTTAACTTGAGCAGCTGTTTTCCCACTCTAACGGTCTCTGTTTCACTGATGCAGTGGTTTTGCTTTTTTAAAAATAGCCTCATATTTGCTATAACTTTGCATGAGCACATCAAGTTCAGCTGGAGAAAAAAAAATGGTAATCTCTCTTTTTTTTTTTTTTTTTTTTTTTTAGATGTTGCCACGGTGACCTGTAATATCTGCACTCCATTGATAATGCCTTTTTATAGTTGCGGTGTGTGTGCTTTACTTTGAGTTTGTCTACTCAAAGTTGATTGACCTAACTCAGATCAGTTATTCTGAAACCGAAAACTCTTGAGTTTTTAATCTCTCGATAAATCAACTCAGTGTTCAAGTTTAAACTCCGAGTTGGTTGATCGTCCTTACTGAAACAGGCCCCTTGCCTTTGTAATGTCAAGTTGTCATGACAAAAACAACAAAATTTGTCATAAACATGATTGCCATGACCCCATTATAAATGTCTTGAATTTTATCATAGTGCCATTAATATATTTTTGTTGAGCTTCACTACGGTGGTACAAGCTGAATTTGTCATTACCAAGCCATTTAATGTTTATAAAACTCTAAAAGATGACTTGACAGAGTAATGACAGTTTAAAATAAGACATTTTAATGACAAAAACAGCTTGTTCCACTGAAAACACGATCAGAAAAATATTCATGACACGATTATAATGGCCTTATGACAATCATATTTGTCACAGAATTATGTTAATGTCGAGTTGTCATGAGAAAGATGAAGACTGGTTGTGATGTATTAGTTTCTGTCAAGTTATAATAACAAACAATGTCATATTTGCATTTATAATGACATAACTGAGCAAATAACAAATATTATATTAACATCAAATGATTTTTAATATTAAACATGTGACTTCATTCATTTTCTTTTCGGCTTAGTTCCTTTATTAATCTCGGGTCACCACAGCGGAATGAACTGTCAACTTATCCAACATATGTTTTAAGCAGTGGATGCCCTTCCAGCTGCAACCCATCACTGGGAAACATCCATACACTCTCATACACTACAGACAATTTAGCTTACCAAATTTACCTATACCACATGTTTTTGGACTCGTGGGGGAAACCGGAGCACTTGGAGGAAACCCACACGAACACAGGGAGAACATGCATATTTCACACAGAAATGCCAACTGACCAAGCCAGGGCTTGAACCAGCGACCTTCTTGCTGTGAGGTGATTGTGCTACCCACTGCGCCACCGTGCTGCCCTTAAACATGACATGTCAACTTTTATTAACCAAACTGTCAGAACAGTAAACTAAAAAAGCACATGCACACTTGCTCCAGTGGTTAATTTAATTTTCTGTTTGCCACACTTTCAGCTGCCATGGGTGCCATCTTCGGTATGACCACTTGTATAAGTGCACAGGTCAGAGATGAACCTGACAGCCCAGCTAACTATTTCATTGGTGGATGTGCTTCAGGTGTATTCCTTGGGGCACGGAGTAAGTACAGTATTTAAATGCTTTCATCATTATCTGAGGTAACTGCTTTTTCTATTTGTCTAACAAGGTTTTTTTATGTTCCTTTAGCACACAGTCCTATGACAGGTACTATGGCTTGTGTTGGTCTGGGAACTGTGGCAATGCTCACAAAAGTTGGAAAAATGGAAGGCTGGAGACTCACAGGATCCCCAAAGCTGTGAATGGAGATGTACCCTAGTACTTGATTTGTTTATATTGTATACTGCTTAAATAAATGTATTAAGATAAAAAAAATATATATATGTCGCATTACCTTCTTGTCACTGCTTTTACTGCATAACTTGGGCAGCTTTTTACCATACATTAGTGTAATGCCTTTTATTGATCAGGGCCATTTATTATATAACAAACATTCATAGATTTTAGTCAGTATGTTGAAAAATATGTTTTCAGAAAAGAAATAGCTGCCACAGAACTGAAACACCTGCACACATGAACATTTTTTGTGGGAAGTAGGTCTGCATGTGCTGGTAGGCAGCAATTTTTCAGGTGAGGCATATTTATTTATTGAAGTTACCAAATAAGAATTTATAAATCTTCCAGTTAAGTAAATTCATTTTTATAACTGTTAATAATTTTACTGATAATTTCGCAGAAAACCCTGTTTAATAGGCTGTTTATAAAAAGTTAATTGCCTGTTTAATAATGTGTTCTACGTTTCATGAGAAATGTACCCTGTATATGTATAATGTTTGGACTTTCTCCACTCAATGGTATACATGCTTTATTATACAATATTTAGCGTTATGTTTTACAAATGCATGTGATATTTAACGCATATGTACACTGGTACGTTCTGGTAATCCAGATAAAATGGTTCTAAACCATACCAAATTAGGGTTCTACAGTTTATACCAGTAGCAGAACACATTCTGTATCCAACAGCATGTACCAGTTCACGAAGTCTGACAGTACTAGTACAAGTTATCTGAGCACGTTAAAAAATGATAATTGACACTGAACATAAATGAAGTCAAACAGAACCATGATATAAATGTAATGTTCCTGTGATGTTCACTATCATCTATGATGCCTTTGTCTACTGTTATGAGCGTATTTAGGTACAAATTAATATTTTACATCATGTCTTTTGATGGCCAAAAGTATCAAAATGGACAGTAAATTAGATTTTTTTTCTATTGATTACCTAGTGAAAACGCACTCAACTAGCTGCATGGCCAAACATTAGTTAAACTATAAACGCAAGAAAAAACATGATTGCTAGAGAAGTTAGATTTTGAAAGTTAAAGTGAATAGACATAATTTACCTGTTGAGAGGGTGCTGATCGAGAGTGAATGCTTGAGCTCCAGAAACCAATGAGCTGCAGGTGTTTTGTCAGTTATAGATTTGAAATACAAAAAGGCGGGAAATAAAGAACCATAAACTCGCATGAAGATCCATAATAGCATAAAATACTTCTTTAGGACAATATCTAAAACTATTACTAGGACTATTTGTTTGAATTAGCTTTAGATAACCTTTAAGGACCCCATCATAATCATTGACAATACATTCAAGGTTTGACTGCATCGCCGATGAGAGGCTGAAATAAAAAAAAAAAAGAGCGTGAGTTGAATTCTGAGGCGACCTCATTGGGGTAAGGTAAAGTTCATCACAATATCAGTATGGAACGGTGTTAAACGCTATAAAAAATTAGCGTAATGACCCATTTTGAGCATACAGCACAAGTTCTATTTTTTATTTTTACACCAATTGTTATTTTGCACGAAGCAATGATTATATAGCCGTTATTGTCGCATAATTCGTAACAACGTTCAGACTTCAATAATTTTTCACAACTAAAATTACAAAACAGTTTTAACGATGTAGATTTTTTTCATAAATTGTTCTTTAATTTTGATTTCTACTATGTTATTAGGTTAATGTTAGTAACAGTATGCCTATTGGTTTGGATTTAGTGTGTTCAGGGATTCAGTATTAATAAAAAAATAACTTGTGCTTCTCTTTGATTTTAGTATAATTTTTGTACAATACATAGCCTATAGAAAGTCCTAAAGATATTTGTTTGCAATTGAACTCTTCAATACGCAATGTAGAACATGATTTCAGAAAACTACTACAGTAAATTACATTATCGCCCCTGTAAGACTTTAATGTTGCTGTCTAATGTGTAATGTTGTTATAATGTTGCATAACATAATCTATCCAATCCACCCCCTAGCTGTTATTTCTACATTATATTCGTACAGAAGATTTTTCAGTTCTTCTTTAACTGGTCTCAGCTTACCCTCTCAAAAAACAAACACACACACACACACACACACACACACACACACACACACACACACACACACACACACAAAAAAACAACAACACCATTTTTAGGTGTTTTACATTTAATTCTAAAGTTCTCTGCCGTTTCCACCTGCAACAGCACTGAAACTAATAATGCTCTGAAGCTCATCCTGTTCTGAAAGACTGAGATTTTATTCCATATTATTTCTTAAGCAAAGATGCTGAATTGTACACTACTGCCATTAGGCCTATATATTTCTGGTCTCAGAATTGCACAGTAAATAATTTCCAATGATTGTTGGCTTGCTTTCAACACACCAATGCCATGTGTCTGTTACTTCCTTTAAGCATAATTTCCATTCATACTCCAAGCATTGACCACCCTTTAAAAATAAATTAATTTTCACTTCTGATCTGAAAGCACCAATTAGTGGCTGCATTTTTATGATGTCATCATATACTGTAGACTTCTTGCAAGGTATTTTACAGTATTTTGAAACTGCAAAAATACAAGACACTAACATATTTTGATACGAAATTTTTAATCATTTTTATCAACCCCATTAAATACAAATTAGGCTACAAAAACTATTTTGTATTTGAAATATGTAAATGTATCATAAATAATTCCCATCCCTGGCATGCAGTATACATATCAGTAATTTACACTTGTGCATGCTCGTGTTTTATTGATAAGTTTTCAGGCGAGTTGTTTGTGTAACCACAAGATGGCGCCCTTGTTGTTTGTATTAGGGAAAACGTTTCCAATGCAATTCACACGACTCATGATTTCATTAATCATTTTTAAAGCATAAATACTTTCAGATTTCAGAATCCAAAATATTCATGGAAGACTTAAAGGGCCTCCAAGTTCAATTAGCATGAGTAGTTGAGTTTATATTACCGGTCTGGGCCTTGAACAGATAGCTATGTTCTAGAACTTTCTTTTTGTTCCACCAAGGAAGTATACAATCACTGGTTTCTGGGGTGGTCTCCTTTGGCACAAAATAGAGGTGTGTGGCAAAGTAAGAACTGGAAATCCTACAGCAGTGCCTGAGAATCTCCTAATACATGTGTTAAAAACCAGCAGAGCTCAATTATCACCAGAATGAAGACTGTTCCAAAGTGTTAGATTTTTACTACAGGCCCGCTGAGTTCACTGGACCGTATATTTACAGGTGATTATCACAGCGGTTACTGGGAGACTTTTAAATTATTAATGAGATGTGAGAAACAGCTGTTTGCAGTTTATTTGGTTTCAGCAGTTGGAGCTAGCCGGGAAAACACAAGAATCTTGGAGATTGATGTGTTAGCTTTGGCATTTTCCTTGTTGACAGCCACAGCGCAAAAAAGTGTTGATTATATCCATGAGGCTAAATGGTGTCATTAGCTGACGTGTCCTCATCTGGATCTTCAAAACAATCTTCTAATCATTTGATCATGGCATTGATTTCAAAACAAATTCTTATGTATTAAGAGCAGACTTTAAATTTTTATGGCTATTAGAGACACTACACTTTCAGAATTGTATCGAAGTGTTCCTAACAGTTTGATATTCTGAAATATGACAATAAATTAAAGCACTAATTAAATGAATAATATCAAAGCAGAAAAAAACAAAGAAAAGAAATGTTGAAAGGCCTGTCGATCCAGTCTACCACTGTTAATTTCTCCACTCATGGGTCTAATTATGGTTGTTATGTGAAATTTGGCTCATAGTGACATCATGTGACTGTATTAATGAGCTGGAAACTATTGAGTGCCCATTTTTTTATTGAGCAGATTTCAGCTCTAACAGCACTGGCAGTGCCTTTAGAGAATCCAAACCATTGAAGTGGATTTCTCGAGTCAAAAAACAACCAGAACTTTAAAGGTGTGTAATACTTCACGCTAAAAAGGCCAGATGCTGTTACAGCATGAACCAACAGAGGTTTTCAAACGTTTTGATGTCAAAGACCCTCCTGATAATGAGCCTTGAGTAACCAATGTTTATCACATTCTCAAAACAATTCAGAAAGCTGGCAGTGAATTTTTATGAATTTGTACTATGTGCTTATGGCCGACTGAACATTTTTGTGTACTTTGTTGATCTGTAAACATACCCAGTAAAAAATGTAGCGCCCTACAAGCCATAATTAATTATTCACATTTTCACTGTCATAGAAGTAACATTTTTGGTTCCCCAAAAATATTTATATATATATATATATTCATTCATTCATTCATTCATTCATTTACTTTTTGGCTTAGTCCCTTTAATAATCAGGGGTCGCCACAGTGGAAAGAACCGCCAACTTATCCAGCATATGTTTTACGCAGCGGATGCCCTCCAGCTGCAACCCAACAATGGAAAACACCCATACACTCATATGTTCACGCTCATATACTACGGCCAATTTGGCTTATTCAATTCACCTGGAATGCATGTCTTTAAACTGTGGGAGAAACTGGAGCACCCAGGGGAAACCCACACGAACACCAGGAGAACATGTAAACTCCACACAGAAATGCCAACTTACCCAGAAGGGGCTTGAACCAGCGACCTTCTTGCTGTGAGGCGATTGTGCTACCCACTGTGCTACCGTGACATCTGTTTATAAGTATAGTTTATTCAAAAAATTAACATGTGAACATCAATGTCATCATGTAAACAACCGGTTAAAGTTTCTTTTTTCTGCTGAACTCAAAGGAGGATAAATACAGCCATTGACTTCCATAGTATTTTTTATTCAAACTATGGATGTCAAGGGCTAATCTTTTTTCTCAACATTATACAAAATATCTTGTTTCTTGTTCAACAGATAAAAAAAATTCACACAAACTTTGGGTGTTTTGGGTAAACTGTCACCTGTGACCGTTATGACAATAAAGAATCTTTAGCGCTGAAAGTCTGCATAAAGAGTCAAGCCATGGTCACACTAGAGTTTGAGATTACAAAATTCTGTTGTATGGCGCTGGAAAAAGGGGCAGTATAAAACAAGATTATTAGACATTGACTAACGAGTGTTTTTTCCATACAATGCATCCGGAAAGTATTCGTATCACTTCACTTTTTCCAAAAAAATTTATGTTACAGCCTTATTCCAAATTTTAGTAAATTAATTTATTTCCTCAACATTCTACACACAATACCCCATAATGACAATGTGAAAAAAAGATTTTTTGAAATTGTTGCAATTTTATTAAAAATAAAAAACCTGAAAAATCACATGTACATGAGTATTCACAGCCTTTTCCGTGAAGCTCTAAATTGAGCTCAGGTACATTCAGTCTCCACTTATCATTCTTGAGATGTTTCAGCAGCTTCATTGGAGTTCACCTGTGGTAAATTCAGCTGATTGGACATGATTTGAAAAGGCATACACCTGTCTATATAAGGTCCTAGGGTTGACAGTGCATGTCAAAGCACAAACCAAGCATGAAGACAAAGGAATTGTCTGTAGACTTCCGAGACAGTGGAAGATGTTTGGAACCATCAGGACTCTTCCTAGAGCTGGCTGGCCATCTAAGCTGAGCAATCGGGGGAGATGGGCCTTAGTCAGGGAGGTGATCAATAACCCGATGGTCACTCTGTCTAAGCTCCAGTGTTCTTCTGTGGAGAGAGGATAAGCTTACAGAATGACAACCATCTGTGAACCAATCCTCCAATCAGGCCTGTATGGTAGAGTGGCCAGACGGCAGCCACTCCTCGTCTAGAATTTGCCAAAAGGCATCTGAAGGACTCTCAGACAGATTTATGTTATTTATGTAGGGACAAGGCAGCAACATAAAAGATCACCAGACAAATAAAAAACTCCCAAAAACGTGAAGCCAACTACCTCGGAGTGGACCCACAGAAAAATAATAAACAAAAAGTACACTCTAACTAAACACCCAAATGAAACTAACTACACCTAATAAAATAACAGAAATAAAAAAATACAAAATCTATCCCTATCTCCCTGACTAAGAACAAAAACAGGAGAAAGTATTTACATAAAGAAAAGTGTGGCTTCCAACCTCTTCTGCCTCTTACCATGTACAATATTCAATATTTACAATATTAACAAACAAACAAATAAACCAAAAACAAAATAATAGGAGGGGGAAAACACGGATGGATATACAACAAAGAGTCAAAACTTACACACCAACACAGGAAACACAATCAACAATAACACTTAGCAACAAGAATAGTTTTTTTATAGCACACAAAATGCACAACAACACAACAAAACCTGCTCTCCAGCCCCACGCCCATTTCTCCCTTTTTAAGGGACGCCCTGGGTCTCTCCAGCCAATCCCAGAGCATGTCGTCTACGTAATTAGGGCTAAGCCTGCAGATGAAAACACAAAATAGATAAGACACAAAATTCTTAGGTCTGATGAGACTAAAATTGAACTCTTTGGAGTGAATGCCAGGCGTTGCGTTTGGAGAAAACCAGGCACCGCTCATCACCAGGCTACTATCATCCCTACAGTAAAGCATGGTGGTGGCAGGATCATGCTGCGGGGATGTTTTTCAGCAGCAGGAACTGGAAGACTAGTCAGGATAGAGGGAAAGATGAATACAGCAATGTACAGAGACATCCTGAATAAAAACCTGCTTCGGAGTGTTCTTGACCCCAGACTGAGATGACGAATCATCTTCCAGCAGGACAATGACCCAAAGCACACCGCCAAAATATCAATAGAGTGGCTTCACAATAACTCGTTGAATGTCCTTGAGTGGCCCAGCCAAAGCCCAGACTTAAATCTTATTGAATATCTCTGGAGAGATCTGAAAATGGCTGTACACTGTCACTTCCCATCCAACCTGATAGAGCTTGATAGGTACTGCAATGAGGAATGGGCAACAATTCTCAAAGACAGGTGTGCCAAGCTTGCGGCATCATATTCAAAACACTTGAGGCTGTAATTGCTGCCAAAGGTGCATTAACAAAGTATTGAGTAAAGGTTGTGAATACTTATGCACATGTTTTTTTTATTTTTAATAAATTTTCAACAATTTAAAAAAAGATTTTTTTTCACATTGTCATTATGGGGTATTGTGTGTAGAATATTGAGGAAATAAATGAGTTTAATCCATTTTGGAATAAGGCTGTAACATAAAAACATTTTAAAAAAGTGAAGCACTATGAATACTTTCCGGATGCACTATAAATCAGCCTTTACTGCTTTTTGAAGTGCAGTTGGAACACAGAGAGTTGGAACAAACCCTTTAATGCCAGTATCTTAGCAAATCCTGTCTTGTGTTAATACTATATTACACATGTTAATACTGAGACATGTTAATACATGTCTGTCAATCAATATCGATGGGTGGGAAGAACCTCACTGCTAAGTCATGGTGCAGTGGGTCTCAAACTGGCTGAGATTTACATTCTAGTTAATCATCAGGAAATAAAAAGAGACATTATGTGTTTATATCATTCCAGTATGACTGTGGACACTATACCAACACACATTTCTGTCCAAACAACTTCCAAAAATTTGATTTAGCATGATAGGTGGCCATTAATGGCACAGAATCCCCTGTAAAACAATCAGCAGACTATAATATGAACCGATCTGTCCAGCAGTTCCTTGCAACCTCTTCCTTTCTAATGAGTTTGCAGGAAAAAAGAAGCTGACGTGAGTTTTCTTTGCAGACTCTGCTTGTATTGATTACCCGCTGCCTTATTTCCTTCCTATCTAAAGCATAAGTTGAAATATTGGTCCATCTTTTGTCAGAAATGCTGAATTTAGAATCGAAATGCTACTTGATTTGGCCTAAGAAAGAAAAAACTGTTACCGAAGACCTGGGGTGCTCATATAGCAGTAGATTTCAGCAACCAGCCCACTCAGCATTTTAGATGTAGAAATGCCTTCCGTCTCAGCGGAAGCCCCAAAACAGTTAGCATCGACCCAGAGCTCTTGTGCGTCAGGGGCATCATTCTTCTGTGTCAAGGGTCTAATACTGCTGTTTCCTGACTGCAACAAACTACTCTGGGATAAATGCGCACATCAGAAGAGAGTGTCTTCATAAACCAACTGACAATCTCTGAGATATGTGACTTTAATGGATGAGATCTTATAGAAATGGTTCTCATATCAGAGCACGTTGAAAGCCTCTCTCCATTATAGCTGGCATTGTGATAAGCCACTCAAGGGCCTGTAAGAGAACACATGCTGAGTAATAATGAAAGTGACTGAGGCTCTTTTATTTGGCTGGTCCAAGATGTGACTTTATTGAAATGTGGCTTGATAAAGAGCATGGATTTATACAGTCGCTGCGTTTATGTCTGCTGGTGATGGTTCAGAGTGGGTGTGTGATGGACAGAGTTATTGATGTCTTCTGTCTAGTTACCCTAATGGACATTATGAACTAGATGTTCAACGAAATTGCGTCAAGAGGGTACATTTAATTCTATTAAGGTTTCCATTTATTTGAACAGTTGCTTTGAAGTAATTACTGTAGGCTTTCTCAATGCAAATGACATCCTAGTGCTTAGTGGAAAGTTCATGTCAATGTTACTTTGCATAGAATTGACAAGAGGTGAAAAACTATAACTTAAATAAGGAAGACTTTACAACAAGGATATTTGTTAATATTAGTTAACAGCATTAGTTATATATTACACTTAAATAATAAAAATAATTTTTGCTGCTTTTTCAAACTACTTGCTGAAACAACTCAATTCTTGAGATTTTTTTGGGACAACTTAATTGTTTTATGTCCAATCGACTTAAAGAGCCCCCATTATGGGTTTTTGAAAACGACCTTCCATGCAGTGTGTAACACAGCTCTTAAGTGAATGAAAACATACAACTGAGGTTTAAATCTAAAAGTCAACCCAGGCTCATTCTGAAAACGTAGTCCCGCGGATGTTTCTGGAGACTGCGTATTATGTAGCCAGAGGTACGCTACGGGGCGGTATGACGCCGTTCCTTTTCAGGCTTACCGGCTGACTGCTTACCTCCATGGTGAGGGCTTTCCTGCCCCAACCAGTTTGTCCGGTTAGCTCGTCGTGTACATCGGTGGACTTGAGAAGCAGAGAGGAGCTGACGATGATGACGACCGGGTTCGAGTCCGGGGAAGAGCAGTTCCAGAAATCAGGTAAGACAAAAACAGAATCCAAAAAATAAAGTGAACAAGTTCATAACAGGGTGAGAATGTGGCAAAATCCGAAAACGTGGTAAAGAAATCAGACGAGGGCTTTTTCTTTTTCTGGACGGCTTTTGTAAATTGTTAGTTGGGTTTAGGGAAGTAAGCAGGCGGGCGGGTCAATGATCAGTAAAACTGGTTGGGTTTCGGGAGAGAGCAGGGTGAGTCGGCCGATTGGCCAGTCGCCCAGTCAATCATTCAGACAGACAGACAGATGGTTGCTCGACAGCGGCCTCTGGTGGGTTTACGCGAGAACAGCGTGGGCCTCTCACAGATTCGCGAAAACAAAAACTGCAAAAATACGTACCTCCCGGGATGTATTTTGAGGTCTCCAGAAATGTCTACAGGACTACGTTTTCAGAATGAGCCTGGGTTGCTAAAAGTGCAGCATGTTTAAAACTCTTGATTCTTTAGCGAAATACAGTCGATTAAATTTATCGAGTTGGGTTCGGAACTTTTGATTAATTGCTTCAACGTTGATAAGGTACATCACCAAATATGTAGTTCCAGTTCTGATAAAATGTGCACGCGCTTTTCCTCCACACACTAGCGGAGGCACGAGGGATCACGGGACTGATCATGACACGAAGATGACGATCACTGACAGATGAGATTCGGCTGAGGGGAATAAAGGGTTATAGTTCATTTTCACAACAATACCACAGTATAGCCAACATAGAGCTGTGTTAGCTCTTGCGCTATTTTAGCTTTCTTTTAGCTTTGCGCTAAAAAGGGGTTTGGGAACAAATGAATTGCTGAACGATTCATATGGGAGTCCCTGGGATAATTAGGTAAAAATAAATGCATATTAAAAGATAATAAAAGTGTTTTTTTGACCTTGCACACATATCAGACTGTTGTTGGAGACCCCCAAAACCAAAACATGACTTTATTTAATGCAAAATAGGGGCTCTTTAAATTTGTTAGGTTAACTTAATTGATTTGTGTTGGGACAACATGAATTAATTGTGTGGAACCCTGCATTTTTTTTACAGTGTAGTTATAGTCATTTATTACTTATGCAGTTGAAGTCAGAATTATTAGCCCCCTTTGATTTCTTTTTTTTTTTTTTTTTTTATATTTCCCAAATTATGTTTAACAGAGCTAGGAAATTTTTACAGTATGTCTGATAATATTTTTTCTTCCGGAGAAAGTCTTATTTGTTTTATTTCGTCTAGAATAAAAGTAGTTTTTAATTTTTGTAAAATCAATTTTAAGGTCAATATTATTAGCCCCTTTAAGCTATTTTTTTCGATAGTCCACTGAACAAACCATCGTTATACAAAAACTTGCCTAATTACTCTAACTTGCCTAGTTAACCTAATTAGTTAAGCCTTTAAATGCCACTTTAAGCGGTATAGAAGTGTCTTGAAAAAATATCTAGTCAAATATTATTTACTGTCATCATGGCAAAGATAAAAAATTATCAGTTATTAGAATTGAGTAATTAAAAACATCATATTTAGAAATGGGTTAAAAAAAATCTACTTATCCAGCATATGTTTTACACAGCTGATGCCCTTTCAGCTGCAACCCAGTACTGGGGAACATCCATAAACTCATTCACACACATACACTACGGCCAATTTAGTTTATTCAACTCACCTATAGCGCCTGTCTGTGAACTGTGGGGGAAACCGGAGCACCCGGAGAAAACCCAACCGAACACAGGGGCAAACTCCACACTAAAATGCCAACTGACCCAGCCGGGACTCGAACCAGCGACCGTCTTGATAGGCAAATAACCACTGAGCCATCTTGTTGCGCAAATAAAGGATTAAAGAAACTAAATATTGAGGTTTTTTTTTTTTTACCATTATATCTGATTGGCTCACGTCATGTGAGTTTAGGGGTTGGATCAGGTAAGGGGGGTGATTTTTATTGCACGAATAAGAAACACGCCCTAGTTTGAAAACACCCACAAATTTATAGACCGCACTATTACAATTCATTAGGCAAGCTATTAGAAAAGTAGGGTAAACATGCAAGCTGAGCTGTGATTTTAAAGATTCAAGACACCCTCAAGTACTTTTGGAGATTTTAACAGATTTGTGTGTGTTGACCATCAGTTAAGAAAACGTTAGCACTTGTTAGCTTTAATTGTGGATATACCTGGATAATTTTGAGCTTTTGTCAGCTAATTTCTTCTTCCGGGTTTTTGGGGCGGTATCAAAATCTGTGACATAGTGGGCATCTGCTAGTGGAGTGATGATGCATCGGCTTCTCATTATTATTCATATTCTTATCCTATGAGAAGACCCTGCTTCTTAATTATTCATGAGAGCATGAACTTTCCGAATGTAAGGCAGACCTGCCAAGCTGTGAGACCCAATGACTGAGTGAGACCACGTCCACGTACGGCAAGTAGTATTTAGCCATTCAGGGTTGTAACAATATGTTTTTGTTTCCATGATTCACGGGGTTTGCTGCAGGTGTTTCCCTATGATGCTGTCAGTAATTCTCCAGTAAATTTTACAACTCTTGCTAAATGCCTTGGGGTTATAATAGATGGTATGCTTTCGTTTAATTCACATATTAGTAATATTTCACGATCTGCCTTTTTTCACTTACGTAACATTGCAAGACTTCGCCATTCACTATCCCAACAAAGTACTGAAGTGCTTGTTCATGCTCTGGTCACATCAAGAATTGATTATTGCAATTCCCTCCTATCTGGTATCCCTCTTAACCAACTTTTTACATTGCAGTTAATCCAGAACTCAGCAGCTAGGTAGTCACCCGCTCGCATGCTTCTGAAACATATCACCAATTCTCTTTCACTTGCATTGGCCCCCTGTTCTTTATCGTGTACAATATAAAATTCTTCTATTAACTTACAAAGCTCTTCACAACCTTGCACCTGATTACCTCTCTGATCTTCTTCACTGATACACTCCTCAGCGCTCACTGAGATCTTCTGCGGCTGAACTGTTATCAGTTCCAAATTTTAAGATGAAGTCATTTGGTGGCAGGGCTTTTAGCTGCATAGCACAACAGTTATGGAATTCCCTGCTGCTAGATATTTTTCAGGTGGACTCTATTTCCAATTTTAAATCTCAGGTAAAAACTTTTCAGTTCAGGATTGCTTTTAATGATTTTCTGGTTTAATATTATGTTTATTATTCCTCTGTCTTGTTTTTTATAATGTGCCTGTGACATATTGTAAGGTGTCCTTGAGTGCTTTGAATGGTGCCTATAAATAAAAGGTATTATTATTATTATTATTATTATTATTATTATAACAAATTGTGATTATGTTTATATGAAATTACTAATTACAGATGTAGCTGGGCATTAAATTATTTCTATGCATTTCACTTTGTAAACTATAAAATCATGGGTCTCCTCATGGTTTGTGTCTCATTTTGTCAGCCAACTGACAACACTGTTCACTCCCCTTTTTTTCCCTGCTCTGCCGGCCACGTCCACTCCTCCCTCTCAGTGGTGGATTTAGGCATGGGCAGTATGGGCGATCGCCCAGGGCGGCATCTTTCTGGGGGCGACATGGGGAGATGGCGCAAAAAAAGAGCTTTGAGATAAGATTTACTTCATGCAAGTGTATTCATTTAGAGTGGTTATCCCTAAAGACGTTAGGGGATATTCACATTTGGCATCTTTTGCACACGCAAGTATATCATTCTCTTTGTGCAACTGAAACAACGATGATGAAAACAAATTGACACATGTGCGCAGAAAGCCATTCCCGTACGCCTCACACGCACCGATATGCATCGACATGCAAGTCGATAAACTAAAGTTTATATCATATGAAGATGATGTTACTTTGACTACGCAGGCTATGAAGCAGAAAGGAAGAATAATGAGTCAGGGTGGTAACTAAGACTTCATAACATGAATTCTCGGCCATGAGTCGGGTCTAAGACAACAGATAATTCTATAAAATATATATTTTTGTATTCTATAGAACTTTAATAATTAATATTCATGAAAAAGGCTTAAAATATTACTTCAGATGTGTCTTTACATTGTTTTTCAGTTCCATTTAGGATTCATTCATTCATTTTTTTTTCAGCTTAGTCCCTTTATTAAACCAGGGACACCACAGCGGAATAACCGCCAACTTATCCAGCATGTTTTTACGCAGCGGATACCCTTCCAGCCACAACCCATCTCTGGAAAACATCCACACACACTCATACACTACGCACAATTTAGCCTGCCCAATTCACCTGTACCGCATGTCTTCAGACTGTGGGGGAAACCAGAGCAACCAGAAAAAACCCACGCAAACGCAGGGAGAACATGCAAACTCCACACAGAAATGCCAACTGACCCAGCCGAGGCTCGAATCAGCGACCTTCTGAATCAGCGACCTTCTTGAATCAGTCAACCACATAGTGTCTTTATTTCTTGGGGGATAGGGAGGGGGTATGTTTGGGGTCGTTTCACCCAGGGTGCCATTTAAACTAGAACCGCCACTGCTCCATCTGCTCGCAGAGCTCCACACCCATTATGAAGCATTTTTAGAAAAAATTCTGAGGTAGACTTGAACCGAAAAAGGAGGGGCTTCATGACCCTTTAATGTGCTCAACTAACCCCACCCCTAACTCTACCACTCACATTGACTTCACTAGCTTCAATTATGTGCATGTGTCTGAGGCTGTATGTCTGAGACTGCAAGTCTGCAACAAGATATTATTGGAAAAGGGAGCACCAATACTGCAAATGCCAGCCCAAAATGGCAAAATAAATTGTTAAATTTAGTCTATGCCATTGATTTTGGTCACTTTAATACAAGCTCTTTAATACAGCCTCGGTTAGATACTCAGTGATTCTGCCTCATGGAATTTCAGCCATTCGTGCTGAGAGTATTCAAAGTGTAGTAAACATTAGCATAGTTGCGGTGGTTGTGGATTTAGCATTTGCCTGTGTTGTCTTGTTTTACTTGGTTTCAGGCTTAGTGTTATGCTACCATTGATTTATTATGCTTTTAATTACACCACTTGTCCAAAGAACTCAAATCATCCAATTTCAGATGAGTTTGTTTAGTGTCCGATAAACTCCAAGTGAGAAATATATGAAGTTGGTCGTTAGCTAATAAAAATCTCAACCAAGCCAGACCCACAGCTGAATAATTTACGGCATGCTGAGTGGAGGGAATCCAATACATTGAAACCAAACTTCTCAAATTTGACCACGCACAATCCCCACCCTTCTGAACACACATATCCGTGCACACAAACATCTGGGATGCAACGTCTGCAGAAAACGATGAGCCATAAGTCCCCATGGACGATATTATGGCTTTTTAAAGGTTTCTTTCTCTATTACTGCTATCGAAAACATGGGCCACTTAGCAGATGTTGAGTCCTGAAATGGAGCTACTTCTCCAGAACCCATTATATAAGTTTGAAATCCTTGGGGAGTCACACTATCGGTACTTTAACCTTTCTGCAAATTCACTTACGGTATGTGAGCAAACTGATATGAAGATATTGAATGCAAGCATCTCACCTATGTGCTCTGTTGGGTGATTTTTCCAGGCCAATATAATTGGATTATCTTTGGAAGCTTGGCAGCATAAACTTGTGCTTACTTTGAAAATACCAAGAGGATCTTCTCTGTTTATGTAAATATTACTGTGAACCGAGAAACAAAGTGTAAATCTAGGAATATTTGTCAATTAACAGCAGCGGGAATATGGTACAAAATGTTTTCAAAGCTGAGCAGATGTTCAATTGGAGTTATTCTTTATTGTCGATACATTGGTGTCCAAAAATGGTTTTAAAATTCATTTAGTCTCAAGAAATGCTTTAATAAAAATGGCTTGTATTAAGATAATTATAAATCTGTCAGCATATTCTCCTGTGATAAACCGATTCCATAAGGATACCAAAAACATCTGTTTCGTGCTGTCCACAATAGGATGAACACAGACCGTTTGACCCTTTGTGCAACACAATATCACTATAAATCTGACTTTATCTCTGAAGACGCCTCGAGTCTGTTGAAGATGAATAGCAAAGGAATTTCCTAAGAAAGTTCTCATGGTTTGGTATGATAAAAACAGCGAAGCTATGAAGAAATTGTATTTATGTTTTAATTCTTAGATAATGGATTAAACAATATATGTTTTTAGTTTCTTAATTGGAAGGGGACACAGGTTTGTAGGTTTTCTCTTTGGCTCTTTGGTTTATCTTTGTGTTTTTACAGCATGAGCAGGTTTATCAAACTTAAACTAAACTGATATCATTATTTGATATAAAAGTTTAATTCAATCAAGTTTAAGGGGACCTATTATGCAAAAGTCACTTTAATTCGGGGTTTAAACCAAGTGTGCCACCCGCCTGCTTTTGAGTGACGCTCACTGGCCATTAGATCCTCCCCTGTGTGTCAAACAAGTCATAAACCCCGCCTCCTCTGTGTTAATGAAAATAAAGTTTCCTGAAAGATGATTTTGGTCAATAAGGGCACTGTTTATCAAGCTGTTATAGGTTCAAATAATAAGTACGAAGACTAAACTAATGTTAGCCTGCCTCCACATCGATCTCCTGTAACGTTATTCGAGCTTGAACATTTTGAGTTTCAACATGTTATCTACTGAATTTGCTGTTATAAAATTTGAATGTTCTAGAAACCGAATCTTAATCAAATAGAGCTGTGAATGTTATATATTATTTATATACATCACTTACCTTTGGCTTTTTATTTGAAAACTTCTAATAAGCATTAAAATTAAGTTAAATTCCTCTTTGCCAGAAATAATGAAGGCATCAAATAAACCAAATGAAAACAGAGGCAAAAAAAAAGATAAACAATGTACATGTTGCAGCAGCTGATGGACATTGGTTGATGTATTAATACTGCTAAGTTTATTGTACAAATTGACAAGGATTATTTTATATAGTGCAGGGATGGGATGTGTAAATATCCTGTTGATATTTAGAAATCTTGCTGTATTTATCTTTTAAACGCACAATTTTTCCAGCTTGTCAAATAGCTGATCATGATGTGTATATTTTGGGTCCTGTTGATTGCTAAGTAAAAATGAAAACCTTTCTAAAAATGTGTGTGTTGTTTATATGTTATTGTTCATATTTTACAAGTGTTAGTTCTACCCATATGAAGATAACAAATACCAACAACACTGTTATAAGAGAAATATTTTTTTGTGCTCATAGCTTAGTCTAACTTAGGCTAGAGTGTATGAAAGATCGTTTATTTTACAGTCCAACATATATTGTTTGTATTAAATTATTAAAAACAGCTTACATCACATTTTTTTTCATAAATCATAAATTATTATGTGTTTTTAAATGCAAGCGCTTATATTTATATTAACGAGCCTTTGTTGAAGTGCAGATACAGGCGGGGGGCATGGTTAATTTGACGAACAAGCGTTTAGTTGGAAGCTTGATTCCGCTGCTCCACTTCTGGCTCCTTCTGGTCGTCCTTTATGCGCATGCCAAGGCTCCAATTTCAGCAGTTTTTTGCGACAGTTTTTGCCCATCATAAGGCGTTGTGCATTCAAAGCGTTCAATTGGAAAAGGTGCTGTCGCGTCATATATATTTTTTTAAAGTCATTGGTTTAAACACAGTTGTGTGGCAACAGTCTGTGAATATAACCAATGACTATAGAATACACAAGACGTGTCACTTGTGTAACGATTATAAAATGTCCCCCTACTAGTATGGGAGCCAATCATCAATCGATACAGACAGACTGTACTTTTAAATGAAACAACTACACTTGAAAACAAAAGTTTTTCGCTTATAGAAGTAATCTGTATGAAACGAATGCGAGGTACAGTTCGTCCTGTCAAAAGCACATCACGTGACAATAACTACTTAAACACCCACAAACTTGTAGAGTTGCTGTTATTTCTGGAGGAGATTCGTCATCAAGAGCAAGTTCTGAATTACTTCTGAAGACCAGCATGATCTGACGAGGCATTATTCAAAGGATGATAATGTGTAGAACTGCCATAAATCAGGTTGGTGTTGTGATCTCGTTCCTTTCGAGTGCGCATGTGCATTAGCTTGGGCAACCTGAAAATATGGCGATTTTCTTTTATTCGAATGCCTCATAACTAAACTTATGAGGCATTTGTTTGATTTTATCAGTGATTCCTAATATGTAATGTAATCATAAGCTTGGCTAACAGTTTTGGAGAATTTGATGCTTTCCCATTCAGACAGAATGCCAGAGATGTGTTTCAAAGATGGCCGCCGAGTGACTTGCCTTAAAGGGACTTTGATACATCCAGCTTTTAATAGTAAATACTCATTAATTAATTTTTTTATAATCAGAAACACTTTGAGCCCTATCACACACCCTGCACAATAAGGCGCAGACATGTTTGGTGCTATTTGTTGATATTTTCAGACCAGCGTGACAGTAATTTTCATGTTTTGCACTACATTGTTTAGATAGCAAATCCATTTGTGTCACTTACTGGACTCACGGGTGTGCTGGTCTATAATGGAGGTGTGTTAAGGCACATTGTTGGTGCGTTGCTATTTTCAGGAACTGAAATAGACCACGTCATTGACCAACTCAAAGCTGGTCTAAAGTCCAGCAAAGAGCACGTTAGTTATGTGCCTATGCAGGTCCAAACCCTTACACATTGCTTAATACATTTGCATCACCATATGGGGCATAAGAATAGGAAGTGTGTTTGGATAAGACTCCGTTTTTTTGACCACACTTGGCTATTATTGTTCATTTTTTAATTTGCTGGAAATTAGAATTGAATTTAGAAATAGTTTTGAAACAAATCTTTGCGCTTAACAAACAAAAGTAAATATGTAGGCTAATGGATGTCTTCAGTTAGTGAGTTTCCACCATTTCCTTAGTTCACTAAAGTAAAGGAGTAAAGTAAAGAGTAAAAGTAAAGTAAAGAGGCAGAATGGAGGAGACCCATTTTTATCCTCGCTGCAGAGGGTCTGTTTAACTGTTTTCTCACTAGTGAAGCGTTCAGTTTTTCTTACAAAGTCCGCCATGTAAATAGCAAATGCGCCATAGTGCGACGCAATTGACTCTTAAAAGGAATGGGTGATGAGACTCTGATTGGTTTAATGCACGTTATGCTCAAAACACACCCATAATTCATTAAGAGAATAAGCACAACCCTGTTAGACCATCCGCCAGGACGCAGACTGTATTTTTTCATTCCTTAAATAGCAAAAGTCGATTCAGACACGCCCTTAATGCTTTTGAACCATGCGCTTTAGACTTTGTGCCTAGATCGTTTAAATTGAGCCCCTTTGATTGACATTCTCCATTTGTACATGTCATCAGAGAGGGAAAGCCCCGCCCATTAGTGACCATCTCTCCCTCATTAGCATAGGACGTTAGTCTTGTTTTTGAATCTGCCACTTTGCTGACACACAGGCATTTGTAGCTCCACCCTCTTTTGAAAAGGGCACAATCTCATTTGAATTTAAAGAGACAGTCACAAAAATGGCACAATTAGGATCAAAACCTTAAAGGGACAGTTTCAAAGAGTTTTAAAAATTTGGGGTCTATTTTAAGCTAAAATTTTCCGTTCTAGGACATCAGAAACTTATTTTACATCTTTTAAAATTAAATTTATAAGCAGGCTTTCAACAAATAAAATTTATTTATATAACTTTTTTGTATTCTAAAAACTAAAATAAAATTAATTAGTTAAAAAAACATGATTAAATAGACAAAAACTACAAAATTCCTAAAGCTTTTGTTACATTTGAAATTATACAAAAAATACATTGAATAAAAATAAACAATAATTATAATACGGTTTCAAAACAACAGTGATTCAGAAATCCACCATTGTTTCATTCAGAGATAATGTTTGAGCCTTTTATTTATGATGATGCTTATTTTAGGAACAATCTAAACCACTGAGCTCAATGAACATTTATGGAGACGTTTAAATAGGCAGTAAAATTGCCTCCCACTAACAAATGACACTCTAATCATAAAAAATTACTGTTGTAAAGTAAATGAAAATGAGGGCTAATTAACTGGAAATGGTAGGAGACGCTCCCTTTTCCTTGTTATAGAGAATTTTCTCACCATATTTTTAGGAAAGCCTTAAATGCAAGTTAATGGAAGTGTTTTTGGAAGTGTTTTTCTCATTTGCACACACAGTTGAAGTCAAAATTATTAGCCCTCCTGTGATTTTTTTTTCTTTTTTTAAATATTTCCCAAATAATATTTAACAGAGAAAGGATTTTTTTTTCACAGTATTTTCTATAATAATTTTTTTCTTTCTGAGAAAGTCTTATTTGTTTTATTTTGGCTAGAATAAAAGCTATTTTTTATTTTTAAGCTAATATAATTATCTCTTTTTTTCAAGTTTTTTACAATAATTACTATTTCAAAGTTGCTTTACAAAAGGTGCACATTATTGCATTACAATCAAATTAAGTTAAAAATACAATCAAATACACTCACTGGCCACTTTATTAGGTACACCTGTCCAGCCGCTCATTAACGCAAATTTCTAATCAGCCAATCACATCACAGCAATTCATTGGAATTAGGCATGTAGACATGGTCAAGATGGTCATGCTGCACTTTAGACAGAGCATCGGAATGGGGAAGAAAGGTGATTTAAGTGACTTTGAACATGGCATGGTTGTTGGTGCCAGACGGGCTGGTCTGAGTATTTCAAAAACTGCTGATCTACTGGAATTTTAACGCACAAGGTTTACAAAGAATGGTCCAAAAAGAGTCAGTTCTGGTGTTCTTGTTGATGCCCAAGGTCAGAGGAGATTGGCCAGACTGGTTCGAGCTGATAGAAAGGCAACAGGAACTCAAATAACCACTCGTTACACTTGAGATATGCAGAAAAGCATCTCTGAACACACAACACATCCAACCTTAAGGTGGATGGCCTACAGCAGCAGAAGACCACACCGGGTGCCACTCCTGTCAGCAAAGAACAGGAAACAGTGGCTACAATTTGCACAGGTTCACCAAAATTGGACAATAGCAGATTGGAAAAATGTTGCCTGGACTGATGAGTCTTGATTTCTTCTGCAACATTCAGATGGTAGAGTCAGAATTTGGCATCAACAACATGAAAGCATGGATCCATTCGGCCTTGTATCAATGTTGCAGGCTGGTGCTGGTGGTGGTGGTGTAATGGTGTGGGGATATTTTCTTGGCACACTTTGAGCCCATTAGTACCAATAGATCACCTTTGGGATGTGGTGGAACGGGAGATTTGCATCATGGATGTGCAGCTGACAAATCTGCAGCAACTGCATGATGCTATCATGCCAATATGAACCAAAATCTCGGAGGAATATTTACAGTACCTTGTTAAATCTATGCCATGAAAGACTGAGGCAGTTCTGAACGCAAAAAGGGGGGGGGGGGGGGGGGGGGGTCCAACCCAGTGCTGGTTAGGTGTACATAATAAAGTGGACGGTGAGTGTATAAGTTATTCAGATGTAGTTAACCTGCAATTTTATTGCATATAGATGTCTGTGTGTACATTAAATGATTGTTATTAAAGTTACAAATTACAGTTCAACTTCTTAGACAATTTTCAATTTCAATTCAATCCACCTTTACTTGTATTACGCTTTTACAATGTAGATTGTGTCAAAGCAGCTTCAGATAGAAGATCATAGTAGATTGAAACAATGTCGGTCCAGTTTTTAGTGTTTAAGTCAATATCAATATCGATGTCTTTGATATCCATGTTTAAATTATATATTGTGTATTGTGCAGCCCTACTATACCCACTTTTGTATGCATAAAAAACTTTGTAGGGACCAGCCATAGATTTCTATTTACTGACCTGACAATATTTTCTCTCCATTAAACCTAAACAATAAAACTTAACCCAGAAATGTTGCCTTTTCAGATACACATTACTAAATATATGTTTAATTATGTATTTCTTTTGTGGAGACTACTATACAGTACTATGCAACCTTGATAAACATTAAATAAGCTGTACTACAATAACACTTTTGCAATTTTTTGCTTTATTGCTATTTGTTTTTTTTCCGTTTTTCATATTAAAATCACTTAATGAGCATAAAAACCATAATTCAGAGTGACATCTTACTGAGCATTAAGCAATATTAATGCTAATATATATTGTTCTAAAGCAATATTTTCTTTGATTGTCTACAGAACAAACCATTGTTATACAATAACCTGCTTAGTTACCCTAACTGGCCTAACTAACCTAGTTAGGCCTTTAAATGTCACTTTAAGCTAAATACTAGTGTCTTGAAAAATATATAGTTAAATATTATCTGCTATCATCATGGCTAAGATAAAATAAATCAGTTATTAGAGATAAGTTATTAAAACTATTATGCTTAGAAATGTGTTGAATAAGTCTTCTTTCCACCAAACAGAAATTGGGGGAAAATATATATAGAGGTGGGTTAATAATTCTGACTTCAACTGTATCTTCTAAACAGAGTCTAATGGTGACAGTACTATCATTAGCAGACGATACACACTCAGCGCACAGATGTTAAAGGCCTGCACATGCAGCTGTGAGGTTTACTGGTGTTTACTGTCCCGCGGCTCTTCATGGCCTCACCTGCTCTCTGTCCTCTGGCCAGCGCTCAATCTGACCTCCCATTAGAGAAAGGGAGGTCCGTTTCTTCATCTTAATAACAGATGATAAACCGACGCTGCTGATTAAGCGCTGCTGGAATGCAGAGTGTTTCATTTCTTCTTAGGCCTCCAGCAACAGTGGCTATTATGTTTTTGTGTGTGTGGTTTTGCTTTTCAAAGTTTGGCAACTTGTGTTTTTTTTATCACTACACTCGTATTTCCTAGAAACCCAAACACTGTGTGGGATGTGTTTGGTGTCATTGACCTGTGGAGGTCTTCGGGGTCATTCTACAAGTGCCTTGCTGAGTTCATTTTAGAATTGTATTTATTTGATTATTTTTGTCAAGCGTCCTATCAGATATAAGCATATAAACACTGTTCCCTTCAAAACTTAAATACATTTTTTACACTTTTGAGCATGGGGATTTACAATTTTAAGGTTCAACCAAAAAATCAGAAAAGGTTAAGACAGTATGGAAAACGCAAATAAAAAAAGAAAATAATGATTTCCAAACTTACTTTGACCTGTAATACATTGCAGACAATACAACAGACATCATTTGACGTGTTCCTTGTGATTTTTATTTTTTAAATAAACGTGTTCCAATTTTGGTTCTTGTAACACATTAAAAAAAAGAGAACAGTAAAGCATTTACCACTTTGTAATAGGGCTGGGCGCTTAATCGCAAAATAATCAAAATTTTCATTCACAAGCTATATTGGATCTAATTTTCCCAGGTCGATTTTATTGATTATTTTCCCTGCTGTGTGTGCAGTCACGTGACCCTGCTCTGTTTAGGCTAATTTATATTAATTTATATGGAGAGCATGTGTACGGTCCAGCGCAGCCATTGTGCAGTCCCATACCCACGCACCTCTCAAAAATTTAACTACACATTGCGAAGATGTGTAGCGCTGTGTTTGGTTGATTTGGTAGCATTGACGTGTGGACAGCAGAGAGCCGGCTGGAACGAGTGTTTACAAGTATGGAGTTCCGTGGAGGAGCTGTTTTGTGTTTACTTTATGATTAAAGTTGTTGCACATCTGCCTGTTTCCGTCTCTGAATGAGCGAGTTTAAACTTTTTGTACATTAAGGTAGCGTTCAGAAAAAAACAAAACACATACGAAGAAACTTGACATAAAGAAACTTTAGCCACTTTCCCACTATCATGCTAAATCGTTCTTTAAGCAGAAACGTTCCATTCAGTGCCAAACCGGGCCAGACAGCAAGGATACGGTTTCATTTTCCACTGTCGTGCTGCGACAAAGTTCTTTGAAACATTACACAAAACGCATCAGTAGTTGCGTTGGTAATGCAATGTAAATGGCTATCTTTGTTCAATTAAAATTTAAATAATAGCCGAAACTCGTTTTTTCATGTTCATAAAAGCGAATGCAACCATGTGACTGAGCACTGTTATGCCGCTCTATCAAATAGCGGTGCTAAATATAGGTACATGTCACAGCACCCTTGTTTATTTAGAGGTCATATGAGGTCATATGTTGCGCTGGTTACATTTTATTTGGAGGGAAAATTACCAAAATGTAACGTGATGATTGAAAATGATTGGAGGGGAAATAAATAATATATTTAAAATCTTTGAACATAACAAAAAATTAAACAATGATAAGGCAACAATAATTGTGTATTTGTATTATAGTGGCAGAAATATCATTTTGGACAGGCCTTGTCAAAAGTGAGCGGGCACTTTCACTAATAAAAAAATATAGCACTTAAATTATTTCATTTTTAACAATCAATTAAATTACACAGCATTTTAATATAAAAAAATCGATAATGATATAAAATACACTACATTTTGATGGTAAAATATAACCATTTAAGCGATGGCTGTTATTTGTTTCAGTATTCAAACATTAAATAACAAATGCAGCAAGTTAAATAAAAAGCGAATATGAAATAACACATATATAGCAGGATTTAAAGCATATAAAGGACTATTATGTTTAGCAAAATGCTGCTCTTTTATCTTTGTATTTTTAGCATTTTATTTTTATTATTATAATTATTTTTTTGTTCATAATTAACTAACAAGCTGTAGGCAAATTATTGCTTGACGTTTTAGAAAATATTTACATAGCTATATTAAAGATCACCGAGAACAAAAACACAGAAACATGTTACATGCCCCATAAATGTCAAACTTATGTATAACTGAATCATATGATGGCCTATAGCTGAAATGATGAAAATTGCTCAATTTATTTTAATAAGACATTTGTCAAAACGTATTGATATTTTTTGAGTAAAAGCAATAGCGACATTTAAGAATCCATATTTATTTATTTAATTCATTCATTTGACTTGTTTATTAGTGCATATATAGGCTATAATATAAATCATACAACAGTACCTTAGACAGTTAAAGTGCCCCTCCATAAAGCTTTCAAGCAAAGTCCAAAAAAATGAAAGAAAGAGTTGACTTTCTACTGTAGACTTTTGGATGGCCGACATTACAAAACGCTATAACCGTCCTTCAGGTGGTCTCACCGGTATTAAATTAACAAGCCGTCTAGGCTTTGAATGTTGCATGGATATAGTGATGTTGTTGTGGAATTTGGACATCGATGATGTTAAGCGTGTCTTTATTCGCTTTACTCTATGCGCAGCAGAAAAAAAAGCCTTTCAGCAGCGTATGTAGTCGATGGTAAAGGATCAGAGCGAGATCTCTCCCGGATCAGAGCGAGTTTTGTGCTACCGAATAGCGGTGCGTGCAATCAGGCGAATTAAATGTCTCTTTGCCATGGTTGTCAATCAAATTAATCAAGCTCTAGCCACAAATAAAACAATAGGCTATTTTATTATTTCTAAGATTTTAGATGACTGGTTAGTAATTATATTATAAATGCTTAATTGTATTCGAGTCAATGAAATAATAACTTTAATAGGAAATAAAATATCTTCGTAAAAACGTGATGAGTTATTCACCTCTCTGCCAGAGACTTTTTAAAACCCTTTTCAAACTGTATCGTTTAGACTTGGATAATTTTTTAATATTAAATGTAGTGTAGTTTATTGAGGATGTCTGATGACTAGCGCGCTTCCGCTGAGCCAGCTGTGGTAGCTTGGCAACAGAGCCGTCAACACACAGAATCTGTCGGCATAGTTCAGCATGGTTGTCTAACCATGGCAAGAATTCCGGGCTGAGAACATAGTGTTATTGTAGAGCAACACAAACAGCATGCAGAAGTATGTCAATGCACAGCTATGCACAAGGCATGCGCCATGGGTTACGCCGATCACTCGATGCAGATGTATAAATCAGCCTTTAAAGTCTGAGGCTGATTTATTCTTCTGTGGCCACTTTGCAGCCACACGATCCTTGGTCAAATAAGACGATGGACCCATTCTTAAACCTTAATTTGCACTAAATTGACCATGATTGTAAGCTGTACCAGAGATGCTTTGAGACGGCATATTTACACTACAATTCAAATTATTGTTTACATTCAAATATTTGTAAACAGAAGATGTAAGAAAAGCACTGTTTAAAATATTATTTGATTTAGAAGAGATACTGCTTATTTTCAACTTTTAATATGAAAAGCATTGAGAATAATTTATTTTGTTTCCAAAAGTAGAAGGTATATATTTTTACTTTTTTTATAAGAAAAAAGAGACTGTTAGTTTTAGGCAATGTGTGTTTTAATTTCAGTTGTTCAACGTTGATGTTCAATAAATAATCAAAGATAGTAGATAGCGTGTGTTTCCTTTAATTATTTTAAAATCAAGTAATGCACCCTTCATTCAAAAATCTCTGACCTGTAAATATGTGAGCATATTTACTGTACAAAACTTGTTAGTGAACTATGACGGCAAAAAAATATATAATCGCTCATTAATCGTAATCAAGTTAAAATATTCAATTAATCAAACAATCGAAGATTTTGATTTTATGCCAAATCGCCCAGCCCTACTTTATAATGTTGGCAGTCATTTTCACAACACTTTTACAAGACGTTTAGGGCTTGAAAACACCAAGTGATGAAGTGTTTCCGGTGTAATTTTGTCCCATTTTTCCTGCAAACAAGTCTTAAAGTGTCACATTTTGCACTTCAAAATGTGCCACACATTCTCTAGTAGAGACAGGTCGGGACTGCAGGCAGGCCTGTATCCTCCTCCTCTGCAGCCAGGTCTTTGTAATGTGTGCAGAATGTGATTTTGTATTGTCTTGTTTTGAAATATGCATGGGCATCCCTGGAAAAGAAGGCAGCATATTGTGCTCTAAAATTTCTATGTACTTTTCAGCATTAATGTTGCCATCAGAGACGACACTGACACAACCCAATAAATACCATGACAGACCCTGACTTTTGAACTTGTTACTGGTAACAGTCTTGATGATCCTTTTCTTTTTTGGTCCAGAGCACACAGTGTCCATTTCTCCCAAAAAATACCTGAACTACTGATTCATCTGAACACAGTACATGTTTCCACTGTGTGATGGTCCATCCCAGATGCATTCGAGTCAAGAGAAGTCGATGTTGCTTCTGGACACTGTTAACGTAGGGCTTGCTTTTGGTACAGTACAGTTTTTACTGCCATTTGTGGATGTAACTATGTATTCTGGTACTTGACAAGGTTTGTCAAAGTAGTCCTGAGCCCATGTAGTGATATCGCTTATAGATGAATGACGATTCTTGATGCAGTGGGATCAGAGATCATGGGTGTTCAGCTTGAGCTTGACGGAAATTCCTCCAGATTCCTTGAATCTTTAATTGGTGTTCTGCACTGTTGAAGGTGAAATATCTAAATGTCTTCCTATCTTTCTTTGAGGAACATTATTTTTAAACGTTTGAATAATTTTCTCACGTATTTGTTGGCAAACTGGCGATCCTCGGCCCATCTTTGCTCCTAAAGGACTAGACCTTTCTTGGATGCTGCTTTTTGCTGTTTCAAATCATATCATTTAACCAATTTATCTGATTACTAGCCCTAAACTGCTCCTATCCCACATTTTTTAGAATGTGTTGCAGGTCTGAATGTCAGGAATGGGTGTATATTTACAATTGAAGTAAAGTTTACCAGACTAAACATGAAATATTTTGTGTTCATGTTGTCTGCAATGAAATGCATGTCAAAGTAAATTTGGAAATCACTACTTTCTTTTGTTACATTTTCCGATTTCTGATTTGGAGTTTTATTCTAAAGTGCTTTCACAAAAAAAAAAAAAAAAAAATTCCAACATTGATAACAATAAATGTTTCTTTAGCGCCTGGTTTTAAAAGAACCATGATGCTGAAAATTCAAAAAAGTTTTGCATAACAGAAATAAATTACATTTTAGGAAGTATTGAACAGTTATCTTGAAGTGTAGTAATATTTCACAATATTGCTGTTTTTTTGTTTAGTTTTGTTGTGGGGATCATCAAATAAATGATGCATTGCGGAAACAACTAACCAAAGTTCTAGACCACCCAGAAGGGAGAACATCCATTTCTTATTTCTGCTAAATTCCAAGTTCTCTGGGCCATAGGCTTAAATCTTGATCAATTTTATTGAAAAAAGCATTTGCTTGCCGTTCAGATGAACGCCAGGTTTGACGTCAGTTATCCGTGACCATCACTGATGTCAAAACTGGCACAACACGTCTTGACACGCGTATATTTCCGTCTTCTCCCCATACACAAAGTTGTCTTGAATCTTTAAAAGATTTGGAATATCAGCAGATCAACAGCCACTAACAGAAAACCATACGGGCAACATGAGGGTGAGTAAACAATGACAGAATTTCAATTTTGGGCTTGACTGTTTGATCTTCAGAAACAGAAAGACTAGTGATTATAATTTATGTCATATTTTTAAGGCAAATTTATTCAGAGGAAATCCTTGTTTGTGATATTCCTGCACACACAGAACCCAGAACCACCACCACCCCATAACTTTAAAAAGAATTTATGAATGGACAGTGTTCACAATGGCCCGTGTCTACTAAAATGGTTTAACGGCACTCCCCAGGGATCAGTCATCAGGCTAAATTAGTTTCTATGGGGACTGTAATAAACAACCCGTTGCTTTCTGTATAGATTGTTTTTGATAAATAATGAGTTAAACGTGTTGGATCAAGACTTTTCTGGGAGAGAGTGCTGATTTAATCCAGCTGCATATACCTTGTCTATAGTGTCTAATAGTGGAGTACTTAAGCATTTTAGGCCTTTGACTGTCCCTCTGTGTTAAGGTTTGGAGGCTGTCATTCACTTTAACATCATTAGGTTTACTTGCTGTCCTTGCAAAACATTTATGGCTTCAGAAAAGCTTAGCGTAGATCCACAGAATTGCAACGCCCCTCATTTAGCCGTCACTCCTTTGTATGCGGGTCAGGGATGAAAAGAGGATTTCAAGCATCAAAACAATGAAACCAATAATACAGCTTTCTGGTTTTCTTAGGCTAAAATGTGTTTTTATTTCATATTTTTTGAGCAAAGAATTATTTTCATACATTTTTAATTATAATTTAAAAACAAACAGATAATTTTTTTTTTCCCCCAGGCAGGTTTAGAACAAGAACCATCTTCAGACTTCACTTTATTAAGCACAGGTCAGAATAAATTTTAAAAATAAACTTCGTATCTACTTCATTAAACTTCAGTCTTATTTTTAAAAAAAACATATGATGACAGTGTAATGTAATGTAAACAGTAGTATAAATTATGATCAGATTTTTCTTTTGGGGGGTATTTTTTATATGACATTTACTTGGAAAACTGCCGCAAAGGGATAGTAAATTTTTATTTTGGGTGAACTATTCCTAAGTTAAAGGGACCATATAAATTGTTTGCAACCACTTATGTTAATTTTTTTTAGTAAATTCAATGAATAATTGTTTTCAGTGTAGCTATTCATTCACTCATTTTCTTTTCGGCTTAGTCCCTTTATTAATCAGGGGTCGCCACAATGGAATGAACCGCCATCAGTGTAGATAAACGTAAAAAATAAAATATTGCAGTAATCTCACTCTGAACCATTGTGGCCAATCAAACACAGCCTGATGAATGCATATTAATGATCCAGTGTGGATCGTCAGGGTAGGTGTTTTGTTCTGATTGGCCAGTTTTTCAACAGGATTTTATATTCACTAAGAATAAGGAAACAATGGTATTTGAGGCTCATGTTATGGCCACTTCCATCTACTAAACCCTTATTATTCAGCTATGCCTAGGTATATCCAGATTTTTACCTTTAACTTGTTTATGTACTTGATCACACTAGTTTTCAGCCAATAGTTTACACTTGTTTTGTTTTGTTATTTCCCTATAGCCAAGAATGTATCCTATGCACTGACAGGAAATCGTACTTCCTTGTGAAAGAATAGCAGAAACAAGATAAAACATTATAACAGGTTCTAGATTAATGATATGGCTTCACTAGAAACCCTTATTTCCTGATACCTTTTAAGTAGTTTGACCAGTTAGAGCAGAGATTTTATATACGTTCTGATGAAATGTTTGTTATTTGACAAAAAGTAAATCTGAAAACATTAACTTTATTTTGTTAAAAACCTAATCCCATAGAGTTACTATTATGGTGCCAAGTCTCAACCACCCACTCACATCCCCACCTCTCCGACACCATCACCAAAGTGCGCAGAAATTTTTTTCAAAAAGGCAAATTATCCTAGATTCAAGAGATGTAATGTTTTGCAAAAGCAAAAAGATTTGTTTGATTTTATTTAAATAGTTATTTTGGTACCAGTTTAGTTCATCACAATACACACTATTATTACAACATAGGCTCATTCTGAAAATGTAGCCTCATATACATTTCTGGAGATTGCAAAGTATGTAGCCAGATGTACAGATGGCTGCATTTTGTCTTTAAAACGAACGCTATGGGTGGTATGACGCTGTTCTATTTCATGCTTACCAGCTAACCAATTACCTACGTATGGACAGCTGTTACCAGTTTGTCCAGTAGCTCGCCAAGTATAGTTATAGCCAAAATTATTAGCCTCCCATTTATTTATTTATTTATTTTTTAATATTTCCCAAATAATGTTTAACAGAGCAAGGAAATTTTCACAGTATGTCTGATAATATTTTTTCTTGTGGAGAAAATTTGTTTTATTTTGTCTAATTTTGTTAATTTTTTAAAAACCACTTCATGCTCAAATTTATTAGCCCCTTTAAGCTATATTTCAATCGGCGCAATCAGTGCTTTTGAAAACACTATTGGTTGGGTTTAGGGAAGTGGGTGGGCGGGTCAATCAGTGCTTTTGAAAACACTATTGGTTGGGTTTAGGGAAGGAGGAGGGTGGGTCAGTCGATCGGTCAGTCAGTTGACAGCGACCTCTGGTGGATTTACATGAAAACAGCAGGCATAATTGGCACTCGCAAGAGAAATTTGAGATCTGAAAAAGTGTACACAGTGGCCTCTGGTGGATTTGTAAAAACAAAAACTGCAAAATAAACGTACCTCCTGGGAGGTATTTGGCGCTCTCCAAAAATGTACATAAGGGTACATTTTCAGAATAAGCCTGGGTTGTTGTTTTTTTTTTTTCAGTGCAGAATTGCATTTTACAGCAGTTTCAAGCACTTTATCTAAAATCAATGCACTTTTCAAGCCTTGAAAACAGTAGATTCTAATTTAAGCATTTTTAAAGGAATTCCAGCACCCATAAGAACCCTGAAAGAATACATCTCGAACACACACAAATGTAAATGTAATTTTAATGCTTTGCAAAACAAATAGAATTATTTGATTTTATTTAAATAGTTAGTTCTTATTACCTATTCAATAAGGTAGACTCTCAGAAAAAAAGGTACGCGAGCTGTCACTGAGGTTGTACCTTTACAAATGGTACAAATTAGTACCTAAAAGGTCCATATTAATACCTCAAGGGTACATATTAGTACCTAAAAAGTACAAAAGTGTCTCTTAAAATTTGTAGGTACTAATATATATACTTTTGAGGTATAAATATAGACCCTTCAAATACAAATGTGTACATTTTAAAAAGGAACCACCCCAGTGACAAGCTCGCGTACCTTTATTTCTGAAAGTGCAGGTTATTACGAAAGCAACACACTCAAAAAATGACATTTGATGGTTGTTCAAACTGCTTAAATAAATGAGCTGAAACAACACAATTCTTGAGTTTTTTTGAGAGAAAACTTAATTGTTTTATGTTCAATCCACTTAAATTTGTAAAAACTAGTAAGTTAACTTAATTCCATCATGTTGTCCCAACACAAATCGATTGGAAACCAGCATTTTTTACAGTTTTCAAGCAGTTTCAAGCACTTTATCTAAAATCAACACACTTTTCAAACCTTAAAAACAGTGGATTTGAATTCAAGAGTTTTTAAGGAATTTCAGCACCCGTAAGAACCTTGAAGGAAAAAACAAAATAATACATGTTTTGGCAGGACTTTGCCGTAATGTTTACATCTCGAACACATACAAATGTAAATGTAATTTTAATGCTATGCAAAAGCAAATAGATTTATTTGATTTTATTTAAATAGTTATTTCTTATTGCCTATTCAATAAGGTACACTCTCAGAAGTAAAGGTACATGGCTGTCACTGGTGTGGTACCTTTACAAATGGTACAAATTTGTACCTTAATGGTCCATATTAATACCTCAAGGGTACACATTAGTACCTAAACAGTCCAAAAATGTCTCTTAAAATTTGTAGGTACTAATATATATACTTTTAAGGTACAAATATAGACCCCTCAAGTACAAATGTGTACATTTTAAAAAGGAACCACCCCAGTGACAGCTCGCGTACCTTTATTTCTGAGTGCAGGTTATTACGAAAGCAACACACTCAAAAAATGACATTTGATGGTTGTTTAAACTGCTTATATAAATGAGCTGAAACAACACAATTATTGAGTTTTTTTGAGTGAAAACTTAATTGTTTTATGTTCAATCCACTTAAATTTGTAAAAACTAGTAAGTTAACTTAATTCCTTCATGTTGTCCCAACACAAATCGATTGGAACCCAGCATTTTTTACAATAAGATAGGGGTATATAGGGGTACATTCTCAGAATGAGCCTGGGTTGTTTTTTTACAGTGCAGAATTACATTTTCAAGCAGTTTCAAGCACTTAATCTAAAATCAATGCACTTTTCAAGCCTTGAAAACAGTAGATTCGAATTCAAGAGTTTTTAAGGATTTCCATCACCCGTAAGAACCCTGAAGGAATAAACAAACTAGTACATGTTTTGGCAGGACCTTGCAGTAATGTTTACATCTCGAGCATGCACTGATCTAAATGTAAATGTCCACTAAAGTCAGGATGTGGAGCTGCTGTGTGTGTAGAATCAGGAGGAGGAGGTAAATGAAGGATGAAGCACATGCCATCTGCCCTCACCACACTCCTCCTCCTCCGGTCATCCACCCCTTTCCCCAAACTCATCTCTTCATTCCCCGTCTGACACCAGTGGAAACACTCTGCTTAATTCAGTTCAGTTGTCAGTGCTGCTTCATTACGTGGCGCACCAGCAGGTAGCAGCTGCCAAAGACTCCGATAATCCTCTGGCGTGGAAAGGATCAGGGAGAAGGTGGCGTCTACTTTCGGCAAGAAGGAGGAGGACACGTTGGACAGGTAGCTGATTTCTGGGATTGTAATCTCCATCTGTAATGAGGCATGGGGCAGATATCGTGTACTTGAAAACTCAAAGTGATGGAATACAGATTTGGAGAAGTGATCCAGTAGAAGGACAGTCCTGGCTTCATGGCAACACTCTCACAGAGATGGGATTTTGGCTTCTGTAAGGACTCGAGGCAACTCAGCTTCTCCTCACATTTATGAATCATTACAGAGGAATCTGTTGGATAAACATCTTTTTGAAGCCGTTTTGGAAGTGATTACTCCATTCTGAGTTGTGTATATATAAAGGATGTAAGACAAAAAACCTGCGCAGTAAACATTTAAAGTGTGCACGGACAGCTGCTTTTCTTCAGATCTACATATATGTATTTTGATGAGTATTAGTTTGCAGGTGTTTTGAGTGACACATTGGTTGACGGATCCTTTAATTGCTCGTTTTGTGTGTGTGTGGAAGTGTAACGTTGGCTGAGAGAACAGCTAATGGGTTTCTATTCGCAGAGCTCATTATTTGAGGCTAGTTAGTCATCGCAATACAGATTCCTTCTATGTCATCCTTCATTTCATGGAAATTAGAAGGAAAAATATGACAATTTATGACTGAAACTAAAGTAAAAATGTGATTCTGGAGGATTTTTGAAGACTGGCTTACTAAACAGTTGATATTTCAGGCTGTTACATGCATATTTGAGGCTGTATACAGTCTGTGAGAACATTTTCTTCCTTCAAAGTTTGTTAGTTTTCACCGGTCTCAAAGCAGAATGAGGATATTTGGATTTTTTTTACACCATCCCTGGATTTCCAAAGGATCCTGTGAATTTTCATAAACTTGGATTTTTTTCATGTTAAAAAAAGAATAGGAAAGGGCTGGAATATTGATCAGTACCCTGAGGTCAGCTGAACGCACACACACAAACTGTGGAGTCTGGATAAGCCGTGCAGACGGTAAGAACACATCCTGTTCTTTCAGCTTAACTACAGCTTAAGAACTCAGATTTTCTCACACAGTTTTGCGCTAAAATGGGAAAACAACTTAAATGAAGTGATAAATTATTAAATTTAATACTGCATCAGGTGTCATATTTAATTTAAGTGATTTTAATTAATATCTAAATGCTTTTTTTTTTTTGGTCACACTTTATTTTAAGGTTGTTAAAGTGTCACTATTAATTTAATTACTGAGTAACTTTAATTCATTACATGTACTTAATATATTGTTAGTATGTGGATTAGGGTTAGTTGCGTGTAATCATGTATAATGAATTGTAATTAACAGAAGTACACAGCTTGTGCGTTATAAGGAAACCTTAAACTAAAGTGTTTCCCATTTTTATATAAGGTGGGATGAACTGAATGCAGGGGTCTTGTTTTGTAGGTTTGATGTTTATTTTTTATAGTTTTTGTCCTTAAGAAGAACTTGTTCACTGTAAAAGCTGAAAACTATTTACTTTAACTTCACTCATTCATTTATTTTATTTTCGGCTTAGTCCCTTTATTAATCCGGGGTCGCCACAGCTAAATGAACCGCCAACTTATCCGGCACATGTTTTACGCAGCCGATGCCCTTCTGGCCGCAACCCATCTCTGGGAAACATCTATACACACTCATTCACTCACACTCATACACTATGGACAATTTAGCCTACCCAATTCACCTGTCTTTGGATTGTGGGGGAAACCGGAGGAAACCCACGCGAACGCAGGGAGAACATGCAAACTCCACACAGAAATGCCAACTGACCCAGCCGAGGCTCGAACCAGCGACATTCTTGCTGTGAGGTGACAGCACTACCTACTGCGCCACTGCATCGCCCTTACTTTACCTTGTTACACCTAAATACATATTTTTCAACTTAGTTTACTGCAGTTTTCATTCATTTTCCTTCGGCGTAGTTCCTTATTTATTAGGGTTCACCATAGCGGAATAAACCGTCAACTATTCTGCCATATTTTTTACGCATCGGATGCCCTTCCAGCTGCAACCCAGTAATGGGAAACACTCATACACTCACATTCACACTCATACACTATGGCCAATTTTTCTTTACCCAATTCACTTATAGCGCGTGTTTTTGGACTGGGGGAAACCGGAGCACCTGGGGAGAACAAACAAACTCCACACAGAAAGGCCAACCAGCGACCTTCTTGCTGCAAGGCAGTAGTGCTAACCACTGAGCCACAGTGCCGCCCTACTGCAGTTTTAAGTAATAAATTAAGTTGAAAAACTTATTCTTTTACAGTAGGTGTAACAAGGTGAAGTAACCTGGTGAGTTTAGTTTAAATTAAGGTTTATATATTATTAATAATATTATCAGAATATTTTTTATATTTTTGTGAGAAAAAAACTGATTCAAAAAGAAATGTTGAGATTCAATAGACACACACACACACACACACACACACACACACACACATATATATATATATATATATATATATATATATATATATATATATATATATATATATATATATATATATATATATATATATATATATAAATCACTATGTACTGGCATTTCTTCAATATATTGACTTTCTAGTGCTTTGCCTATATGTTACAATAAAAAAGTGCAGGGTTCCACTCAATTCCTTCATGTTGTCCCAACACAAACCAATTTACTTAATTGATTTTACAAATTTAAGTGAATTTAACATAAAACAGTTAAGCCCCCCACCCAAAAAAAAATCTCAAGATTTGTGTTGTTTCAACTGGTCTTGAGCATATGCTTTCATTCATATTTTTATGTGCATTTATGAAATAGTTCACAAAAAAAATTTAATTCTAAAGTTAAGGCCCTGAGCTTGATTAAAATGGAGGAAACACACAAAAAAATGACTTCTGCTGCCTGTTCAAAATACTGATTGAGTATTTTGAGTTGAATTAGTTGAAACAACACAATTCTAAATTGTTTTTCAATTTCTATTGTTTTAAGTTCAAGCCATTTAAATTTGTAAAAACACTTAAGTTAGGACAACATAAAGGAATTGTGTGGAAGCTAGCATTTTTTACAGTGTACAACGCAATGATGCTTTTGAATGAAAAGAATGGACCCTTTTCACAAGACTGTTATGGCATGTTTAACGGTAATCAGCATCTTAAATCCTCGACAGTTTTTAATATTTAGATAATTTTTTTCAAAAAACGTATGAACATTTATATGTATTTTTGTATGTAGTAAATCAACTTTACTTCAAATGATAAAAAAACGCTTGTGTGAGGCGTTTCTAATGCAGCAGCTATGGGACAGGAAAGTAAATTTGATGTTATTCTCTTCTGTGGCTGCCGTCATCAGTCTCACACCATTCCCCCCCCCAGCCCCCCCCCCCCCTTTTTTTTTTCTGAAAGTCTTTATAACATCATTGTGGAGTTTTTCTTTTAATGTTTGAGCAAATAAGACTGTAAATTTTTTTTTTTTTTATGTATTCTACCATCACTGCACAGTTTTCCCAAGTATGACAACTTTCGCCTCTGAGAAACCCTGAAATGTGAAAAGGGTCTATAGATCCCTATGGAGCTATTCACACCAGGCTCGATTTATTGTGGCACAGCAAAGTGAGGATTTGTGTGTGTGTACTGATTTTGGTGGTTTACAGTTGTTGTTTTTTTGCGTAATGACATGGGTATAAACTAGTTGTACACAATTACAGTGGTTTATGAGGACATGCCTGATGTCAAAACACTTCAAAATTATACATAACAGTGTCTTTTGACATTTAAAATTTGCCACATTTCCTGTTAGGGTTAGGCTTAGGGGTAGGAGTGGAGTAGGGCCATATAATAAGTCGTATTTACTGTATAAAATACATTACACCAATGGAGAGTCCCTTTAAACCAGAATACCAACGTGTGTGTCGGTGTGTTAATAGTTTTCCCTGTGGCCCTGCAATGAAATGGGCTGCCCAGTTAGACGCACTTTAGATCATGTGCCCAGAACTGCTGCAGGGACGGAGAGCACAGAATGCTGTTTAGAAAAGCAGAGTAGAAACCAAAATAAAGTGTTTCGGAAAAGAATGGATGTCACATGTTTGTATTTACTGCAGCTGTATTACTAAACTTTATCTTTATTTACTCTTGTATTGTGTGCATTGGATAAAGTTACAGGGTCACACTTTATTTATTTTTTTGATGGTCCGTTTGTAGAATTTAAGTTACATTGCATCTACATGCCAACTAATTCTCATTAGATTATAAGTAGACTGTTAGGTTGGGGTTAGATTTAATGTACCCCCACATTAAATGGGGGGAGGGGGGGTGGGGGGTCAATGCTTGCAAGTTTTGTTTTAAATTGAAGTGTAGTGTTTCAGTTTATAGCATCGCACTCAGTAGCAGTTTCAATCCAAAAATGGTTTACTAAACTTACTAAAAAAACACATCGCAAACATTTGCAAATAAAATATTGTTTCCATGGCAAAATATAAGTGGAGTTAGCATGTTCACCATGTCAGGCCAGTGCACAGACCCTCACAGGGGCATGTGCTCAACAAGGTGTGGCGATCACAAAGTGGGTGGGTAGGTGTTGATCGCAGAGTGAAGTGCGGGGGGGGGGGGTGCTTTGGGGGGGGTTGTGTGCGTTGTTCTGGTCGAGCAAGTGCCAGCTGAGAGGCACCTCTCCCAATGAAGGCAAAGGGGCAGTGGCTCTAGCCACTGGGACACCCCCTGTGCATGGCCCCTCCCTGTGTTGGCTGTGTTCCTCTATGTGCTCCGGTTTCCCCCACAGTCCAAAGATATGCGATAAACTAAATTAGCCGTATGTATGTGTGTGCTTGTGAGAGTGGGTGATTCCCAGTACTGAGTTGCAGCTGGAAAGACATCTGCTGTGTAAAACATATGCTGGATAAGTTGGTGGTTCATTCCGCTGTGATCTTAGGTCTCACCCAAAATCTCTGAACCTTATTGGTTCTGGTGCATCAAAAAAGCCAATTGTGAGTGTTTTTAACACTAGCTATATTTCCATCCACCTATTTTATGTGCACTTTGGATATGCACATAAAAAAAGTTGATGGAAACGCCAAGATGCGCATCAATTTTGAAGATGCACATAAACAACGTTTGCACATAATTAGAGTAGGATAAACTTTTTATTCGATAAGAAAAATTATGAAAACACTTTTATCAAACAAATTGAGCATTAAAAAAGTCATGTGATTTTGTTATAAGAGATCATGGGATGGGCAACGTGGTGGCGCAATAGGTAGTGCTGTCGTCTCACAGCAAGAAGGTCGCTGGTTCGAGCCTTGGCTGGGTCAGTTGGTGTTTCTGTGTGGAGTTTGCATGTTTTCCCTGCGTTTGCCTGGGTTTCCTACAGGTGCTCCGGTTTCCAAAGACATATGGTACAGGTGAATTGAATAGGCTAAATTGTCCGTAGTGTATGTGTGTGTGAATGAGTGTGTATGGATGTTTCCCAGAGAGGGGTTGCAGCTGGAAGGGCATACGCGGTGTAAAACATTTGCTGGATAAGCTGGCGGTTCATTTCGCTGTGGCGGCCCCGGATTAATAAAGGGACTAAGCCGAAAAGAAAATAAACAAATGAATGAGATCATGTGATTATAAAAATTAGTGTGAATGGACAAACCAGCTGGCTGACTGCATTGTAAAACATCTGAAATGTTGTTTTGGTCCTTCTAAAACACCTTAACCATTTCAGTATTAGTGTTATTACAGTATATTATTAATTACCTCCAGAATAGTCAAGAGCATCTGTGCTCCATGTCTGACACCTTCAAACACCACCTAGTGTTCATTGCATGTCAGCATTGTTTTCTGAGGCGCAAGTCATTTATTAAATAAAGAAAAGATTCATGCAGCTTCTCCTACTGCAGCAAATTCAGTTTTTACTGTTGATATTTGTCGCCAGTTAATCAGGAAGTGACTATTTTGTTCTCTTTGACTCGTTGGATGGAAACTCTGCTTTATTCGCAGGTCTTTTATGCCATATTCCAGTTTTGCGCATAAATGTAATTCACATTTTGGGTGGAAACAAAGCATGTGAATAAAAGCTAACTTTGTTTGTCTTATGAAGTGATTGTAGTTTTGGATGAAACTCTCAATTTGATAAATATGTAGATTTTTTTTACATATATTTTAAGGGATTCAGCATTTTAGAAAAATCTGAGGATTTAAAATTTCTAAATACTAAGAGAATTGCCTTTAAATTCGTCAAATTAATGGTAACACTTTATTTTGATGGTCCATTTGAGTATTAGTAGACTGTTTGCTTAATATCTGTTGATACTGCTCCTTCAACAGACATTTAACTGAATATAAGAAACTTTGCAAGTACATGTCAACTTACAATAACCCTAACCCTAACCCCAACCTAACAGTCTACTTATAATCTAATGAGAATTAGTTGCCATTTAGATGCAGTGTAACTTAAGTTCAACAAACAGACCATCAAAATAAAGTGTGACCAAATTAATTTCTTAGCAATGCACATTGATAATCAAAACTTGAGTTTTGAAATTGACAGTAGAAACTGTACAAAATGTATTCATGTCGCATGATCTTTTCTTAAATTTCTAATGATTGTTGGCTTATATTTATCATTTTAACGCATACACTGTATTTTAGACTATTGCCAAAAATATACCTGTGCAACAAAGGACCAGGGTCACATATTTGTATGTTACAGCATGTTTGAAGTCTTCCCCAAATAATAAGAAAGAAAACCAAATCTGTACCACGTTTCCTCCAAATGTTCTAGAATTTTAATCTCTCAGTAACTGATGTTTTGACTTGAATTCACAGTGATTTTAAGGAAGCGTTATTGCATGTTGAGGCATACCGAACAGGTCTTCTGCTTGTGTATGCTCTTTAAAAATCACAATAATTTTTTAAAGCCACATGCACTTTCCAAAGTTCGAAACTAAGGTTTTATTTATTTGTGTGTAGTTTGAAGCATTTGAACAGATACACACAATCATACTTTTCGTCAAAACTCAACAGCTTGTGTTGAAGTGGGAAATCTGAAATCCAGCTACAGTTTGCAGGAACTAGGTTCTTTATTAGAGATTTTAAAGAAAGGACAATAGGAGGTGAACTAATAGGATACTAATGCTTATGCTAAAGGGAGATTAACTTTTGATGACAATTGATAAGTTTAATGTACTGTAAAAAAATACAGGGTTCCACACAATTCATTTATGTTGTCCCGACTCAAATCAATTATGTTAATTGTTTTTTTATTTATTTATTTAAGTGGACTGAGCATAAAACAATTAAGTTATATATATATATATATATATATATATATATATATATATATATATATATATATATATATATGTAAGCTTTATTTTTTTTTATTATTTATTTATTAATTTATTTTGAGGGTGGTTTTCATTTCAGAATTCCAACGTTTACCTTTACAATCAACCAAATAATGTGTTAGTAATCAGACCGACAGCTCAATCGAACTGAAAAGTCTTCATGTAAACACCTATCAATCTAAATGAGATCAATCCAAATTCAATTTCAGCTGGATGGGGTGATGTAGACCTTTTCTAATCTGAGCAAGAAGACATATAAGCACTTGATCAGCTTGAACTTGAGTCACTTTTCACAAAAAAAATCTAAAATAAAAAAAATCCAAATACAGTAGATGAATATTGAATCTAACCTTCTAAAGAAAACAAAGAAGCAATGGTAAGAGATTACAGTGGGGAAATGTATCATATTATATGTGTACAGTGTCCACATTAAATAATAAAAAACAACTGGTCAATCTGAATTTTTTTTCCAACTTTGACAGAAGATATGCTAAATATGCAATGTCTATAATTTAAATATAAACATTAAAAATATATATATGAGATGTGTTTTCTAAAAAGTAAATCAAGTAATCGTAACTAGATTGACTGATCTGTTGTATATTAGATCTTTCTTTATTTCAGGCAAATTTCTGGTGCTGTTAATTTATTATTTAGTTTTGTATCAATCTCCAACCGCACAATAACAAACTGTATATTCTGAGATTTTTCATAATTGCCATTACTTCCTGAATAATAAAAATATTTTAGATCTGATTTCACAGGTGTAAATTTATCAAAATGATAAAAATTCAAAGGTAGAGTTCACTCCAGAAATTAAAATGACCTCATCATTTGTTCTCCCTCATGTTGTTTTTAAAATGTATGAGATTTTTTTCATTTCATTCTTTCAACTACTGGTTGCTGGCACTGACTTCCATAGTAGAAAAAAAAGTAAATAGGTATCAACCAGCATTTTTCAAGATATCTTCTTTAGTGTTCATCAGAACACAGATACTCAAATATGGAACAAGTGAAGGTTGAGAAAATGATGGCAGAATTAGCATTTTTGGGAGAACTATAGTGTGCAACTCTCAAAACTGATCAAACAGCCTGATCTCACGAGGGAAACGTAAGTATTTTATGTTTTGTCAGTTTAGTGGCTAATTTGTACAATTTTAAAACGAAGGCGTGGCACCCAACCCCACCCATTAACCCAACCGTCATTGGGGGATAAGCAAATCATACCAGATTGTATGAACGAGATTGTAGGAATTCATACGAATTACCCACTAAATCAACAAGTTACGTATTGCTGTGAGATTGTGTTAGATCAAACTGTGTATGAACAGAACCTTATTTAGAGGAGGATTTTGTAAGTGAACCATGTAATTGTGTGTGGGCTCCTGTGGTTTAAATTACATTAATTGTGCACAGAAAAGCCCAGCTGAGTCATTCATCACTACCATCATCATTATCTGGATAAAACCACATCTGCCTAGATGTGTTTATGACAGACTGCCAAAGGAAACACAGCTTCACCTGAACTTGTACAGTATTTTATATGGACATCCCTTCGGAACAGAGAGTTCTGCAGCATTTCAGACCTCTTCGAATTCTGATTCCAAGTATTTTGGGTGTTATAGTGAGCTTTTACATATGCTGGCAATACTTGCGAACTACTCTTTACATAAGTGACAAAATAGCACAAACTAGTAAAAGTTTTAGACTGATTTCACGCGGCTATCATTTTAAAAGCGAAATCGAGGCTGCGGGGAGAAGAAAGCCGGAAGTATCGCCTGGAGTCACACAGGAATGTTGTACACCTGGCTGTATATCTTATAAGCCAAGAGAACGTGACAGAAATTTAGCATTTCACCACCTTCCGAGTGACCCGAAGGTCCGTTCTGAATGGATAGTAAAAATAAAAATGGATATCAGATCTCATTTTTAGCTAAGTTAAGGGAAATGGCACTAGTTAGCTAATGCTTTCTTTCCCAAACACATTTTAGATGCCATTTATCAACCTCAAGTTAATGAACTGATTCTTTCACAATATTAGACGAAACTGAATTTCTGTATGGAAATTTGAATTGACCAGTGCTCAACAGAAATGACTGTGATTGGCCATGAATGTCATCAGTTCATCACACTTCACAGATGTTTACCGAGTGCAAACACATACGAGCGATCGACTGATGACTTGACTGATCTTTGCGCTGTAAAATGCTCCAGTATCCATGTACCTGTGTTTGCACTCAGTGAAGTGCGGTGAACTGATGAACTTCACTGCCAATCACTGTCATTTCTGATGAGCACTGGTGAATACTATGGCTGTTTAAGAACGCACTCAACAGTGATTAAATGTTAGCGGGAAATGGAGGTTTTAAATCCTCAGTACTAGGACAACACTATTACAGACAAAACGAAGGGTGTGCTACAGAGGACTGCATTGTTTTAATGCTCACCGGGTTACATAGGCTGAAGCAGGGAAGCGTCCCCACGGAGTTTACCTGGTGCCATGAACTGAAGCCTTGGAGGACACTTAAGCGTATTACTCTTAAAGAGATTGCGATTTTGTTTTAGCCTAATATGCTTTTAATTGTTTGAATTAAACTTAACTGAATGATATTAAAGTGATGTTTGCACCATATTTGCATTTTGAAATCGCAGCAACAGCTGGAGGTTTGCAGTCCACAGCATGTTGTTGCAATGTTTACAGTGCTGACCCTATACTTCTGGGTTTCTTCCCACCTCAGTCTCGCTTTCATTCTTTAAAATGGCAGCCAAAGCGTATTGTGCTATTGTTTTACTAATGTGCAAATAGCAATTTACCATTAAACAGGATATATAACATTTCATTCTATGAATCCCAGTTAATATACAGTGTAGTTCCCATTTGAATGCTGCTATTAATAAGTTGATCGATGCATACAAATGAAAACAATCACATAAAGGCATTGCAGTTTTTCCTGTGTGTGTTAAGATCTATTGAGAGTTTTTTTAAGTGTCTCCACATCTACAAAAGCCTCTTTAAAATTCCCATGGGTGCTTCCGTGTTAAAGAGTGCAGGATAATGCACCTTATTCATGCATGTCTCATGAATGTTTCATGCATTTGAAATTCATAAACACGATCCCACAAAGCTCTCGTGTTACACTCCCATCCCTAACTTCGAAAAATAAACAATGTCCTGAATTTGAGCCATTCATAATATAGCTGATAAACATCAGGGTGGTTACGTTTAATTTAAAAGGCATCTGTTCATTTTCAGTTTTTTAGGCTATTGTTTAGTGAACAAGGCTTGTAAACCCAGCCCCAGAGCTGAGGAAGCCTAACGCAGAAGTAACAGAAGACAAGCTGAGAGCAGTGATTGATTTTGTCCTGCTTTTAGCACCTCAGCTTCCTCTGACTCTGCAGATAAAGAGAAACGTCCACTGTTTGTACAGTCATTCGAGTTGGATCTCACTGCGTGATCACCTTGCATTGCTTGGGATGCTGGCTGAGCTTCATCAGTCTGAATAACAGATTTCTTAAATAATACACTCGGGTATATTCATCAAAATGCTTCATTTTGCGTTGAGAGCTTTGGACTGATCATAGTATTTAAAAATAAGCCATGTAATTACTGGGACACTAGCGTCAGCAAACACAATTGCAAAAATAATGAAACTTTCTCAAACACTCCTACACTACCTGATAAAAGTCTTGTCGTCAATCCCAGTTGCAAGAGCAACAAATAATAAATTGACTTCTAGTTGATCAAAAAAAAAGTGGCAGAAAGTAGATTTTTCAGATTAATCATCTGTTAAACTGCACCCCAATCATCACAAATACTGCAGAATACCTATTGGAACCTGCATGGGCACAGAAATAAGTCAAGTTTGGTAAAGGAAAAATCATGATTTGGGTTTACATTCAGTATGAGGGCGTGCAAGAGATCTGTAGAGTGGATGACAACATCAACAGCCTGAGGTATCAAGACGTTTATGCCGCCCATTACATTACAAACCACAGGAGAGGGCAAATTCTTCAGCATGATAATGCTGCTCCTCATACTTCAGCCTTCACATCAAAGTTCCTGAAAGCAAAGAAGGTTAAGGTGCTCCAGAATTGTCCAGCCCAGTCACATGACATGAACATTATTGAGCATGTCTAGGGTAAGATAAAGGAGGAGGCACTGAAGATGAATCCAAAGAATCTTGATGAACTCTGGGAGTCCTGCAAGAATGCTTTCTTCGCCATTCCAGATGACTTTATTAATACGTTATTTGAGTCATTGCAGAGATGTATGGGTGCAGTCGTGTAAGCTCATGGGAGTCATACACAATATTCATTCTTTTTTCACTGCAGCATGACTTTATATTATACACTGTACATTATTTCTGTTAAGTGACAAAACTTTTGTGTAAGTAAAGTCATACCTTACTGTCCTAATGAAATAAATAAAAGCATCATCATATTTTATTTAGGTAAAATAAGCGTAATCTAGAGACCTTTGCCTTTCATATAAGCCACTTCTGATACCAAATGATCAACTAGAAGTCAAGTTATTATCTATTGTTCCTTATATAAGCGACAAGACTTTTGCCAGGTATGTATGGGCCATTAGATAGTCTCTCCCTAAATTCACTAAGCAACTGGTTGTCAGTGTTGCTGTTTTAGATCGGTTGAGAGAAATCTTCATTCAATGGAATCATCCTGTGAACTCTAAGCTTACACACTGTTAAAAATTCTGGATTCCACACATTCGATTAATTTTGGGCAACATGAATAAATTAAGTTAACTAATTTATTTTTACAAAGTGTGGATTGAACATAAAACAATTAAGTTTCCCTATAAAAATTGTGGTTTTTCAGCGCTAGTAGTTTGAACAAACAGCAAATGTAATTTTTTGAGAGTAGCTTTCTCAAAATATTTTCTTTTAGAAATAAGTATTTTAAAGGCGCCATAGAGTAAATTGTTTGGATACATTCAGTTATTCTCTGACACCTACATAGTAGGCATGTGGCATGGCAGATTCTCCAGAAATTATCTTCTTTCATGAGAATTCTCTGAGAGATTTAGTATGGCAATGAATATATATCATGTAATGTTGATGTGTTTGGTGTTTGGTCTTAGAATAGAATAGCTACGCTGCTGCTGCTGCTTTTATTATTATGGTAGAGCAAGTACCAACACCTGCTGCTGCCAGTATATTTACAGACATGCCGTCTGAGAATACAACACGCTGCTGCTGCTGCTGCTGAAAACATAATATACAAGTAAACCCTGTAGCAGATCTAAACACAGGTGGAGCTGGGGTGGAGAAGGATCTCTAAAAATGCAGTGCTTATTTTTAGTGTAAAACAACACTGAGGCATTTTAAATGATGATGAATAAGCTCATTGGCTGCTGAATGACAGCAACCAATCACCTGCACCAAGTACTTGAGGATAGAGGAGCAGATTAGACTTGTACACGCATAGATTTTCATGACAGAACTTTGTATCTATATGCTCATTTAAAACTACACGAATGACCCCTAATGCTTTCACGTGGTTGTGAATATTATTGAGCTTTGCTCTGATGCTCCGTATTTTGTATTAGTGCTCTCTGGGTTTAGGGAAGTAGGTGGGCAGGTCAATCGCTGCTTTTAAAAACACTATTGGTTGGGTTTAGGGAAGGAGGAGGGTGGGTCAGTTGATTAGTCAGTCAGTCAGTCGACAGTGGCCTCTGGTAGATTTACACGAGAAAGTATGCGCTAATGGCACTCGTGAGAGAAATTTGAAATCTAAAAAATTGTACACAGCGACCTCTGGTGGATTTTTAAAAACAAAAAACTGCAAAAAATCTCCTAGGACATATTTGCCGCTCTCCAGAAATGTATATACTGGTGCATTTTTAAATGAGCCTGGATTGAAAATCATAGATCATGGCTCTGATGTAACTCCTATCTGCTGGCTAATAAAAAAGCCTGACCATTCAATATATTCCACATGTCCTTTTCCAATGTCCAATGAGTGGCATTAAAAGTTAAAAAGTCAGTTGCTTGAAAATGGAAATGTAAAAAACATGTATTCGTTTACAGATTGTGCACTATGGAAAAAGTATGCTGATGAGCCAAAACATTATGATCAGTCACAGAAAAAGCAGTTATCATTTACCATATGCTAACAAAGATCACATATTTAAGGGGCATTTCACCCCAAAAATGAGAATTCTGCCACCATTTGCTAATTCTCCCCTTTTTCCGAACCAGTTTACGTTTCTTTTGTTGAATACAAAGGTAGATATTCTGAATAATGTTGAAAAACAGCCATCAACTTTCAGAGTATTTTTTGTTCATATGTCTGCAAATGGCCACTTTTCATCTTATTTTGTGGTCAACAGAGGAAAGAAATTCATAAAAGTTTAGAACCACTTGATTGGTAGTAAATGGTGAGAATTATTTTTATTTTTAAGTTATATAAAAATAAATATTAGTAATATATATTTGTAAAATTCAGTTAATCTTTATTTCTAAAGCACTTTTACAATGAAGATTGCGTCAAAGCAGCTTAACATAGAAGTTCTAGTACATTGAAAGTGTATCAGTCCAGTTTGCAGTTCATTTTAGTTTAGTTCAGTGTGGTTTAATTTTCACTGCTGAGAGTTCAAACACTGAGGAGCAAATCCATCCATGCACAGCACCACAAGTCCCAAATGTCCCAAAACCAAGTGGCGACAGTGGCGAGGAACAAAACTTCACCAACTGACAAAAGTGAAGGAAAAACCTTGAGAAATTTGTAAAATACAAATATTATAAACTTTTCTAATGGTAGAAAAAAATATTGAAATGATACAAATTCAAGAATAGCTAACTATTCTGCTAAATAACAAATTTTTGGAAGGTACATACTGTATATTGCTTACAGTTTGAATGTAAAATTTGTAACCCTGAACCATTAAATCAGTAATAAATGTCAGTTTTTGGAAGTTTTAAATTATTAAGAACTATTCATTATCTGAAATTTTAGTTTTTCATTGAAGTATACTTTGCTAGAATATTATATATTGTATATCTAAATACTGCGAAAATCACCTTTAAAGTTGCCCAAATTAAGTTCCTAGCAATGCATAACACTAATCAAAAACTGAGTTTGATTATTGTTACACACGGGTGCTGGACAACAGAGTTCATTTGCAAGATTAGTCAGACAGGCAGCAATCAAGACAAGAGCAAACAGATGCATGCTGAGAAATTCAAAATCGTGGTCACAAACAGGCTAATGGTCAGTACAGGCGGCAAAGAGTCAAAATGATAAAACAAGGCAAAGGGTCAAAACAGGCGAGGCTAGACAAGACAAGAAAATGCTTTGTAGTGCTACAGGATAACAAGACTTGTGTGTTTGTATGCTGTATGGTCCATGTAATCAGTCTTTGAGCAGCTGTCAGCTGTGTGTGTGTAATCAAAGAAGAACCAGAACAGGTGTGAGTGTGTGGTGCATGACAGGATATGTAGTTTCTTTGGTGGCAGATTTGTAGTGATTTGTATGCTCTGGATCGCTGGTGATTGTGATAGATATGTTTACTGCAGAAAATGTACAAAATATCTTCCTTTAACACGATCTTTACTTAGTATACTGATAACATAATGGTTATGACAATTTTGGCATAAAAGAAAAAAACTGTTTAATAATAACAAGAAAATAACAATTCTACCCCTTAGCGTTTCCCCTTACCCCTACCCCTCATTTTGCACGTTCACGTGAAGGGGTAAGGGGTGTCGCAATTCTTTTAACTTGAAAGCGTAGGGCTAAGGGGAAGGGTTAGATACCCCTTGAAACTGAGATTTTCCAGGACCATACTCGAAACCAAGGGATACAAAAATTTCCCCAATTACACCATCTACAATGGCAACATGGCTGCACACGCCAATCAGGAGATGCACTAATTAGTATTTTTTGGCATTATTAAGAATTTTTACAACAAAACAGCATATGTTTTAATACATTCATAACAGCGTACATGTTTTACAGTCATGCTTTTTAAAAATAAAACGATTAAAAACCTGCTAAATTTTGCTATCTATAATCCATAATAATAACTCCTGTATAGCAGTCCCACAACATACTTTCACATCTGGCACTTGAAAACCCTGTCAGAAAAGTCTAGTGGCTGGAAATGAGCTTTTTACAGTGTCTGGTTTATCAATATAAAATTGATTCATATTGATCTATATTGTCATTAATGTTGACTTCTTTTGCATAGATGAATGCGACCACAGTGTAAGTACACAGTACAGTTTCGAGCCACTCGATATCAAATGTATTTTATTAAATCCTCGTTTCAGTAGACGCCGTCAAACATTCACTCCAAAGGCTTTGGAGAGATGTTTGGCGCATTTTTGATTTTGGGCGCATGTAGCCTACTTGTGCGCAAGAACTAGTGTAAAGGCAGCACATCATATTTACCAGACTCAGGCAAACTCCGCCTCTGCTTTCACTGTGCCCCGAAGCCCCAGCTGACCCACTTTTGCCCAAGGTATTCTTTGGGCCGAAAAAGGCCGGCCACTGAAGCTGGATTTATACTTCTGCCTGGCACCGCATCGCGCACCTAAAAAGAAACTGTCCGTAAAATCAGACGAATAAACAAGTAGGAAGTTTACAGAACTACGTCATATCATTAATGTCATTCAGTATTTTTAAAATAATAATTTTTATTATTTTTAAAAATTATTTTAATGATTATATGGATTTTTATAACCATTCAAAACATTTTTTTTATCAAACTTTGATGCATCACTTGCTTTTGATCATATCTCCCACAGTTTTACCTATTGAAGTTTATTAAAAATATTATTGACAAAAGAACATTAGTTGCTCTACAAATAAATATTTTTTATTATGACAAAAATAAAGGCAATATCCAACATTCGTGACCATTATCTCCAATAAAGCCTAGAAAAACAGGCCATCAGTATATTATAAATCAATAGGTTCAAATATTCCTTACCAGTTATTAAAGAAATAATTTGTTCCTTAATTATAGTTTTGTAACTATTAAATAGTTTTAAATTCAAAATTGTAACATATACATTAATGTTAAATCTATAAATGGTGGTAAAACATCAAATCAAATCAGGCCTTTATTTGTCACACACACTTTCGTATAGTGAAATTACCTTCAAATATTTCTGTAATCGTGTAGCTGGGTCTCCACTTTTGCCATGGCCTCTTTTGGCTTTAACAAACTTATCCCTCAGGTTTTTCCAAACCTAACAAAAACTTTCCTCCTTTCTCAATGCTGTTGCAATTTTCAGCCAGGAATTATTGATCATCTAGTTATCTCTATGATCACGAATCATAAAAATGTCTGTACAGTCGTACCTGTTTCAGACAAAATCTCTTCAAATTGATTTATATTCGACTCAAATCAAATGTGGCACCACGCGAACTGTTCGCTCGAGTCTCAAAATAAAAACAATGCGCCCCGCCAGCCGAAATCATGTCGCGCACACCCAAAGCGAATCTCCGTAAACTCATCGATGACGTCACATTTGCCGCGTTCACTCAAGCGAACTATCGGACGCGTCGAGTATAAACCAGACTTGACCCCGAGGAAGCCTTGACCCAATCAGGTCCCTGAAGTGACAGTGAAAACGTGACTGGTCCTGGCCTGCACTGGCACACTCACTTAGGCGCGACAGTGGAAACAAGCTATTATATCCTTATAACAACGTGATTTTGTTGACTTTGGAGATTTCCTGAAGATAAATACCAAAAATATTGCAGCTGAAATAGCTACAGCAGTCACCATCGTCAATCTCATATGAAGTAAGAGCTTGTGACGACATGATGACGTGTGTGGGTGTTGTAGTAGTGTGGCATTTCTTAGGGGTTAATTTGAAGCCCTTCCACGTCACACTCTGTTTCAAGGGCAAAGGGGTAGGGATACAAAAATAAAATTGGGATTGAGCCTTAGACTTCTTAATGGTCAGAAAAATGTTTCTCATGATATTTACATAATGCTTAAATGTGAAGGGTCTTTAAATTATGGTATTATCAAAAAAATCGAATGCTAAACAAGATGAATTGGAACATCTAGATGCTGTGACAAAAAAGTTATCAGCAGTTCAAAACAATTAAACACTGAGAGCAATCGAGATATTTTTATTTTTTCTAAAGCCTGAGAAGCTCATTCTTAGACATGGTGGCTCTTGGTAAGCTATTGTAGCCATCTAGTCATTTTTGAGTGCCCACTTGACTAGACAATTTACTTGAATGTTCCATAAACACAGCCCACTTCCTTTGAAAAGAATACACATTAAGAACGCCATGCATCAGAACAATTGTCTGTTTCCTAATAAGGAGACAGTGCGTGATTTGTGTAACCTTGTGATTTGTGTAGGGTGTATCCTCACTGGACATTGTCTGATTCCTGAAAATAAAACAAAGAGGGAGTTTTTCTGAATGCCATTTGAGGATTATTAGTTATGCTTTGTTTACACAAGACTGAAAAAATAGTCTTCCAGTTAGTGTTCGTCTCCTCTATGGGCCATCTCATGAACCTGAATCAAATAAAGTCTTTTCCTGTTCGCACGTAGAATATACAAAAATCACATTTTATAATCTCAATAATTTAAATTGAATATCCAGGTCATGTTGATCGTGCAAGTCACATAGATATTTAGTGATGTAATTACATGTAAATATATACAGTTGAAGTCAGAATTATTAGCCTCCCTGAATTATCAGCCCTCCTGTTTATTTTTTCCCCAATTTCTGTTTAACGGAGAGAAGATTTTTTCAACACATTTCTAAACATAATAGTTTTGATAACTCATCTCTAATAACTGATTTATCTTTGCCATGAAGACAGTAAATAATATTTGACTAGATATTTATCAAGACACTTCTAAACAGCTTAAAGTGACATTTAAAGGCTTAACTAAGTTAATTAGGTTAACTAGGCAAGTTTAGGGTAATTAGGCAAGTTATTGTATAATGATGGTTTGTTCTGTATACTAACAAAAAATATATAGCTTAAATGGGCTAATAATTTAGTCCTTACAATAGTGTTTAAACAAATTAAAAACTGCTTTTATTCTAGCCAAAATAAAACAAATAAGACTTTCTCCAGAAGAAAAATTATTATCTGACATATTGTGAAAATTCCCTTGCTCTGTTAAATATCATTTAGCAAATATTTAAAAAAGAAAAAAAATTCAAAGTGAGGCTATAATTCTGACTTCAATTGTGTATAACTACATAGCCCTGTGCGAAAAGTGTTTGCCCCCCTAAAACTAAAAACTGGTTGGGTCCCCCTCTGCAGCAACAACTGCAATCAAGCATTTTCGAAAGTGTGTAACTAGCATTCATTCTTTCTCATAAAGATTTACTCATAAAGGTTTAAAACCACATGAGGGAGAATAAATGATGAGATCATTTTCTTTTTTTTTTGTGTGAACTATTCCTTTAATATAGGCAGGACCCTGTACTTTGGAAAGCCATGTTCTCTGATTTTCCGTTTACTATTTGACGGACTAATCTCCATATTTGGATATTATCAGTTGTTTTGCATTTATATAATCTTTAAGTATTTCTAATGATGTTCATTAACAAAGTTTGGGAGGAATACATTTGGTTAATTATCTAAACACAAGGCAGATCGCATTTCGTAATCAAGTTGATTAATCAAGGGGCAAGTTAAATAAACTGCATTATGGTTTTTGGGGGAGTCTAACAGGGGTCAGGTACAGAAAGTAAAAAATATAATGTAAGAATGTATACGTTATTCAATGTGTAAATGTTATAAAATGTTATAAACGTTACTATATTATGTGTTGAAATGCTTTTCCCACAGTCAAAAGGCTTAAAAATACAGACTAACTGTTAAACTCTTCAGTGACAGCAGGTGTCACAAATTCACATGTTCAGAATTGGGTTTCTGATCAAGTATAATCCCAACTCAACATTGCACATTCTGCAATGTGAGTATTGCGGAAAACGATATATATTGTGCAGCCCTATTCCAAACCCTAAAAGCCTTAGCCACACACACGAGCACACACATTTACAGGTTTTCACTTCTGATGCAGTGAACATTGGATGCTACCAGATCCTCCTGGTCAAGCAATATGTTTTCCTTCTAAACAGAGATGAAATTTACCTTTATTTTGTAGGGGATCAATCTATGTTCGATGAGATGGATCAGGGATTTTGTTAGCTCAATCAGGATTTAAAATAGCTGACTCAATTGAGTCAGACTGAATCAGATTAAAAGATTTACACTTCATCTACTATTTGTCCAGCAAATAGAAGACATCGTATTTTACCAATCTTGTTTGTATTATTTACATGGCCAATGATAATAACATAACACAGTATTGGATAGTTACAAACTTATAACTTCTTCAAACAATGCCAAGGCATACAGCCATATCACCCTGCAGCCCAAAACTGATTACTCATGGAAGCTAAGCAGGGCTGAGCCTGGTCAGTACCTGGATGAGTGACCACATGGGAAAAACTAGGTTGCTGTTGGAAGTAATGTTAGTGAGGCCAGCAGGGAGCGAGTGAGTCCTAATGCCCTAGTAAAGTAAAGGGGACACTATACTGTCAATAGGCGCCGTCTTTCGGATGAGATGTTAAATCGAGGTCCTGACTCTCTGTAGTCATTAAAAAATCCCATGGCACTTCTCGTAAAGAGTAGGTGTGTAACCCCGGTGTCCGGCCCAAATTCTCTCCATCGGCCCTTATCTGCCTCCCAATCATCCCCATCCACTGAATTGGCTCTTCCACTGAATTGTCTTTCCACTCCCCCTCTAGCTGTTGTGTGGTGATTGCACTGGAGCCGTTGTCCTGTGGCTGCTGTCGCATCATCCAAGTGGATGCTGCACACTGGTGATGGTGTGGAGAGACCTCCCTCATGATTGTGAAGCACTTTGGGTGTATGGCCATACACAATAAATGCGCTATATAAATACACAATACTTACTTACTTACGTACATACCCCTCCCATGGCACATGTATTGTATAGATATTCAAAGATCTCGATCAGTAGATTTTGCTATGAATGGAGTAAATTACCATGCTTAGCATGGCAAGCACAGCAGGGGAAGTTCTGCTTTCCAGTCAGATTAGCCAATCGTCAATCTTTGGAGGAGGCATTTTACAGGTTTTTTGTTCATTACGGCAATCCTTGTCATTTGGCAACTACTACGTTCTCTCTCTGCTTTTGACAAAAATGACATTGCATCACATCCCATCACATATTGTCTCTTTCTATTGTTGTCCTCTGTTTTTTTGCTCTGTGTTTTGTCTGTATTTTTCCAGCTTTTGTAATGGTGTCTTCTAGTTACAATTTGAACAACCTGTAAATGTGTGTGAATGAGCCGAGTGTATGGGTGTTTCTCAGCAAGTTCTGGGTTGCAGCTGGAAGGGCATCAGTTGCATAAAACATATGCCAGAATTGGTGATTTATTTTACTGTGATGACCCCTGATAAATTAGTGACTAAATTTAAAAGTTAATTTAATTAATTATTCCCTTTTTCCCAATTTAGACAGGACTTGGCTGCCAAGAGAACAGACTTTCTTTAAAAGGGACTTTGATTGAACTCCTATTGGATGTCCCTCAGTCAGATTATTACATTTTTTTACTCCAAGCACTGGTGAGACTTACGCTTCTGATCCTGTAAATATTGTACTCCTGGGGATTCTGTGACAGCCACATGGTTGATTGCGTTTCTCCTCCAAAAGGTGGTGAGGCTCATCCATCCGGTCCTGTGTGTATTGAACTCCCCTCAGATGCTGCGTCACAGTCCAACCTGACTATTTAAGCTCCTCCTTCCAATTTGCCAGTCTCTCAACTGAGGTTTTATGGACTCTTCATGCCAAACTAAAATTCCTAAAAATGCCAGCCTGCCAAACATCAGTATCAGTTGCTTTTTAAGGGTACTTATTAGAGGTGTGAACCTATACTGGTCTCACGGTTCGGTTCGGTTACGACTATCATGCCATCGATTCGGTTCAATTCGATATTTCAGTGCATCACGGTGCATTGACGATGCTTTCCATACACAGTGTTGTATTTTTGGGGGTGGCTATAACAAGCTGTTTGTATAAACACACTGTCCCTCATTCACACACATACACAAACATAGACAGCACCAAACAAACACACACACATACACACACACATGCACACACCCATGCACACACAAGCACACTCTCACACACACGCCATGCCCACTTGCTTTCTCGCTCGCTCGGGAGCGATATTGTGAGACCCCTCACTCCTGTCAAAATTACACCAGAGTTACCGACCGCTTCCTCGCTTTATTCGGAAATTTATTTCCGTGCCGCATGAAATCTGGTTGGGTCCTGCAACAATGCACAGGTACAGCCGCGGGAATGCATACAGCCGAGAGGAAAAGAGAGGGGAGAAAAAGTCACGCCAGCAGGTGAAATGGGCCACAGTCAGGGCCGGCGCGTCCATAGAGGCGACTTAGGCGGCCGCCTAGGGCGACAGAATAGAGAGGGCGGTGTCCGCGACACTACCAGACCTTGATCGGATCCATGCAGGACCCATGCAGTCCACAACTAAATGACTGAATGGTTCTGAGACTGCAGGAATAGATGAATTACCATGTTTGTAAACATTCAGGATGTGCTTGCAGGGAGGTGGCAGAAAAAAACTGGGAGCACTAGCATTTACGGTGAGGGAATGACATCCGATGCGATTTAAAGTTTGTTGTTGTATTAGAGATAAGTTATATTATATATTATATTTACATAATGTTTTCAATGTTTTCCAAATATACAATCTCATTGAAGCTCCAAGTGTTTTAAAAAGAGAGAAGTTAAAGGCCTACAAGTCTTTGGATGCCAACAATTTTGTTCTGTGTTGTCATGTGCAAGAAATAATGTTTCATGATTACCAGATTCAAAACTTTGTAGTGCTAAAAACCGAGGTTCTGCCTAGCCAAAGACAAGGAAAAAAAGACGGAGCTATACAAGGCCTGGGTAATCGTCAACAAGCAAAACAACTGCATTCTGACAGCGAACTAGGCCTACACCTGTACGGCAGGGTATGTGAACTTACACATAGAGGTACAGTTGGCACATTCGGACTTTCTCCTTAATAATATAATTTCATAAAAGTATTATTTGCAAACTCTAAATAGCGAAATCTTATTAGCAGCCAATGACTATCAAAGTACAACATTGTTCACAGTCAAATAAACAGTGTTAATGTTGTTTTTGAGTAACACTTGCAGGTTATTTCAGAACGAATATTTAAAGTGTCGTGGTTAACAATATAACGTTAGGGTGTGTGTCACAGGTTGTCACTGAATGAATGTGTGAATACAAAACCAACTTTACCTTAATAACTTACAATTTCACGTTTCATTCTTAGCATTCAGTGTCCGCAGTTTAATTAACCATATTTAACTGTTTTTGCTGAAATCATTGCTGCAATCAAAAATGAGTAATGTGTATAATTCAGCATAGAGTGAGCTTACCTGATATAACATGAGAACTGCAGAGTCCAGCATTTTTAATTAGGTTGTCACTTCATTCAGCTCCCTTTTAGCCAAAGACGTCTGCGTTTGGCATTAAAAGCAGTGTGGTGTACGGTAAAAGTAAAATTTTCTATTTTTCGAATTTGGCATCCTACTGCACAACACGACATGTTTGCTGTTCCAGTCTCGTTTTGCAACTGGGAACCCATGTGACATCATGTGTGATGTTGGTTGGTAATTCGTCTATAGGACGTAATGGAACAGGTTTTGGATTCTGGTTTGGTTTACCTGTTAACTGGCATATATGACAAGATTCAATATAGCGTCACACATCGCGTTTTAACCGAGGCCAAAAAAAATTCCGCATTAACATTTAAGCTGGTTGACCAGCCTGCGAGGCCTGACCAGCTAAGACCAGGCTGAAAATGGCTGAAAACCAGCCTGGAAATGGCCAAAACCCCTCTAAAACCAGGCTGGTCAACCAGCTAAAACCAGCAAACCAGCCTAGGCTGGTTTAAGCTGGATTTTTCAGCGGAGTATACATTTCTGGAGATTGCAAATTATGCAACGATGGGTTCGAGTCTGTCCAGGAATGGTTCCAGAAAGCAGGTAAGACAAAAACAAGAGCCAAAAAATTATATAAACAAGTAAATAACGGTGAGAATGAAGTAAAATCTGAAAACGTGGTAAAATCAAGGAACTTGGGTTAAGGGTTGGGTCAAGGGAAGTGGGTGGGTGCTGGTTAATCTATGCTTTTGAAAACAATATTGGTTGGGCTTAGGAAAGAAGGAGGGTGGGTCAGTCTATCGATCAGTCAGTCAGCCAGTCAGTCAACAGCAGCCTCTGGTGGATTAACGCAAGAACAGATCGCGAGAGAAATTTGAGATCTCAAAAAGCATACACAGCGGCCTCTGTTGGACTCACAATAACAAAAACTGAAAAAAATGTATCTCTTGGGACATTTTGGCACTCTCCAGAAATGTATATAGGGCAACGTTTTCAGAATGAGCCTGGGTTACATTTTTTGCACATGATCATTCCATCCTTTTTCCTTCATTTGCTTTCTTCAATTCTAAAACTTGCAAATAGTGTAGCTTTATTGGTATTACACTGTGTTGAAGCAGTACAAACATCATGGGTTTGTTTCAAGACAGCACATGCATTGGTAAAATGTGAACAGATTGTAAATAAAGAGATTTTCTACATCATAGGCCAAAAAAGGGCAGCAGCTCTGCAGTTTTGCTTCAATCCAGCTGATCCAACTAATCAAGGTGTTTAAGTCTACTATCAAGTATTAATCAGGTGTGAGTTGAAGGTGGTTGGAGTTAAACCAAGGGAGTTCTCCAGGAATTGACTTTGAGACCACTGGTCTACATACTATCCACTGCATTTAAATAAACCTGCATTTTGATTGGTCACACAAGTCGTACACAATTCCTTGACAACAGGAGGAGTTCCCTTAAGGCAAGTAATTTCACTTGGCAGCCATCTTTAAAACATCTCTCGGGCAGTATGCTCGGGCATTCTGTCTGAATGGGGAAACATCAAATTGTTCAAAACTGTTTGCCAAGCTTACGATTACATGGAATCACCAATAAAATTAAACAACTGTCTCATAAGTTTAGACGTCAGAATCAAACAAAATCTGCATATTATCTGCATCACGACACCAACCTCATTTATGGTCGTTCTACACATTTTCATCCTCTGAATAATGCCTCGTCAGATCGTGCTGGTCTTCTGAAGTAATCCGCAACTTGGTTTGATTGTGAATCTCCTCCAGAAATGACAGCGACACTTTGATTACAAGTTTCTGGGTGTTTGTGCAGTTATTTTCATGTAATGTGCCTTTGACAGGATGGACTGTACCTCGCGTTCATTTCATACAAATTACAAAACCAAAAAAAGATTGTTTTCAAGTGTAGTTGGTTCATTTAAAAGTACAGATTTCGAGCTTTATTTGGAAATATTTCTTATGTCTGTGAAGCAAGTATTCGCTGTAAGTTGTCATACAAGCACAAGTCTGGTCCGAGCTTTCCCCCTGGAGAAACGTCAGTCTTTTGCAATCGATGAATAGTTACTGTACTAGTAGGCGGGGCTACATTCCATTTTGACTGTTACACCTTTTTTTTCCATTCAAAACTGTACGAGTGACATGTTTTGTGTATTCTACTGTCTTTGATTTTATGCAGTTAGAGGTCTAGTTCAATAAAGACCTCAGTATGTAATAACAATGATGAAAGGACCACGCTTTTAGAGGTTAACGTGATCACACAAGCAATTACTGTTTTACTATATTTGCCAGACCCTTTTCCCCACAACAAATGTGAAATAAATACACATGCCTACACACAATCTATTTTATTAACATTTTGGCATGTTTGCCATTTCTGCCATATAATATTTTGGCATGCAAAGCTTTGGCAAGAAAATCTATACAAAACCTTGTCTTGTAATAGTCCACATCTTTCTCTTTCCATGTTCTTCTGGAGCAAAACCAGAGTGTGCCGTTGCCCAGTGCACTCTAATAACGTCTGTTGAAGCGTTTGAGAGTGTGGGGTCTGGTTTAGTTCTTAGTTTTTGGAAGACAGGCCTAGGCATTTCCTGATTTCAGCTGTTGAATTGTTTGGTACCCCCAGCTGCTTCAGTCTGACAGAATCTTACGGGAATGCGATCAATAAGTATAATTTCTATCACAATTAAGTGCTTTAAAAGCAAGACAATTAAAGGCACATCCACTGGCACTGATTCTTACAAGCATATGGAAGTAATGTTCCATGTCTTGTTATGTGACAAGCAAAAGAAACATCTGTGTATTTATGGTTTACGGTTTGACACATTTATTACAGAAAGAAAGAGACATTTCGACATCTCAATTTAATAATAAATACACATGTACAAACAACAATTTTATAGTGTACTCTATGAATTTCTTTGTGTGTTAATGGCATAAGGATAATATTTAAGTAAATGAACATTTGCTAACAAAAGCACTGTTATACATCATATTTTGGTATGTGAACTGTGGTAGTTCACATAATATTAGATTCAGTAACACTTTTAAACAATGTTGTATACCTTGTGTAATCAGTATTCAGATACTCGACAGCTATCAGGGATTGTACTGTTGGTAGAAATTGTCAAAATGTAAAATGTGCTTGGCTGTCATTGGGATGTTAGATGTTAGACATTAGACTATGCAACCTTTTAAAACCACCCATGGTCTAGTATGGGCCTATTTTATATGTGGCTGGTGATGGTGTTATGGGAACGCACACGAAAATAAAGTTCCAAATGCATAGTGTGGGGCCGGGCACGGATGGAGTGGGGGCGTGGGGTTAGGGGCTTGGGTGTAGTGAGGCGGAGGGTTATTGATTGGGGTTAGGGGGCCCCTAATAGTATCTCTGGGGGCCCCAAAATGGTGTGGGCCCTTAGAATTGTCCAAACTTTGCCCCCTCTAGGCCCCCCTGATGTTGGATGTGTTGAAGGTGAGGTGTATATTTATATATATAGTCCTGGTAATCAGTCCTCATGAGCTTCAACTGTGTGTTTGTAATCTGTGGTGAACTGGAACTGGTGTGTGTGTGAAGTGCATGATGGAATATGTAGTCCTGTTCAGTGGCAGATGTGATGTGACCAGCTGAGTAGCTGTTTTTTTTTACAGAAGTCTGTGATGAACTGTACACTTTGACACATTGCCTTGGTGACCAATCGGCGTGAACATTTCTCAATAATCTCTCACCTTCACCATTAGTGAGCTATGGACAATACACGGCTGGATAATGGTTTGTTATTTTGCCATCTGTGCACCACTTTTGAAAAATACTAACTGGAGTGGCATTTTAATAAACCACAGTGGGTACTATTTCTGAGCTAAAAGTTAGAGTTAGCGAGCAATTATAATTTTTCCTTTATCAAACTTCATCAAAATCCACAGCTTTTCTATTCTGACACAAACACTCTATTGTATAGTGTATTTACTGTATATGCAACATAATATTTATTTTAAAAAGCCACTTAATTACGCTTTAAGTGAGATGAACATAATGGAACATAATGTGCCATTTGTTACATGTACTTATTATATTAATAAGTGTAAATTATGCATAATTACATCAAATGAATAATTACACTGTAAAATGAACACCATAAAATAAATGTATCCCATTATATAATCTTTTAATTACCTTAGAATTACATGCAATTCACACAAACTGACAAAAGTCTTGCTGCCGATCCCAGTTGCAAGAGCGACAAATATTAACTTGACTTCTAGTTGATCATTTGGAAAAGTGGCAGAAGGTAGATTTTTCCGATGAATCATCTGTTGAACTGCATCCCAATCATCACAAATACTGCAGAAGACCTATTGGAACAGACATGGACCCAAGATTCTCACAGAAATCAGTCAAGTTTGGTGGAGAAAAAATCATGGCCAAACCACATTACATTCAGTATGGGGGTGTGCAAGAGATCTGCAGAGTGGATGGCAACATCAACAGCCTGAGGTATCAAGACCTTTATGCTGCCCATTACTTTACAAACAACAGGAAAGGGCAAATTCTTCAGGATAGCGCTCCTTCTCATACTTCAGCCTTCACATCAAAGTTCCTGAAAGCAAAGAAGGTCGAGGTGCTCCAGGATTAGTCAGCACAGTCACTATAAATGAACATTATTTAGCATGTTCGGGCTAAGATGAAGGAGGAGGCATTGAAGATGAATCCAAAGAATCTCGATGAACTCTGGGAGTCCTGCAAGAACACTTTCTTTGCCATTCCAGATGACTTTATTAATATGTTATTTGAGTCATTGCAGAGATGTATGGATGCAGTACTTCAAGCTCATGGGAGTCAGACACAATATTAATTCTTTTACCACTGCAGCATGACTTTATATTCTATACTGTACATTATTTCTGTTAAGTGACAAGACTTTTGTCTGAGCAAAGTCAGACCTTACTGTCCTAATTAAATAATTAAAAATAAAGGCATGATCATATTTTATTTTGGTAAAATAAGCATAATCTAGAGGCCTTTGCTTTTCATATAAGGCACTTCTGATACCAAACGACCAATTAGAAGTCACGTTATTATTTGTTGTTCCTAAAACTTAGATAGGTGACAAGACTTTTGTTAGGTAGTGTATGAAAGTACCACAGTCTTACAACCTGATACTGACAATTATGGTACCACTACTATTGTAATCCTGCAACAAACCTAAAAACATCTCACTCAGAAATAAACATACCTGGCAGATACGTGCCTAAGAGACCATAAAGGGAACATAAATCTTTATTTGTATGTAGGGAAATCACTGAAGAAAAACTCTTGATATAGTTCTCATGTGTGTGTTGTGATGCTGCCAAAGCAGAACATTTTGATCTTTATAACACTGTGGCCATGTGCAAATGCAATCTGTTTCGCTTGGAACTCGTCATTTAATCCTTATCTGGTGTATCCAAGAAGTAAAACAAAAAAACAAGAGATTCCTGTCGCTGTTTTTGATTTTTTTTTTTTCTCAATTTGGGCCACATGAAATAGTTGGACAGTCTACACCTGTGTGCCCTCCGAGACCTGCGACCGGAATGAGATCAACAGAGCAGCAGAAAGGTTACGGATGGTGAAACCACTTGTGCAAACATCTGTGAATGAAATCTTTGGGAAAACAAGGCTGCTCGTATGTAGCTGAAGACTTCAAATACACAATCAAAGAGGTTTTAATTTGCTTTGGCATTTGTTAGCGCAGCAGTTCTGTAACTGTTGGATGGCTGTCCTTGAATCATTTTTGGAAGTAACGATTGTGTCAAACATCAGTGTCAAACAGCAGTGCTGTTAAAATGTCAAAACAATAAAAAAAAGAAGAAGAAGTGAATGTTAAAATGCTTATTTGAACAATATATGGAAATTAAGAAACTGAATCCACCTAGAAGTGTTGTTGCTTTGCCAAAACATGTCATCACTTGTTTATTCTTAGCTTTGATGCTAATTACCCGGCATTAGCGCATAGTGCTGTCTTCCATGGTCTCAGGTGTAATCAATGCTGCATTGAACAAATTCGTGCGCTGTGGTAAAATCCAATAGTAACAATTTACTCTGAATTTGCATCTAGCATCTGGCATCACGGTGGTGCAGTGGGTAGCACGATTGCCTCACAGCAAGAAGATCGCTGATTCGAGCCTCGGCTGGGTCAGTTGGCATTTCTGTGTGGAGTTTGCATGTTTTCCCCATGATGTGTGAATGAAGTGAATTTGATGCACGAATGAACTGTATTTGAGGCGCGAATTAAGCAAATTTGATGCCCTAATGAAGCAAATGAGATGCGTGAATGAAGTGAATTTGATGCGTGAATGAACTGAATTTGATGTGTGAATGAAGCAAACTTGATGCGGGAATTAAGCAAATATGATGTGCAAATGAAGTATATTTGATACGTGAAGTGAATTTGATGTGCGAATGAACCGAATTTAATGCACAAAAGAAGCAAATTTGATGCATGAATGAAGCAAATTTGAGGCATGAATGAAGTGAATTTGATGCGCAAATGAACCGAATTTGAGGCGTGAATTAAGCAAATTTGATGTGAGAATGAAGCTAATTTAATGTGCGTATGAAGCAAATATGATGTGCGAATGATAAGAATTTGATGCGCGAATGAATCGAATTTGTTGCGCGAATAAAGCGAACTTCATGCGCGAATGAAGCAAATATGATGCGCGAATGAAGCGAATTTGATGCGCAAATGAAGCAAACATGATGCGCGAATAAAGCAAATATGATGTGCAAATGAAGCGAATTTGATGCGTGAATGAAGCGAATTTGATGGGCGTATGAAGCGAATCTGATGCGGGAATGAAGTGAATTTGATGTGCGAATGAACCATATTTGAGGCGCGAATTAAGCAAATTTGATGCGCTAATGAAGCGAATGAGATGCGTGAATGAAGCAAACTTGATGCGCAAATTAAGCAAATATGATGTGCAAATGAAGCAAATTTGATACGTGAAGTGAATTTGATGTGCGAATGAACCGAATTTGATGCACAAAGGAAGCAAATTTGATGCATGAATGAAGCTAATTTGATGCGTGAATAAAGTGAATTTGATGCGCGAATGAACCGAATTTGAGGCGCGAATTAAGCAAATTTGATGTGAGAATGAAGCGAATTTGATGCGCGAATGAAGCGAATTTGATGGAGGTATGAAGCGAATTTGATGCGCGAATGAAGCAAATATGATGCGCGAATAAAGCGAATTTGATGCACGACTGAAGCGAATTTGACACGCGAATGAAGTAAATATGATGTGCGAAGAAAGGGAATTTGACGCACGACTGAAGCGAATTTGACACGCGAATAAAGCAAATATGATGTGCGAATGAAGCGAATTTGATGCGTGAATGAAGCGAATTTGATGGGCGTATGAAGCGAATTTGATGCGGGAATGAAGCGAATTTGATGCGGGAATGAAGCGAATTTGATGCTTGAATGAAGCAAATTTGATGGGCGTATGAAGCTAATTTGATGCCGGAATGAAGCAAATATAAGTCGCGATTGAAGCAAATATGATGTGCAAATAAAGCGAATTTGATGCACAAATGAAGTAAATAAGATGCGGGGATGAAGCAAATTTGATGCGCGAATGAAGCAAATTTGATGGGCGTATGAAGCAAGTAAAACTCAAAATGTTCACGCATCAATTTTAGCGCGAATAGTGTGATTTAACGGTGCATGCCGCGTCTGGTCTGAACACAGCATTAAAACAATAATTCACCAAAAATAAAAGTTCTGTCATCATTTACTCAGCCTTCAAAGCCTATATGCGTTTCTTTCTTCTGTTGAACATGAAAGAAGATATTGTGAAGAATGCTGGTAGCTGGCATTTATTGACTTCCATAGTCATTTTATTTTTCCTACTATGGAAGTCAATGGGTTTCAGTAACCAGCTTTCATCAAAATAGTTTCTTTTGTGTACAACAAAAGGAAGAAACTCAATAAGGTTTAAAAGCACGAGAGAGAGTAAATGATAAGTAGGTCCACACAGAATCTTTTTACCCATTATTGATTCTGTTTATTTAGTCGTGTAAATGTGTGAAAACTTATTTATATATATATATATATATTTAATTAATTTCAGTAATATTATTGACTAAAATGAAATGTTCATATTATTTATTTGCAATACAGTTTTTCTTATCTTATCTTTTCTTAGGTATGTTATATGAGAGACTTGCTTTGTTTACCAAATAAGTGAATCTAGATGGATTTGCATTGTAAACATTAAATAAAAGTAAAAAAATATATATTTTTTTATTTTATATATTAAGTTTTTAGTTATGATACTCCCAAAATAATTCTGCATAAATCCGCAGATTTTTGTAAAATTCTCCACAGAAGTAGCAAAAAATGTCCGCAGATACTGTCTGGCCCTAATGATAAGTTAAATGTCCGCAGATACTGTCTGGCCCTAATGATAAGTTAATTTTCATTTTTTAGGTGAACTATCTCTTTAAGGCATCTATTTGTATTTTAATTCCAATTTTCTGTGAATAAACTACATTACCCATGTTGCTTCACAAAATGTGTAACCAATCATAGAGCTGTAGCAAGCAAACTGCCAAAAGAGTTTGAGATATTGTCTGATAACAATTGTGCATTAAACATAAAGGGGACCTATTATGTAAAAATCACTTTTATATGGAGTTTAAACACTGTTGTGTGGCAACAGTCTGTAATTATATAACCAGCTTCTAATAGTGAAATAGTATTCATTTTATTTTTTTAAATCACACTTGTCTGCAGAAACACTTTGATTGACATTCTCCCTTTGTACATGTCATCAGAGGAAAGCCCCTCCCATAAATGACGATCTCTCTCAATAGCATACGATGTTAGTCTTTTTTATGAATCTGCTGACATATGCTCACTATGCTGACACATGGGCATTTATAGCTCCACCCTGTTTTGAAAAGAGCACAATCTCATTGAATTTAAAGTGACAGTCACTAAAATGGAACAAAGTCTAAAAGGGGCAGTTTTAAAGAGTTATAAATCAATATTTGTGTGGGATGTTGAGCTGAAACTTCACATACACAATCTAGGGACATCAGAAACTTATTTTACATCATGTTAAAAGGGGCATAATAGGTCCCCTTTAAAGGCACAGCATGTATTTTTTGCATTTTTGAGGGTACATAAAACAAATGTGTAATTTGATGACAATTGGAATACTACAAGTTCAGAAATCAGCAAAATATATAACACAGATAACATCACCCCAATGAGCAGGCAAGTTTTTGGGGGTTTGTCATCTTTAAATTGCAGTGACATTAGAAATATGGGTGTCGTCTTTGATAGAGCTCTGTGTTTTAACAGCCATGTTAAGTATGATGTTTGTACATGCTTTTTCCATCTGAGGAACATCGCAAAAATTAGAAATATAATGTATTTGTAATATTCTGTTCACAAATCTTCTATGGGTCGATTGCAAGTTGTGCAGAATGCAGCGGCGAGGCTTTTAACCAACACCAGTAGGAGGTCAGACATTACTTCTGTGCTTAAGGCACTTCACTGGCTTCCTATTAGTTTAAAGTAAAATTTTAGATTCTGGTAATTACATATAGAGGTCAAGCACCCTTTTATATTCAAGATCTTTTACATTATAACTCATGAAGCCACTCTGTGAGGTCTTCTGGCAAAGACCTTTTATATGAGTTTCATTCCCAGAACTCATCTTAAGACTGAAGGTGACCGTGCCTTCTGTGTTGTGCCCCCAAGGCTCTGAAAATCTCTCCCTCTAGCACTGAGAACTCTGGGATCAGTTGAACTTTTTAAAAACATTTTTGGTCAAGCTTTTAATTAACAGTATTAGGGCTCTATTTTAACGATCTAGGTGCAAAGTCCAAAGCACAGGGCGCAAAAGCATTAAGGGCATGTCCGAGTGAACTTTTGCTATTTTAAGGCCGCGGCGCATGGTCTAACAGGGTTGAGCTTATTCTCTTAATGAGTTATAGGTGTGTTTTGAGAATAGTCCAATCAGAGTCTCATCTCACATTCCCTTAAAGACTCAGTTGCATCGCACCATAGAACATTTGCTATTTACATGGCAGACTTTGTAATTGGAAAAACTGAATGCTTCACTAGCAAGAAAACAGATAAACAGATCATCTGCAGCACGAGAATAAGAGAATGAGCCTTCTCATTCTTTACTTTCACTTTCACTCTCTTTTGTGGATAAGGAAACGTGTTATACGCACAGACATCAGTTAGCCTACATAATTAATTTCATTTGTTAAGCGCAAAGGTTTGTTTTAAAACTATTTCTAAATTCAGTTCTAATTTCCAGCAAACTAAAAAATGAACAATAATAACGAAGTGTGGTCAAAAAAACTGAGATATATCCAAATACACATGCAATGCCCCATATGGTCCAAAACCTGACAGGTGGACAAATCTAAGCTTGTTTTTAATAAAACAAATATAAATATGCATATAATAAATAATACTACTGATAATAATAACATTATACAAAAGTTGTCATGAATAAACTATAAAAGCCCCCCGAGATGAACGCATGGAGTACTGGTTTTTATATTTATGTAGAAAAAAAATCATTTTTGTAATATTTTAATCCTTTAATTCTTTTTCATTTGTAAAGATATTTGTGTATTACTGTACATCCTGTGTGTTTTAAGCAGTGTGTAAGGGAGGTGCACAACTAACACGCTCTGCTCTGGACATTAGACATGCTCTCAGCTGGTCTATTGTGCAGTCTTTTTTTTTGTTTCTCAAAATAGCTTCTAGTTTCTCAAAATAATGTGCCAGCAATGCGCCTTAACACACCTCCTTTTTTAGACCAGAACCCCTATGGACGCACAAAATGCAAATGCATTTGCTATTTAAACAGCGTGGTGCAAAACATCAAATGACACATGCATCGAGCTGAAACTAGCAAATAACATTTGCGTCATGCCTTGCACAACATTGCGCCGGGTGTATGATAGGGCCCTGTGTGTTTCAGTACTTGGATTTTTAATTTGTTTTTAATGTTTTCTTTTATTGATATGTGTTCGTTTACCTGTTTTCTCTTATTGTAAAGCACTTTGTGACTTATTGTCTGTCAAAAGTGCAATATAAATAAACCTTTACTTCCTTTACTTCACAGTTCTAGTTGTTTTTGGATATTTTAATGTCACAATCTTACAAATTGTGCCTTTAAAACAATATTGATTTTTCTATACAAGTTGAACAATTGTTTCCAGTGAAGACCAGTTGTCTACTGTATATTAATAAAAATCAGCCGTAATGTTTCTGGATTTATTTGCGATGGCAAAATCTGACATGTGACTGTTTGAGCTATATTTTCTTCTTCTTCTTTTGAGTGATGGCCGTTTGCTTGTTTTGCAGGGGCCCAATGCTTCTCCTCATTCTAAGATGAAGTTATGGAAGTTTGCTGCCATCGGCCTGATTCTCTGTGGTGCTGCACTCCCCCTGCTCGTCCTTAAAGCCACGCCCTCTTCCAAAGCCCCGCCCCTTCCTTCATCCTCATCATCTTCACTTACAGTCAGTAATTCATCCTCTTCCATTGAGTTTGGTGGGCGACAACGGAGAACCAGATCAGCAGACGGAGAAAACTCTCTTGTCTCAGAATGTAAGATCATGACAGGCCTAGCGATAGCACTTCTTTGTAGCATAGCATTCATATGTGTTTATGCCAAGATTGCCTATGGCATGCAGACCTCCCAGAAACTTGGGTCTAACTCTCGGTGTGGTGGTAAAATAATCAGAATGATCACAATTTCATGTGAATTTATGTTTTTCATGTGTATTCTGATAATCAGATTATTCCCTCAAAATCACTGTAGTCATCAAACTGAACTGAAAGTGTTTTTTTATATATTTTCAACATGATTTCAAGAGTATTTCATGTCAAATGTGAATCTACCCAAAACTCATAAATCGGGGGGAAAATTATCCAGTTCACTTTAAGTAAATAAATTCTGTGTTATAAAGAGGGGGTCCAGAGTGTATTTTTAGGGCTTGGTTGTGTTTATAAGATGCAAAGCAATGTGTGCTCATGCTTCATTTGTAGAAAATCATGTTACTTTTTCAAATATCTTACTTTAATTATAAACAGTTACTCTGCTAACATGAAAACGACTGTCATATTTGATAGTTCCTCCGAATGCCCGCCTTCAAGAGGCTGTGATTGGTCAGCTAACATAATGTGCTGTGATTTGCGGATCGGCTCCATTTAACCAAGAAAAGTGTCACGCCCCTACAAGCGCGAGCTTTTTGCGCTGTGTAAACACTGTCAGAGTAGCTATTAGCCATATCTGTTTGTGCCTGAATCAGACAGAAAATGAAGAGCACATTGCTGAAGCTCATGCCTGCTCTCTAAAATAAAATCTGACAAGTGTATTTCATATATATTCAGAATAAGCATGTGTAAGTATTATGAAATGTTCACATATCTTTTGCGAGTTTGTTATTTGAGATGTAGAATGTAGGGAAAGCATCCGCATAGAGAGACACTTCAGCGCTGCTGAAGATTGTTGCTGTTTACAGCGGTTTGATGAATAAATATGAATTTGTAGCTAAATTGTTAACGGTGTTAAACAGCATTTTACAATGTTTACATTCAATAAATGCAATAAATCAATTTTAACAAATAAAAATACTTACAAGTTGTGGCTCACAATCCACAGCTTTATCTATTATGGTTGAGCTGCTACTTCTTTGAGGAGTTTTTAGCCGAATCCAGCACTGAACTGGGAGAGATTCTGGAAGTTCTCCTTTGTCAAATGCTAGCTATATATTTTTTATAATTCTCTGGAACATAATTAAAATTAAATTGTAAGCACTTATTTTTTTTTGTGTTGTGTCCTTTGAAAGCCCAAATACAGAAACAGAACACACTCGTTTGGGCTGCATTTTAGCTTTCTCTGCTACATTACAGCACTACAATGCCTGTGGAGATGCTTCTTTGCTGCGCGGGGTGTATGTGCGTGGTGAATGCACGTGTTTGTGATCTCACTAACCTGGATGTATTTTCTTGTAGTCCGCAAACTTCGTTCACTGTAGGCTTTGCTAAGCTAAATCTGTAAAAGCCAATGTCTCCCTTTGCATTGAACTTTGAGCGTATCACATTCAGAGATGTTGTTTATGTTCACACAGCTACATTACACATCAACTAAAGTTTAAAATATGATATTATAGTGGACCACCCTTTTAACAGTTATGTAATTTATTTTGAAAATAAGTTATACTTTATGAATGTATATGGGGTTTTTTTGGATCCATGTTTGTCAGTGGTCTTAAACTTAATTCCTGGTGAGCTGTGCATAGTTTAGCTCCAACCATCTCCAACTCACACCTGCTTAATAGTCTCTAGTAGTCTTGAACAACTTGATTATTGTTTGATTAGGGTTGGAGCAAAACAGAGCTGGTGCAGAGCTGCTGCCCTCAGGAATTGAGTTTGAGACCTATGCTCTAAATTATTTAATATAGGCTTTATATATTATTTGTATATTTAACAAATTAATGTACATTTTTAAATCGTAAAATTATTCTGTCTGTCTATGCGGTTTTAATTTATTCATTAATTAAACTTCACTAGACATTATTTACCACACTTTACATTTAATAATAGCGTGAAGCTGTTTAGTTAGCTTAGTCTGATATTTAAAAATTTGGCCGTTTTATCTGGAGTATTAAACAATAAATACTGTTTTGACATTCTTAGATGTGGTGAAAGTAAACTTCATTATCCTTATTACTAGTTATAGACTGATTTTACGCAGCCACCATTTTAACCAGTGAAGTCAAGGCTACGGTGGGAAGAAACCCCGAAGTATCGCCTGAGTCACGCAGGAATGTTGTGTACCTGGCTGTATATCTTATCAGAGAAGGGAAATCGACACAAATTTATACTTTCAACACCTTCCGAGTGACTCAGGTCCGCTCCTTCATTAAGGTCCGCTCCTAATGAATAGTGAAAATAAAAAGGGATATCAGACCTCATTTTCAGCTAAGTTAAGGGAAATGGCACTAGTTAGCTAAAGTTTTATTTTCCAAACACATGTTTTAGATGCCATTTATCAAACTCAAGTTAATGAACAAATTTTTTCACTATATTAGACTTGTCACGAAACTGAAAACATCCATTTCTTGTTAACATTTAAGGCACTGTTGATGGCATTCTTAAACACCCCTGATTTGCCACTGTGTTCATGTGCTCAACAGAAATGACTGTGATTGGCCGTGAAGGTCATCAGGTTACTGCACTTCGCCGATGTTTACAGAGTGCAAACACAGACAAGCTATCAACTTGATGACTCGCCTGATCTTCATGGCTTTAAAATGCTCCAGTGTTCGAGTATTTGTGTTAGCGGTGTGTGTTTGCGGTGTGTATTTGTGAAGAGCGGTGAACTGATGATCATTACGACCAATCACAGTCATTTCTGTTGAGCACTGGTGAATACTATGGCAAATCAGCAGTTTAAGAACGCGCTCAGAGGCGCTTAAATGTTAGCGGGAAATGGACGTTTTTAAAACTTCAGTACCAATACAACACTATTACAGACAATGCGAGGGTGTGCTACAGAGGACTGCTTTGTTTTATCGCTCACTGGGTTACATAAGCTTAAGCAGAGAAGCATGCTCACGGTGTTCACCTGGGGCCTGTTTCAGTAAGGAGGTTCAACCAACTCGGAGTTTAAACTTGAACTCTGAGTTGATTTACCGAGAGATTAAAAAGTTTTCGGTTTCAGAATAGCGGATCTGAGGTAGGTCAATCAACTTTGAGTAGACCAACTCAGAGTTAAGCACACACACCGCAACTATAAAAAGGCATTATCAATGGAGCGCAGATATTACATGTGACTGTGGCAACATCTTAAAAAAAGAGATCACCTTTTCTTTCTCCAGCTGAACTTGATGTGCTCGTGCAGAGTTATAGCAAATATGACCAAATATTTTAAAAAGCAACACCACTGCATCAGGTTAACAGAGACAGTTAGCGTGGGAAAACAGCTGTTCAAGTTAATGCATAATTTTACAATTTTACACACATTCCCACCTTTATACGCGTTTTAATAGATTTAAAAGCGCACTTGTGTGTGTCTGCTTTTTTATTGATCAAGTGATAGAGGTTGATATGACATTTAGAATGTAAGCAGAATGATAATAATAATCCCATTAATCTAGTTACAGTACATGTCCCTGTCGAAGGTCAGTGAATTTAAGCTTATTATTTATAAAAAAATGACAAGCCATTCTCGTACGTGACTGTTCTTTGTGTGACTGAAATGTAGGCAATAGCTATGTTTCCATCCAAATATGTTAATTAAATTTATGTGCAAAACTGGAATAACGCATAAAAGATGTGTGAATAAAGCAGCGTTTCCATCCAGCGAGTCAAAGAGAACAAAATCATCACTTCCTGATTAAATGGGCGCCAAATATCAGTAGTAAAAACAGAAATTACTGCGATAGAAGAAGCTACGTCATTCTTATCTTTATTTAATAAATGTAGGCTACTTGCACCTCAGAAGACAATGCTGACACACAATGAACACGTGGGTGGCGTTTGACGCTCCTAACACGCTACAGACTCTCTGGAGGTCATTAATAATATTATAACACTAATACTGAAACCGTTAAGGCGTATTAGAATGACCAAAACAACATTTAAGATGTTTTATAGTGTGCTTAGCCTGCTGGTTTGTCCATTCACACATATTTTCATCATCATATGATCTCTTATAACAAACCTTTATTTAATGCACATATTGTAAATTGTTCAGTTAAAGTGTTTCCATCGCAGTTTAGGCGCATCTTTTCTATCGAATAAAAGTTTATCCTACTCAGTTATGCGCAGGTTTTTATGCGTATTTTTAAAAGTTATGTGCATCATGACGTTTCCATCAATCGTTTTTTTATGCACATCTCCAATATGATATATGTGTGGAAACGTAAGGCTAAGGCAAGAAATACCGCTTCGTTTTTTAAAAAAAGGGGAGGAGACAGACAGAAACTCAGAGTTTAGAGAATAAAAACTGCTCCTGACAGGTTAGGTTCACAGAGTACGCTACCACAGTAACTGACCCTGAGTTAAAGTTACCTCTCTTTCAGAAACAGGCTTGACTTACCCTGCCTTCTCGACTTTAACAAACCTGCCATTTTGAAATGGAAAACCCAGAGTTTCTCTCATTTCAGGGTTAAAAATGAGTTTTCACTTAACCTCCTTTCTGAAACAGGCCCCTGGTGCCATGAACTGAGGTCTAGGAGGGCACTTACGCTTAAAGAGATTGTGATGTTGTAAACTCTTAAAGAGATTGTGATGTTGTTTGATGCCTAATATGCTTTTAATTGTTTGAATTAAACTGAACTGAATGACATTAAAGTGATGTTTACACCATATTTGCATTTTGAAATCGTGGCAACAGCTGAAGGTTTGTAGTCCACAGCATGTTGCTGCAACATTTACAGTGCTGACCTTATACTTCCGGATTTCTTCCCATCGCAGCCTCGCTTTTGTTCTTTAAAATGGCGGCCGCCTGAAATAAGCGTTTAGCACACATGAATGAACATGAAATAAACATGAATGAACTCAAACACACCACAAATCTGTCATATATGAAATCTAATTTAGTTTATCTATCAAACTCAATTCCTGAGGGCCGCAGCTCTGCAGTTTTGGTCCAACCCTAATCAAACACAGCTGATCCAACTAATCAAGTTGTTCAAGATTATAAGAGACTTATAAGAGATTATTAAGCAGGTGTAAAGCTGCGGTCACACTGGGCTTTTCCTCCCATAGACTTCCATTCATACGCACGCGAATGCGTCAGACCGGAAATGCGGGGTCATGCGCCAAGTTTCGCATGTTGCTGCGGTGCAAAGTTCAAGCTTGGTGAACTCTGACCTGCGAAATCGCATCACTTGACTGCGTGAGACCAATCAAGGATCAAAACAGAACCTCTCTGGACAGAAATGTAAAACATGGAGCGATCGCTCGCTTTATTAATGTCTAATCATCTTGTTTAATCCCGCCCCTTTTCGCAGCGCCGCACGACAGAATTTCGCACACACAAAGCCCAGTGTGACCGCAGCTTTAATTGTAGGTGGTTGGTGCTAAACTATGCAGAGCTGCGGCCTTCTAGGAACTGAGATTGAGACCATTGATCCATATGATTGTGTCATAAACTAAACCAAATCTAAAACTTTACTGAGTGATCTTTATCAACAGCCTCAGTATAGCAACAGTATTTTTGAAACTGTCACCTCATAAATGTCAATAATTAATTCAGATCAAATGCACACTGAAGTTTGAAAAGAAATAGTGCAACTTGCATGTGTTTCGTGTTAGTTTGTGTGTATCAGATATAATTTTAGCTGTACATTTTAAGTGTATGTCAGTGTCTTGTCCAATAGACTTCCATTGAAACATAATCTATTAATTAAACTACAGCTGGGCGATTAATCGAATTGAAATCTCAAATGCTATTGAGCAAAGCTGTGATCAGTAGTAAATTTCTTCCGACGGCCAGAGTACACTCTCACAGAAATCCACAAACCCCTCCAAATAGTCACAAAGAAAAGGAAATCCTTATTCACTTGTTAAGCGTGACGTCACGTGAAGCGGATTCCGGGTCCAAACGCTATATTAAATCGTATAGGGAGACTCAAACAAATGGTAATAATAAACATTTATAAAGCAATGTAATACTTTTGAAAATCACGATTACAATATATATATATATATATATATATATATATATATATATATATATATATATATATATATGCCTATTATCTGATGGCCAGAAAGTTAATAATTTTTTATATATTTTTTTTTTATAAATTGTTAAAATATTGATGTCTGTGATCAGGGGCGCTGGTAGGGGGGAAATTAGAACGATTCCCCCAACGCATTTATGGGCCCCCAGAGATATATATATATTTCTTTTATTTTAAGTTTTTCCACTTAAAGTAAAAAAAAATTTCAACTGCAGGCAACAGCGCGGTTAAAATGTGAGGCACGCAATAATAATGTTAATAAACCATTGAAAAAAGGCACCTCTAAACTTGTGTTGTCACGATACTAGAATTCAAAAACGTTCATTTCCCGCTAACAATTAAGCAATGAAGCTAACAGAAATGACTGTGATTGGCGGTGAAGGTCATAAGTTCATCAAACACATCACTGTTTACTGAGTGTAACAACAGATACAGTGACACTAGAGTGTTTTAAAGCCGTGATTCATCAGCTGTTCGCTTGTGTCAGATTATAGACAAACCAGCTGATCGACATGACTTTGAAATGCTCCAGTGTCCCTGTATCTGTGGTTGGACATTTTTAAAACGTCAGTACAGATTGGTACCAAATTTCAGTATCGTAACAATCCTACTCTCAATGTAAAAAGCACATTTGGTCTGATCAGGTCCTTAGGCTAGCCCTGACTATGGCTCTATGTAGTAAATGATGCTCTATCTGCATACTAGAGGTTTACTTGAACCAGCTTTACTGACAAGATGCACATGAAAATCCTCTTCGATTAATCATCCAGCCCAAACATTGTTAATGCTTTGCTACACTACATGCTAAGTATAGTATACCTCTTTTTTCAGTCATGGAGATGTTCCAGAGTTTCACGGAGGGCGAGCTGAAGCAGGTCATCGGGACGCTGGTGGAAAGAAAAGCCCGCAGAGATGCCCAGCTGAGCAAAAGGACTAAACGGGCAAAGAAAGGATCCAAACCCTGCTCGCTGCGGAAGCTGGTGGTGACAGTCAGCCAGCTGGGGATTGCCTTTGTCAGCGATGAGACCATAGCCTTCCATTACTGCAGTGGCGAGTGCAACGCTAGCCGTAAAAACTATGACTTTGTGCTGGAAGCCATGAAGAAGAAGGGGCTGCTCCGAAAAAACAAGGCTCGCCACAGACCCTGCTGTCGGCCTACAGCGTATGAGGAGGACTTTCTTTTCCTTGATAACTCCTTTCAGTACAAGACCATCCATGAGTTTTCAGCTAAAGCGTGTGGATGTATCTGACATTGAGGATCTGAGTCCTAGGATGTTTTAAGACAAATGAAGAATATAGACCCTTGTTTCTGGGAAGAGTAAACATATCTCTTGCATTGCCTTCATTAAAAAGACTTGGCTGACAGATTCTCTTCAGCTTCTGCCAGTCTTGATGAAGAGAAATGTATTAAGAAAATAGCAATTGTTCCAATGTTTAGTTGTTGCTAAAGAGATGCTGCTGTATATCTTGATTATAATTGCCTTCAAGGGTCTATTTCAAATAGCTTGAAATGTTGGGTGAACGCTGAGCGCAGAGTTTAAATGTAGAAAACCTCTAGAAGATTCAATCAGGACTATAGCGAACAAAAGCAAATACACAAAGGCACAGCCAATGAACAAAACTCAGTGTAAATAATCCCAGCATTACCGCAAAGTTTCAGCTCTGAGCATTTAAAGTTAAACGTTCCCACAAATTAAGTTCAAAATACCATTTTTTTACTGGACATCTACCTCAGCTTTGATAAACTCTGCATGGCTTTGTAAAAAAAAAAACAATATTACACCAAGTACTAAAAAGTATTAAATATTATAATTAAACCATATTTATAAAAGAATCAGCAAGAATCCTAATGATCTGCTAAAGGCTGAAATACACACCATTTGTAAAATCTCAACAGAACTTACATTTGGTAAAAACACACATGGAACATTTAAAATTTCATGTGTGAAAAAACATTTTCACACGATAATATTCCCTACACACAACTACACAAATCATAACTACTTTTGCACATTTTCCACTATGCAAAATCTTCAATAAAAAGTGTTGTCAATGCCACATATCAGTCATAAAGGGGCACATTTGCAAGCACCCTTCTGAAACCTAAAATGGGACCCGTACAGCAGGAGTGTTTTTTATCTAGGTCTTTGAGATGAACTAAAATCTTGCAGAGTTCAGCTCAAACCTTTAATCAAACACACTTGATCCAGGTAATCAATGTCTTCTGGGTCTCTAGAAATTTACAGTCAAACCAGTTAAACCAGGTTTCATGGTACAGTAAGTTGTGCAGAAAAGTGGACCTCATGGACACCTGCATTACCTGCAACAATGAAATGCTCTCACGAATACACTGAGTGATTTGTGGCCTTCCTACTTTTCTGAGATTACATTGCTTTGAGTGTCAGATTGAAGTCTGCTGCAGATCTAAAGTTTCAAGGGTGCATATTGGCTGTTAAGGGAGCCATTATGAAAATGGTGTCAAACTCAGTTCCTGGAGAGCCACAGCTCTACACAGTTTAGTTCCAACCCTAATCAAACACACCTGATCAAACTAATTGAGTCCTTCAGGCTTGTTTGAAACCTGCAGGTAAAGCCATGGTCACACTGCACTTTTTGCCCCATAGACTTCCATTCAGAATCGTGCGACTGCGGCAGACCGGAAACGCAAGCTCATGCGTTTCGCAGTTCGCTACATTGTAAAGTTCAAGCTTGGTGTATTCTGAAATCGCATCATGTGGCTGCGTGAGACCAATCGAAGCTCAAACACAACCTCTCTGTACAGAAATTTTTTATTTGGACCAATAGCTCACTTTATTAATGTCTAATCATCTTATTTAATCCCACCCCTTTTGGCAGCGCCGTACGACAGAATTTCACATGCTCAAAATCTAGTGTGACCGTGGCTTAAGTGTGTTGGAGCAGGGTTGGAACTAAACCCTGCAAGCCTGCAGCCCTGTAGGAACTTAGTTTGATACCCCTGCCTTATGCCAAGATCACACTGCATGATTTTCACCTTCCATCAGATTTTGTGAAACTGCAGACTAATTCTAGAAATCTGAGGCAAATCGATGCTCGTTCATACAAGTGAGAGTTACGCAATGTGAATCATCAACAATGCATTCAGAGAGAATCGCTGACATATCGCTCACACCTATGAAACACTTGGCACTCTAAATATCTTGACCTGTTGACAACTCATATTCCTGCTGTGTAAAAAGTGTTTTTGGCAGAAATAAACATCATTAATTACATAAGAATAAGTAAGGAGAGTGCAAAAAAATGGTGCAGGGCATAGGTCTTGAATCCTGGAGGGCCACAGCTCTGCACAGTTCTGCTCCATCCCTAACCAATCCAAATAATCAAGGTGTTCAAGACTACTTGACACTACTAGATCAGCCATGTTAGATTAGGGTTGGAACAAAACTGTGCAGAGATACGCCCTCAAGGAATTGAGTTTGAGACCTATGGTGCAGGGCAACAGGGAGTTCAGGGAGGAGTTATAGACCACAATATCAAGAAATGGACCCAAGAAATGGAAGAAAGATAAGAAAAACTTTGTCAGGAACACCATGTCTTTTCGATCGTTCATCTGAGCTACATGCCACATCGGAGTACTATTTCCAATCTCGCACAAGAACTCATGTGTTTCACGTGTAACCTTATCTTTTCCCATGTACATTTGGTTTCGAAACATTTTTTTTAGCTAGACAGAGTTGCCTGCGATTTTTCCCAATAGTAAAATCATGCAGTGTAAGCTTCTGTCTCTGGTCCATTGTGTAGTTCAGGGGTCACCAAACTTGCAGAGTTTAGTTCCAACCCTAAACCCTTAAACACACCTGAACAAGCCAATCAAGGTTTTACCTAGGACTGCGTTCCAGTACGTGTTTTGACACGCACTCATGAACTTCCCTTCACTTGTTCTCTCAGGGGAATCCCTGCCACCATTTTAAACTCCATTCCAGTTCATCAAGTGAACGAAGGAAGCTTACATGGACATACCCTCGATCCCTCAATTTTGACAGAGAGAGAGCGAGTCTGTTCATATTGTCCACTTCAGAACCTGTGTCTCAGATTGCAATGTGCTTGTGACGTCACAACAGTGTACTTCCCAAGTGCTCAAGGGCTTTTAAGGCGTTCCATTTAAACTTATTCAGATGTTCCACCAGTAGTGGACACTTGTGTAGCGTAATCAATGACATACATCTGAGTAAACAAGATGGACAGGATTGAAGGGCATAAAAATTAGACTGAATGCAGCCTAGGTCAACTTGAAACTTCCAGGAAGGTGTGTTAAGGGAAGTTGGAGCTAAACTGTACAGGGACACCAGCCCCCAGGACCAAGATTGGTGACCCCTGGTATATTGTGACCACAACAGCAACTTAATGTTAGCCCAGATAGTCATGCAATGATTTCTGCATTATGTAAGGAGTTTTGTCTTGATATTGAGATTCCACTTTCCTGCCCTAATCAAACACAATTGATCCAGTTAATTGATGTCTTTGTGGACTTCTATGTGTACGCAGCAGTAACCAAAATGGGCTTGATTGGATGACATTAATGGATAAATTAGCAGACCGAATACATCGCACAACATCTGAAATGTTTTGGTTTTTCTAAAATGCCTCAGCCAAAGCCCGTCATCAAAGTCATTCAGTATTATTACCTCCAGAACTGTCCTGAGTGGCTGCGCTCCTAAAGAATATCTCGGATCTCCAGAACCACTGTATGTTCATTGCATTTTTTCTTCACCTACTGAGGTACAAGTTATTTATTACATAAGAACAAAAGCCCACATTGGCTTCTCCTACTACAGCAAATTTCATTTTCTTTCCGATAATTAGTGGCAGTTTTTCAGAAATTGACAATTTTGTTCTATTTAACACATTGGATTGAAACATTGCTTTATCAACAGATCTTTTATGCAATGCTCCAGTTTTGCGCATTACCTTTGGATGGAAACATAGCTATTGTAAGTCCACAAGACCATAAGAACATATCAATAGTAGAATTTGGGACAAGACATTTTCGCTCCCATCAAGAATGCCTCTAAAAGCAGCTGCAGCCGATTTAAGGTTCCAAGAGTTAGCATTCCTTCAGATTCTTGAAAGTGTATCAAAACTAAAGGTAACCTCTCAGCGGCAGTCCGTGTATTCTCAGAGCCGTGTCAGGAAATCCGTGCCTAAGTTCTTCCCTTAGTTAACCTGACAAAATCCACTTCAATTGTGTAAATCCTATAACAGATGAGTCTAATCCACTTAGCTCCTGTCAAGCCTTGGACAAAAATATAGAGAACTAAAGTGGCAAGAACAATAACCCCACCCTCAAAAATAGAGAAAGGGTCTCAAACTAAAACATTTAAGTCGTGATTTAAGCCCTAAACTCCACCTAAAAGTTAGAAGATTCTATTAAAATGCACATATACTAGTTGAACTAATTCATCATTTAGTTAACTTTCGGTAGTCAATCATGTTTGCATTGACATAAATATTATATTACATAATAATGTTATGTAATACGATACTTAATGGAACTTTTATAATGTGGGAATAATTTGGTGTGTAAATGACTCTCTGAGGAATCTAAATAAGAGCTGAAGTGGTTGTTTGTGCTTGGGAAACAGATGAGTGACCTTTTAAGCCCCATGTAAGTCTGATTAGAGCACAGTTCATTAGAGCACTGATGTAATTACAGGACAGGAGTTAAGCCCTAGCAAGCACCCGGCCTTAAGTCTCTACAAACCATGTGCTTGCAAAGGTGTACAGACTTTGTGCTACTGTAACATTATTTTAAATTTGTTTAATATTTACAAGTGAACAAAACAGTATTTAAAGCAAAATCAACAATTAATGCAATACACATATGTAGTAATGTGCATGTATATGGATATATGAATTTTTAGCATGCCAAATTAATGTTATGCAACAATCTAATTTCACTTTAGAAAGCATCTGACCTTGTATCCACCTTCATAATCAAATACTTGATGCATTCTTAAATGCCCTAAGCTATAATTAATGTGGGTCTCAAAATTGTTTAAGAGATATCATACAAGCAAGAGTGCTATATTGAATGTGAGCATAATTTCTAGTATGATATTTTACACAATATTTTGAACAGTTAACCCACAAATGCAACTGATGAAATTATTCTTATTACGCATTGATATATACATTTCTGGAGAGAGCCAAATACGTCCCAGGAGCTACGTTTTTATTTTTATTTTTTTGCTGTTTTTGTTTTCGCGAATCCACCAGAGGCCACTGTGTATGCTATTTCAGATCTCAAATTTCTCTTGCGAATGCCATTCATGCTTGCTCTTCTCGCGTAAATCCACCAGAGGCCGCTGTGTACGCGTTTTGAGATCTCAGATTTCTCTCGCGAGTGCCATTCGCGCCTGCTGTTCTCATGTAGATCCACTAGAGGTTGCTGTCAACTGACTGACAGTTCACCCAATAACCCCACCTACCCCTTTCCCTAAACCCAACCGATAGTGTTTTAAAAAGCACAGATTGACCCACCCACCCCCTTCCCAACCAATAGTGTTTTCAAAAGCAATCCAGAAAAAGAAAAGCCCTTGCGGCAGCCTGAGTTTTACAACGTTTTCAGATTTTTCCACATTGTCACCCTGTTATTTACTTGATGGTTTTATTTTTTGGCTTTTGTTTTCGTCTTACCTGCTTTCTGGAAGCATTCTTTGCCAGACTCAAACCCTGTCATCGCGGTCAACTCCTCTCTGTGTCTCAAATCCTCCAGAGGCCGCTGTGTACGCGTTTTGAGATCTCAAATTTCTCACACGAGTGCCATTCGCACCTGCTCTTCTCGTCTAAATCCACCAGAGGCCGCTGTGTACGTGTTTTGAGATCTCAAATTTCTCTCGCAAGTGCCATTCTAGTCAACTGTTCTTGTGCAAATCCACCAGAGGTCGCTTTCGACTAACTGACTGATCGACCAATAACCCCCCCCCCCCCCTTCCCTAAACCTAACCGATAGTATTTTCAAAAGCAATCCAGAAAAGGAAAAACCCTTGCGGCAGCCTGATTTTTGCCAAAATTTTCACCCTGTTATCTACTTGTTTGTTTTATTTTTTGGCTTTTGTTTTTGTCTTACCTGCTTTCTGGCACCGTTCTTCGCCAGACTCGACCCTGTCGTCGCAGTCAACTCTGCTCTGTGTCTCAAATCCTCCGATGTACGCGATGAGCCGCTGGACAAAATGGTAACAGTGGGAAAGCCGTCCATACGAAGGTAAGTGGTCAGCTGGTGAGCGTGAAAAGGAACAGCATCATACCGCCATGTAGCATTCGTTTTAAAGACAAATGTACGTTCCTCTGGCTACATAATTTGCGCTCTCCAGAAATGTATGTAGGGTTACGGTTTTAGAATGAGCCTATGTCACACAAATGTGTCATTGTTCTAAACGTGTAAAATTTGTAAAACACAACATATCATTTGAAAAATGTTGGTAAGCAAACAGTAATCATTGAGTTCCATTGTACATTTAAAAAGTACTATTAATAAATAATAAATAAAATAAAAAAATATGTCAATAATGACAAAATATTTGGATGAACAATCCCTTTAACATATGTTTTAGATAAATTATTGTCAGATATTTTTATACTGCTAAAAATACACTTAAATAATAATAATTAACACATGGAAATAGCAATAATTAAATATTTTTAATGTAAAGAAAAACACATTACATTGTTACACCCCTTCCCCCCTCCCCAAAAAAATTGTTATGGTTTTGCTTATAAGTGAACAAAGCCATAACAAATGATGTAAAAGCAGAAAAAGTTGAAGACTTATCAGCACTTTGAACCACAAAATAGCATTGTATAATCCAATGATATTCAAATCTCTCACTATTTATTTAATCATATTTGATCTTTTACTTTCATTGGAGTAAAAAAAAAAGTTAATTTGTCCTTGTTGCTTTAGTCTCTTTCCACCTGCTGCGTTGGGGCATCCTAATGCGCTCTCTCTATCCCTCCCTCACTCACACACAAGCATACACACACAGCCTTGCAGTTCGAGCATTGTTGGACCTTGTTGACCAACTGCATTAAACCTTGATGCAATGCATCTACATAACAAAGTATGCATATTTATTAAAGAGTAAGTTATGGTTTGTTTATTTATTTAGATGTAGAATCACTGACTTAACAAGAACATATTATTTATTACATTTTTGTGCCAAAAAAGGTCTCATGTATTGTATTCGATATATAACATGTTTAATAAACTGTATCAACTTTAAAACCAACCCTTTGTGTTTTTTTCCTGCTGTCTTAGATTTACTTCTGGAGTTACACGAGATCAAATTAAAACGAGATTGGGTTTTTGCTTAAATAGTAACTTTTTATAAATGGCAATGATTTGTACAAAATCATTTGAAAGTTGTAACCAGGGATGGGCAATATTTATGATACATGTATTTCAAGTATGTATTTTAAATACAAAATAGTATTTTGTAGTATGTAATTGATAGGGTTTATGAAAATGGGTTAATATTTTGTATCAAAATACTTCATTCATTTTCGTTTCGGCTTACTCACTTTATTAATCTGGGGTCGCCACAGCAGCAGAATGAACTGCCAACTTATCCTGCACATTTTTAATCAACGGATGCCCTTCCAGCCGCAACCCATAACTCAGAAACATCCATTGACATTCATTCACACACATACATACGGACAATTTAACCTATCCAATTCAAAAGGAAACCGGAGCACCTGGAGGAAACCCACGCGAGTTCAGGGAGAACCTGCTAACGCAGAAATGCCAACTGACCTAGCTGAGGCTCGAACCAGCGACTTTCTTGCTGTGAGGAAACAGCACTACCTATTGCGCCACCGTGTCACCGTCAAAATACTTTAGTGTCTTGTTTTTTTTGTATTTTTAAAATACTGTAAAATACTTTGTAAGAAGTTTACATTGGTGCTTCCTCGGCTATTTGCCAAGGCTTGAGATAAGACTAGAAAATTAAAGAATACTGTTGATCAATGAAGTTAAAGTTGAAAAAGTTGATCAATGTATGGATGGAAATTATGCATCACATATAAAGAAAGAAACAGACAGTAGAGGTAGATTCGGGAGCAAGTCAAAATAAGAGAGGAAAATAAGACAAACAATATAAAAAATCCTACACTGGCCATACCTATGATACTTTATTGGCAGCTTCAAATGCCAGTAGCTGATCTGCAGGTGCTCTTTATGGTTAATTACAAACTTTGACATAGTTAATCAATCATTCATTCATTTTCTTTTCGGCTTAGTTCCTTTATTAATCCGGGGTCGCCACAGCGGAATGAACTGCCAACTTATCCAGGGCATGTTTTACGCAATGGATGCCCTTTCAGCTACAACCCATCTCTGGGAAAACATAGTTAATCAGTATGAGACAAAATATTTAAAAATACTCCAGTCTACAGACTGGCCAAAACCTTCCAACTCAGGTTTTATGGCAGCAAAAACAGAGAGCTAATATATATATATATATATATATATATATATATATATATATATATATATATATATATATATATATATATATATATATATATATATATATATATTTTTTTTTTTTTTTTTTTTTTATATATCGTCACATTAGAATTACAGTAAAAGGTTCTATCTCACATTTTTGACATTTTTTTTTTTTTTATAAGTTGTTAACATTTTGAGAATTTTATTTAAAAAACAAAAGGTTTTATCTAAAAAGTCGAACTCTAGGTTGGCTCTGTAAGGTTTTTTCTGTGAGCTAATCAGCATTTCGAATGCATGCATGAGGACCAATCAGGATCAGCTTTCTTTGACATTCACCGGACTGACAGCGGGAAAAACCAGAAAGAAACATAAAATCAGAGTCGCCTAAATAATGCCTTTAGATTATTTAGAAGCGTATTTGACATTGAGATGAAATGCTGAATTTTATATTGTTAAAAAAGTATATATATACTTTGTTGCATGTTCAGATAGGAAGGGTCGGACCTTTCTGATGTTATAGAGTGCAAGATCGAGCAGTTCTAGAAATGTGGTCAGAGAAGTTTAGTTGGTTATCAATTGTTACTCCAAGGCTTTTTACTATTTTGGATGCAGTAATGGTTGCTCCATCCATCTGGATTGAAAAGTTATGGTGTAGAGTCGGGTTGGCAGAAACTTCAAGCATTTCCGTTTTCGCGAGGTTAAGCTGAAGATGATGATCTTTCATCCAGTGTGAAATGTCTGACAGGCAGGCTGAGATGCGAGCTGGAACCGAGGGATCATCAGGGTGAAAAGAGAGGTATACAACTATAAATAACTAAACAATCACTAACAATTACTACAATTACAATTACTACAACTAACAATTAATAACTATGATTAATATCTAAACAATTTAATTGTTATACCATTGTAATTACTGTCATTACATTATAAATACAATGTTTTACATAGTATTTACAACGTTATAACAGTGTAATTACAATGTTTTAACAATGTTATTACAATGTTGTTGCATAGTATTTATAATGTAATGACAGAGTGATTACAATGTTACTACTTTGTCATTACATTGTAGTTGCATACAAAATAATATTTATAAATATAAATGTTTCTTTCTTACAGTATTTACTTATTTATAGTTGTATACGTAAATATAAACAGTACAGATGTAATTACAAACTTAATTACTACTAATTAGTGTGTAATGATATTGTTGTTACAATGTTACAACATTGTAATTACTATGTCATTATATTTAGTGAGTAATAACAATATAATTACAATGTTATCACATAGTAATTATATATATACAAATTTATTATATATATATATATATATATATATATATATATATATATATATATATATATATATATATATATATATATATATTATAAAGCCCCATACGTATATATACATAGTCCCAGACTCGAACCAGCAACCTTCTTGCTGTGAGGTGACAGTGCTAACCACTGAGCCACTGTGTCACCCTAAATTTAATTTAATTTGAAGAATAACAGCAGTTTGTTGTCTCCCAGAGTTTTACATTACAGTACATATGGTTGCATGTTGACTCAGTGGTTAGCATGATTACCTCACAGCAAGAAGGTTGCTGGTTCGAGTCTCGGCTGGGCCAGGTGGCATTTCTGTGTGGAGTTTACATGTTCTCATTTTCTCCAGGTGCTCCGGTTTCCCCTATAGTCCAAAGGCACGCAGTATAGGTGAATTGGATAAACTGAATTGAGTGTGAATTAGAGAGTGTATGGGTGTTTCCCAGCACTAAGAGTTCACAGGTTACCATACTCTAAGTGCTGGGTTGCGAACTGGAAGGGTGCCCACTACATAAAACATTGCCAGAGGTATGTATGGCTGTATTTCTTCTTTAAAACGAATGATATGGTGCGGTATGACGTCATTCATTTTCGAGCTAGCAGCTGACCTCTTACCTCTATATGGGTGGCTTTCCTGCTGTTACCAGTTTGTCCAGTGGCTCGTCTCGTACATTGGTAGACTTAAGACAAAGAGAGGAGTTGACCACAAAGATGGGGTTCACGTCCAGTGAAGAACGGTTCCCGAAAGGAGGAAAGACAAAAACAAAAGTAAAAATAAAAAATAAACAAGTAAATAACAGGGTGAGAATGTGGTAAAATCTGAAAACGTGGTTTAAATCAGGTGAGGGCTTTTCTTTTTATAGATTGCTTTTCAAAACATTGTAGGTTGGGATTAGGGAAGGGGTGGGTGGGGGGATCGGTCAGTTGGTCAATCAGTCAGTTGACAGCGGCCTCTGGTGGATTTACGTGAGAAGAGCAGGCAGGAATGGCACTCACGAGATCTTCAAAAGCATACACAGCAGCCTCTGGTGAATTCGCAAAAACAAAAACTGCAAAAAAAAAAAATACCTCCAGGGACGTATTTGGTGCTCTCCAGAAATATCTATAGGGCTACGTTTTCAGAATGAGCCTGGGTTGCGTTGATCTTATAGTGGCAAAGTGGCAGGAGTTTGAAACCTTAATTGCCTTAGTTCTTTATGTTTTGTTTTCAGAAGACTTACTGTACATTGTGTGGTTAAATTCTCCTAGATGGACAACCGTTTGAGTGCTTGTTGTGTGCTGCACTTGGTCTAATCAACTTTATTACCTGCAAATATGTGCAAACAAGAACATCAGTTAGTGTTGTTTATGCAGAACCTGTCAAAAGTAACACAAGCTTTTAAAATACAGTTTATTCATTTGGATTTTCATTTATTAGTCTATTCCAATCTTTTAAATGAGCTTTCAGCAACATGGAAAAGCAAACTTCATTTTCAGTCTTCATTGATGGAGGACAGATGTACTGTTAGTTAGAAAAATCAAGCTTCTCTTGAGGACAACATTTCACCCGTAATTCCCCGTGAGACACAGTAGGAATGACAGTTCCTGGCACACACGCATTAGTGAACGTAAAAAATGTCAATGAAAATGTACATGACACAAACTTACTTGACCTCTTCCTGGTTTTTTAAGGGCACCCTTGAAAATCACATTTTGTAAGCTGTTTGGACAAAGCTGTGTGTATGTATAGTGTGTCCACAGTCATATTGGGGTGATATGAACACAATAAGTCTGTTTTTTTTTATTTCCTGACGTTAAAATAGGACCTAAATCTCAGTGATTTTGAGGCCCACCACAAAGTGACATAGGAGTGCAGTTTCCCTGCCCACAGAATTAATTCACAGGCGCCATGTTTCTATAATAACATGTATGCACATGTCCACAGAACTTTTTTTTGCAAAAAAAAATGAGATTAAAATATCTGAGATAAAGAGATTACAATATCTGTTCCAACTTTCTGTTCTATTTCTATAAGTTTTATATGTTTAAAATGTTTTTAACACTGAGCCCTTGTAATAAAAACAGTAAAATCACCATGTAATTCTTAACCGCTATAATCACCATGGCTGCATGGTGTCAGTAAAAGCTAATATGTGTGTGTACTGCAAACGACATTTGTGTGTGACTCATCATTTTAGAAAGGCTTGAATAAACTCCACCACAAATACATGAAATAAACTTACTTGGTATTTTTGAGCTGTACATCAGTTTTACCCGTGTATGTCTTTATCACTGACGGCTGTTTATCTGATGTAATGCACGAGAAAAAAAACGCATGTGGGAACGGTGGGCGGGGAGAAGCAGCTCAATTTCATTTAAAGCCACAGGCCACAAACCAGCTACTGTACACTGCACTCAGACACCAAAATGGGCAGATTTTTGGAGGCTATAATACTTTATCTGATGGGCATTTTGAGCTAAAACTTTACAGACACATACTGGAGACACCAAATGCTTACTGTATCTACATCTTGTAAAGGGGGTAAAATAGGTGCCTTGTAATGGAAAATGGTCCCTTAGTTAAAAATTCAATTATTGCAAATGACATGCATTTACAGCTACACAGCTGTCATACTTAGGAAACTGTATTTACATCTTTTTAATACTTAATAACTAGCCTACACTGTAAAAATATATACGTAAATTAGCAGTTTTCTGTATTTTGTGATTCATGTTTTTTTTCCCAGTTTATTTATGCTTATAAACTGGATTACGGGATCTTGATCTTTCTTCCAGCAACTTTTAACCTTAAAATGTTAAAAAAAGAGACTTTTATTGACATTTTGAATAGTTTAAAGTGATATTTTGTCTGGGTTGGTATTGTATATCACAGTGATAAACTGCCAGTATATTTTCTGGTATTTTACAGACTTATTTCTATCCATATTATTTCTTATACATTATATTATATTTCAAACTACTAAAATGTCAATAAAAGTCACTTTGTTAAACTGTAGAGTTGAATTTTCAACATCAAAAGTCGACAGAGCAGAGATCAACGTCCCATATTGCAAATCACAAATGTAAATAAATGAAAAGCACAAAATATATATACTGTTAGTTAATTATATTGTTTTCACATTTTATCCAACTTTTTATGTTGATTTTGCCACCTGTAAATCTACTGACTCTTACATTTAACTGTATATTGCTAAAATGAAGTGGAACCATAGAACCATAGACTGTAAAAGATATGGACGTAGTATCCGTGACGTCACCCATAGGTTTCAGAAAAATGCAAAAGAAGCTACAAGTAGGCGTGACCAACCGTCCCCATTTTGTTCGCGCTACATCGCACAGACCGGGGGACACCAAACAAGAGCAAAGAGGCGGAGCTACAGACGCCTGCTAGCATTTTGCTAAGACAGGCTTTTCTTTGGGAGAAATGCTTAATACTTCATTACCTGTGACTAGTTTGTGTTCTGACCACTTGTGCTTGGTTGTATACTATCACAATAAAGAGTTTAGTCTTTTAAAAACACTGTTGTAATACATTGAGCCACTAAACATTGTTCTTATGGCGTTTTTCTACAGGAGGAAAATGAGAATTACTTCCACATACTTTAAATATAGTCTGTGTTAGTAAACGCAAGACTTTTTATGAAATCCAGGCATAACACTGTATGACAGTGTTTCAGATGACTGTTCTAGAGCCTACAGCTAATCAATCTGTCAGATTCTGGAGTGCATTACAGGTCTAAAGTAAAATATAACTGATGAATGATCTTAAATAAAACAAATCCATTTATAGAGATGGTATAGAAGTTTATAATTTCACTCAGCTGGGAAATGGAGGCCACGTGAATGGTTTGTGAGCACAATTAAGTGCACACCGCATGCCATATCATCTGATCATTTTAAAAAATAATTCCAAAAGGCAACTGACTGTGTAAAGCCACATAAAACAACACAAAAATAAGATGCATATGCCGAGTTCAGCGGCTAATCAGCCGGAATCAGCTGAGGTGAAGTGACCAGCAAGACCTAGCTGTCACTCAAGTGGCCACGCCCTTAATTATGCAGACATAATATAACTTAGTATAAACAAAACGGATGAGTTATAAAAAATTTTTATAAAAAAAAAATTCACCCCCTCAAGGTTGTCATGAAGGGTTATATTAGCTATATGAACCAAAATCGTTCTTTGTACCGGGCTGTAAACACCTTTTGTTCTGCTTTAAAGTTGGCCATTTTAACAGTGGGTTCAATAGAAATCTGCTCTATTATGGAACCAGGATGAGTGGAATTTAGATGAATTGCTGTTTCAGTTACTTCCGTATATTTGCTTCACGAGGGAGAGTGGGAGGTTGCCGCTTGGGTGGAACACATCTGTAGAAAAACAAGTTCTTCTAATTTACAGTGGAATTACATGAATTGACCTTCCACAAATTTCCTGGCAGGTCACATCTAATAGTTCTCATTTAAATAAGTGTTTTTGCTTTCTGTTAAAAAATACACAGTTTCTGCCTAGAGCAGGAATAATATCTCATGTTTTGTAACATTACACATTTTTTGGCTTCAAACACCAACTTTATTTCTTGTGTTTTATCAGATTAGCAGTTTTTCTGTCAAGGTTAGCTATATACGAAACCCTAAAATGTGATTGTGTGATATCTAGCTCATTCACAAAGCAAGAAATCTTACTTTTTAATCCAACTCTAAAGCACTTGTGGCACATTACTTTCTAATAAAGTTCCACTACACTGTAAAAAAAATCTGTTTATTCACAGTTTCTGTATTTTGTGATTCACAAAGTGTGTTTTCAGTTTATTTACATTTGTGTATTGCATTATGGGATGTTGATCTCAGCTCTGTTGACTTTTGATGTTGAAAATTCAACTCTCCAGTTTAACAAAGTGACTTTTATTAACATTTTAGTAGTTTAAAATAATATAATCTATAAGAAATAATATGGATATAAATAAGTCTGTTAAAAATAACAGAAAATGTGCTGGCAGTATTTAGTACAACAACCACGCAGACAATATATCACTTTAAATGATAAAAAAATGTAAATAAAAATAACTTTTTTTAACTTTTCAAGGTTAAAAGCTGTTGGAAGAACGATCAAGATCCCATAATGCAATTCAAAAGCATAAATAAACGGGGAAAAATAAAACAAAAAACGGAATACTGCTCATTTACAGATATTTTTTGACAGTGTAGTTAATTTCAGTTAATGTATTAAGTAACATGAACTAAGAGTGAACAATACACCATTTATTAATCATAGTTAGGCCCACACGGAATCTGTGAATCAGCAGATTTCCGCACATTTTTAACCATCATGAGCCTATGTATTTACTTGTGTAAATGTGTGTAAATTTAGATTTATTTAGTTTTTAAATTAATTTCAATAATGTTGTGATATGATAATAATAATATTAAAATGTTCATATGATTTATGTACAATACAGTTTTAAAAATGTTCTGTCTTTTAGTAGATATGCTATATGAGGGACTTGCTTTGTTTACCAAATAATTGGATCTAATTGGATTTGCATTGAAAACATTAGATAAAGTTTTTAGTTATGATACTCCTAAAATCATTCCGCATATGTCCGCAGATTTTTCTCCGTTGAAATAGCATTAAATGTCTGCAGATTCTGTCTGGCCCTAATCATAGTTAATGATTGTTCTTGTTAGTAAACACATTAACATTAACTTATGGAACCTTATTGTAAAGTGTTAACTACTTCTATCATCACTTAAACAAATCACCTGCTCATAAAATAAATACAGTTACATCCCATATGACCATTTTTAAACAGACTGTATTTGTTTTATCCTCTCATCTTTATCAATTTCTCTCTTCAGTTGGCGGTTCATTCTGCTGCGGTGAGCCCTAATGAATGAAGGGAGTAAGCTGAAGTAAAATAAATGAATCAATATTCCACAGTTGAATATTCCTCTCCATGATTTTGAATTTCTAGAAAAAACGTTGAAAAATATGTTAAGCTTGGTTTCAATATTTAATAATGGTTATTTTTTGTGAAAACGTTGGCAATACTTAAAAATAATAGCCATTGGTCATTAGCTAATGTATTTAATAACATAAACTATTAGTAATACGTTTATTACGGTATTTATTCAGGCGTGTTAATGCTTGTTAATGTTATTTAAATAGGCCTAACGTTAGTTCATGTACTGTAAACTCGCAGTGCATTAACCAATGTTAACAAGAACAACTTTATATTTTAATTGTGCATTATTAAATGTCGAACTATTATTAATAAATCCTTTACAAGATCATACATACATAGTTAATGTTAGTAAATAAATGGGCTAGATTAACTATTGGACCATTATTCTAAAGTGTTACCAAAGTGTAATGTTCATTTATGGTTTCACTATGCAATAATATGTTGACGCCTTTGATGTTTTGGATGATTTATTGATATCAATGCAAACGTTTTTTTTTCTGAAATATTCAGGCACAAACGTTACAATTTTGATAGAAATGCTTTAACAGGCAGAGACGGTCGAGATTTCACTTTAAAGCCTGTGACAGTCTTTAAGACTCATTAATGACTTTTCTATTTATATATCGCTTATCTTACCGTAAGATTAGATTTCTTCCTTCCCTTACGCGGCTCTCGCTAGAGTTTAGTGCTGTGTAGCCTGTGATCTATAATATGAATTAAACAATCCAGGCTAAACATTTCAAACACATGGTGAAGCGGCCTCCATAGTGTTGTGCTGAGCGCCCTCTGCTGTCCGCATATGCAGAATGCTCTAATATTTATCACTATTTCGGTATTTATGTATTTAGAAGTTTAAGTGGTGATTCTTTTTTTGTTTCTCAAAAAGGCGACCTTTTTGAAGTTATTCGACTCATTTTCTATTAAATTATGAGGTTTAAATACTGCATTTTAGTGAGATTTTAAGTACTTTTTGCTGGATTAGCTTGTCGAATGGTCACACCTTTTGATGTACCAAAAACATGTTCTAAAGATATAGAATAAAGAAATATGAAGAGGCTACTTACTTTTAATGGGGAAAATAGCAATCTGTTCAAGTTTTAAATTTAAAACTGTGGCCTATTGTCATTCATTAGCCAAATAACAAACTGGCCAGCACATTCAACTTTCCTCAGTCTTAGAATTTGCCCATTTGAATACTAAAAAAAATCACAATACATTCATTAATTTTCTTTTCAGCTTAGTCCCTTTATTAATCTGGGGGTCGCCACAGCAGAATGAACCGCCAATTTATCCAGCATACGTTTTACGCAGCGGAAGCCCTTCCAGATGCAACCCATCACTAGGAAACATCCGCTGGAGCACCCAGAGATAACCCACGCAAACACTGGGAGAACATGCAAACCCCACAGAGAAAAGCCAACTGACCCACCCGGGACTTGAACCAGATATCTTTTTGCTTTGAGGTGATAGTGCTAACCACTGAGCCACCGTGCCATGCCATAAATAAATATACAGGGAATAATTACAAAATTCTAATGAAAGAAGGATTCCAGAATAGTATACATTCTTATTGCTTTTTATTTTATTATATTTAAGATCTTTTGGGGTTTCAATATAATGCTTAAGATCAATATTAAAAAAAGTAAAGTTAAGTTTATTATTGAACCATTGTCTGTGTAGATGGTATTTTCTATGTTTAATTATTATACTTATCAAGTTTGACTTCAAAGTCGTCAATTTTTGTTTTCTTTCAATTTTGTGCCTTTAAATATTAAATATTCAATATCAAGTCATAACATCCCAATATACATGCATTAAAAATTGTGTTTTGTGGATTCTTCCATTATATATAATTTCAATTTTAAAAATATAATATTGTTCATTATTATAATTTTATTGTATAAAATAATGTATAATGAACAAAAATTAAATAAACAACATTGCATATATATATAGAAGTTCAAACACAGCCCTGGGGTGTTTCTATCATAGTACGATGCATTGTTTGGGAAAAGAACGATGTAGTGACGATTGTGTCCCAAAACTGTAGTTTCTTTGTCGCAGATCCATCATTTGAACCACGTTAGTTATACTGTAAAACGGCCATAATGATGCTCTAAATGGAGTGGAGTAACTACTTTAGAAAAACCCTAAAAAAAAATTGTGCAAACTATTGTTTTACACGCACATACTTTTTTAAAAAAAATGTAATATTAGTCTTGGTAAAAACAATCACTCGCTTTCCATATTAATTCAAATATAAGTAAATGGCACATATAGGGCCTGAGTTTCCTTTACAAATATTGAGAATATTCCATATTTTATTCTAAAACATAAAACCACTTAGCTAACATGCATTTTAATCTCATATATAAATCATATAAATCATTAAATGGTTGTACAGTAGGCTATTTATTAAGAAATTAAGAAATATCCTACTTAATAATAATAATAATAATAATTTTTATTTTTTTAATTATTAAGTAGGATCTTGTTTATTTATTTTTTATTTAATTTTATTTATTGTAAAAGTCTACTTACACAATTTGACACATTTAAAACTACTGCAGAAATGTTCTAACCAACAGGCCCATGCCATATACAGTACAGATACATTTCTTCATAATAATAAATAACCTACTATAGATTAAAACCATTAACCTATGCTATATATTTTTATTTTAAATATCTCTTAAATAATAGGTCACCTATAGCTTTCATCATGAGCCACGGCTGTGTTCAAAATGACACTAATGTTTTCAAAGTGCACTGTGAAGGGAGCGCGATTGTCAATATGCAGATTGCTTAAACTGAATTGTAAAAAAAGCAAATGACCCCTAAGAGAGATGACTTTAATGTTTGTTTTTTAATCATTCCAAGTTTAAATGTGGGAAGGTTCTAAAGGAATAGGGCATGGGGGAGATAACTGGAAATAGAACACAACCAGGAACTATGTTTCTAACTACAGCTCTGGAGGTGTAGTTGCAATCGTACACGTTTGCAACACAGTTTGCGAATGTTTGTTGGAACGATGGAACTTATTGTGACCTTAGTTGGCTAACGATGGTTTTCGGAAACACAACCCTGATTGCTCAGAGGAATTGATCCTTGTAATTGGGATGTAACTACTTTGAGCAGTGAGTGTTACGTGTGTATCTCCTCAACACAAACATCATCTATCACTGCCAGGCTCTTTCTGTTGGCCTGGACTTGATTCTGTCATTATACGGTGTCTGAATCTCGCCGGCTATCCGAGTGGGTCACTCAGGTGAAGACAGACAGACTAAACATGTCGTGAGTCATTATTTCCGGGGACAGAACAGAACTGCTCTTCATTACCTTAAATCAAGGCCTGCTGCTCAGATTTCCTCTCATGTTAAAGTGACGCTGATTTGGTCTTCTGACTTTGCTGCGGATGAGAATGTTTTCAAGCAGAACTCTCTAAGTATGAGCTCAGATTGTCTAATTCTGTTTTTGTTCTGATGCGGGTGGGCTTCAGTGAGTTATGTAACACTACTCAGATAATTATTGTTGTTTTGTATTATTGAGCTCAGTTTTTTGCCTATATGGAGCCTACAGTACACGCTCAGGTTTACTTTATTTTTACTCATAGGTTAATCACAGGAGTTGGACAATGAAACCGATGCACCTGGTTTTAGACCAAAATAATTTAGTATCGTGTGGGGCCTCATTTTTTAGATAAATACAGCATCAATTAATCTTGGGAATGACAGATACAAGTCCTGCACAGTGGCCAGAGGGATTTTAAGCCATTCTTCTTGCAGAATAGTGGCCAGGTCACTATATTATACTCGCTTTTCCAAAACAGAGGCTCAATAATATTAGGATCTGGAGACTGTGTAGGCCATAGGAGATGTTCAATTTCACTTTCATGTTTATCAAACCACTCTGTCACCAGTCTTGCTGTATGTTTTGGTGCATTATCATCCTGATATAAAGCACCGCCTTCAGGATACAATGTTTAAAGCATTGTGTGCACATGGTCCTCCAGAATGGTTCGGTAGTCCTTGGCAAGGATGTGCCAATCTAGCACAAGTATTGGGTCTAAGGAATGCCATGATACTAAAGCCCAAACCATCACTGATCCACTACCATGCCTCACTCTGGGCATGCAACAGTCTGGTTGGTAAGCTTTTTTGGGGCTAACTCTCCTGGATATGGAAAAGACAGTGAATGTGGACTCATCAGAGAACAATACATGTTTCACATTATCCACAGCCCAAAATTTTCACTGCTGGCACCAAAGAAACTGACGTTTGGCATAGGCATGAGTGGCTAAAGGTTTGGCTATAGCATTCCGGTCATATATTTTGACCCTGTGGAGCTCCCAATCAACAGTTTTGGTGGAAACAGGAGAGTAGAAGTGCACATTTAATCCTGCAGTGAGTTGGGTAGCTGTGGCTGCCTTGGGATTGTCCTTTTTTCCTCATATTGTGACATTAAATTGAAATGGTCCTGAAATGAAAAAACTAAAGTAGGACAGTGCTTGATTTCATCCTTTGGGAACCGATTGGATTGTTGGAAGTTGGGCATTTCATTTCAAACAAAATGAAGAAAGATTGATGAATGGACGAAAGCAGGACTGAAACGAGACCCACATTGATAGCCCCACCCTTAAGGAATGATTGCCCCACCCTAAAGGAATAATAGCTCCACCCTAAAGGCATTCTATGCGATCAGAAGTGAGAAAAAGTCATTTTGAGGGGGAGGAAAAAGTATTGAATTTGATTAAACATTATGAGGGCAAATAGATTTTTTACCAAATAATGAAGTGCCCTAATACATCATTTACAACAAGCATTACCATATACACATTAAAAATAAGAAGAGTAAGGCCCAGTGTGAAGGGGAAGGGCTTCAAAATTTGCCCCTAAGAAATGGGACACTTTGTAATGGGAATCTTTGTGAACACGCGAAACATTATTAACATTATACCAGACACTGTAAAAAGCTATTTCCCAGCCTTTTCTCACAGGGTATTCGAGTGTCATCGAGTGACGGATGTGAAAGTATGTTGGGGGACTACAATAGAGACAGAGAGTTGTTCACAGAGTTGTTGTGAAGCCTCTCCATTGATATTTTGGTGGTGTGCTTTGGGTCATTGTCCCGCTAGAAGATGAACAGTCGCCCCAGTCCGAGGTCAAGAGCACTCTGAAGCAGGTTTTCATTCAGGATATCTCTGTACATTGCTGCATTCATCTTTCCCTCTATCCAGGCCACTGTGCTCATTGGAACTTTCAGAGCAGCAGAAATGTTTCTATAACCTTCCCCAGCCTTGTGCCTCGAGACATGCCTGTCTCGGAAGTCTACAGACAATTCCTTTGTCCTCATGCTTGGTTTGTGACTGTCAACCCTGGGACCTTATGTAGACAGGTATATGTCTTTTCAAATCGCATCCAATCAACTGAATTTACCACAGGTGAACTCCAATTAAGCTGCTGAAACATCTCAAAAACGATCAGTGGAAACAGAATGCACCTGAGCCCAATTTAGAGCTTCACAACAAAGGAATACTTCTGTACATGTGATTTTTCAGGTTTTTTATGTTTAATAAATTTGCAACAATTTCCAAAAAATCTTTTTTCACATTGTCATTATGGGGTATTGTGTGTAGAATTTTGAGTAAATAAATGTATTTAATCCATTTTGGAATAAGGCTGCAACATAAAAAATGGTGGAAAAAGTGAAGCGTTATGAATACTTATTAATACCGGATGCACTGTAAATCCCATAAAACCAAGAACTGGGAAAATTAACATTTTCTGAGATTCTGAGATTGTTTTAGATGTAGAGTAACGTCTGGTCAGTTGCACGGAGAGTTTAGCATCTAAAGACTCCCTGCCTCCAAAAAGATAGATTGGGTTAACTTTAATCTGAAGAATAAAACTAATCACTCCTTAAAACTAGTACTTGGTTAGTTCTAGTACTAGATAGTTCACCCAAAAATAAAAATCCTGTCATCATTTATTCAATGGCTTCTGGATACCAATGTTTTAAAAAAAATATCTTCAATTTGGTTCAAAAGAAAAAAGAAACTTATAACAGTTTGAAAACCACTTGAGGGTGAGTAAACGTTGATTACATTTCCATTTTTATGTGCAGTATCGCTTTAAGGTGTTTTATGTTTATGCTGATATTAATGTCTTCTCATATGAATCCAAAATAAATTGATGTGAAAATTGAAGCAATTCCACCAGTCCCACCGCGAGCATGCTAATGGAGAGGGTAATTATCATCATCACTGTCGGTGATTCATCCAGGGAACATTTTCTGTGGTTGACCGCATTTGTTTTGAAAGGGAACGGCGAGGAAAGCCACAATCAGTGCTGAGAGACGCTGCACACATACTCATTCCACTCAAGTGTGATTATGTCTGTGTACACAAACGTGCCTTTCAATGATCTGTGTCCATAAACATTTGGACAGAAGCAGAATGCAGCGCTGAGGTTCAAATCACGTTATTGTGTCTGGAAGAATAAAAAAAATAAGATGTGAGAAATGTAAATGTGCCCAAGTTCTCAGAAGTCATTTGAATATTTTTTTCATAATCCACATTTTTGTCACAGTAAACAAGGAGAAAGAAAAAATCATGAAATTGTAAGTGTTAAAAATAAACTAGACTGAAAAATGGCTGCTTGTTGAAACACAATTCTTGAGCTTCTTTTGGGATAACCAAAATGTTTTATGCTTAATACACATTTAAATTTGTTGTTAATTTAATCGATTTGTGTTGAAGCAACATGCAGGAATTAAGTTGTTTATTCCTGCAGGAATTAACAAATTTACACTCACCGGCTGGTTTATTAGGTACACCTTAATAGTACCGGGTTGGATCCCCTTTTGACTTCACAACTGCCTTAATCCTTCGTGGCATAGATTCAACAAGGTACTGGAAATATTCCTCAGACATTTTTGTCCATATTAACATGATAGCATCACGCAGTTGCTGCAGATTTGTCCCAAAGGTGCTCTATTGGATTGAGTTCTGGTGACTGTGGAGACCATTTAAGTACAGTGAACTCATTGTCATGTTCAAGAAACCAGTCTGAGATGATTTGCGATTTATGACATTGTGCGTTATCCTGCCGGAAGTAGCCATCAGAAGATATGTACACTGTTGTTATAAAGGGATGGACATGGTCAGAAACAATACTCAGGTAGGCTGTGGCATTGACATGATGCTCAACTGGTACTGATGGACCCAAAGTGTGCCAAGAAAATATCCCCCACACCATTACACCACCACCACCAGCCTGAACTGTTGATACAAGGCAGGATGGATCCATGCTTTCATGTTTTTGGCGCCAAATTCCTATCCTACCATCTGAATGTCACAGCAGAAATCGAGACTCAACAGACCAGGCAACGTTTTTCCAATCTTCTATTGTCCAATTTTGGTGAGCCTGTGCGAATTGTAGTACCAGCTTCCTGTTCTTAACTGACAGGAGTGACACCCGACGTGGTCTTCTGCTGTTGTAATGCCAGATTCACATGGGGCTTCAGCATCAACTCTTGACAGAATTAATTCTTGTCTGAATTTGGGGCTGACGCGATCGTCATAGCGGGTCAGCCAATGAAAGTAGTGAGCAATAGGCCACTGTCTGAGCTGGTGTATTTGCATAAAGTGATCTTATTGACTGACGCTTCCGTTGGTGCTTGAAAAGTTGAGAAAGTCCCAACTTCTGCAACGAACAACTCCACTGAAGCGGCGCTGACAGATTCACAATGCAGTTCGACAACGCCTGACGTCACCCATTCAAAGTGAATGGGAAGCATTGACGCTGACGCCCCGTGTGAATGGGACGTAACCCATCCGCCTTAAGGTTCTACAAGTTGTGCGTTCAGAGTTGCTCTTTTTCAGACCTCGGTTGTAACGAATGGTTAATTGAGTTACTGTTGCCTTGATTTCAGCTCGAACCAGTCTGGCCATTCTCCTCTGACCTCTGGCAGCAACAAGGCATTTGCGCCCACAGAACTGCCGCTCACTGGATATTTTCTCTTTTTCTGTCCATTCTCTGTAAACCCTAGAGATGGTTTTGCGTGAAAATCCCAGTAGATCAGCAGTTTCTGAAATACTCAGACCACCCTGTCTGGCACCAACAACCATGCCACGTTCAAAGTCACTTAAATCACCTTTCTTCCCCATTCTGATGCTCGGTTTGAACTTCAGCAGATCGTCTTGACCATGTCTACATGCCTAAATGCATTGAGTTTTTACCATGTGATTGGCTGATTAGAAATTAGCATTTACAAGCAGTTGGACAGGTGTACCTAATAAAGAGGCCGGTGAATGTACGTGGATTGAACATAAAACAATTAATTTGTCCCAAAAAAGCTAAATAATTATGTTGTTTAAGCTCATTTTACATACTGTCTGCTGTTTGAAAGAGCAACAAAAATACTTTTGAGTGTAAGCACCCTGTGTAAGAGAAAATAGTCCACATGAATCATCCACATTAAGATAAATTATTTTTGTGACATATTGCAAGACTTTGCTTTTCTGCAATGGTTTATTGTCCTGAAACTGTTAACATGAAACACTGCAATTTCTTCTGACAGGTTTAGAGGAAAGAGTTCCTGACATTTCCTCTAAAACACTGCATTCATGTCCTCACGCAAGCCTTTCTAGGCTGATGCCAGACCTCACAGCCCACCAAAGCTAATATATCACACACTCCCTGTTCAAATAAACACAACTGATGCTGTCTAGAATGAGTGACAAGTTTAAGAACGGTGGAAAATAACAGAAACGCCCTGGTAAAGAAGCACAAAGAGGATTTAACATAATAAATTGAGCAGTTCAGGATAATTCCTGTGTGCCACTGTATGCTTTCAGTCACTACATTGTAAAAGTCTAAGAAAACTGGTATTTGTCCCTTTGTATGTATATTAAAATACAAACCTTAAGTTACTAGTCTGATAAAACTTGTTTTGATATAAAACAAGGGATAAAACTTCCATTTTTATTAAAAAAGGTCATATTAACCCAGTTTGTCAAATAATTAAACTCATTTTTTTTATTAACACAACATTGGGTTTCATTAGTGTATGTGTGTGTGTGAATGAGTGAGTGTATGGGTGTTTCCCAGTGCTGGGTTGCATCTGAAAGGCCACCCGCATAAAACATTTGCCAGAGTAATTGGCGGTTCATTCCACTGTGGCCAACCCTGACAAATCAGGGACTAAGCTGAAGGATAGTGAGTGGGTTTGTCCATATTTGACCCAACATTGGGTTAAAGCAACCCAGCATTTAGTGACTGCCAGTTCCCACAATTTAACACTACAGATGTGGTCACAGAAGAGAGGGCAGGACATCGAGTAGCCCCTCCCCTCCCAGCCAATAGCGTTTTGTTTTTCCTTACAGCTTTGCCAATGAGAATGGTTGAATGCAAGCAAATCAAATAAAAGCAAATGAGAAGTGTCTTGAGGAGGGCAGGGCATGTCAGATACTAGAGAGCATTTGATTGGTCAGAAGATTTGATGAGAAACTAAAGTATGAGGTGACGTGAAATAAAATCGCAGATCGAATTTAGGCAGAAGTGACAAACGGCAAGCTTTGGATGTTTAAATCAGGTTTAAATTTTATAAATGAAAATTTTGTCACTGTTTTGGAGAACACTACACTGAAAAAATCTGTTATTTTACGTTTTTTTTTTTTTTTAAGTAAAATAACCGCTGCTAAATTACAGAAATATACTGTAAAATAACGTTTAATTACAGAAATTGAATGAAAATTCAAATTTAAGGAAATTTCGTCAATTTAACCTCCGTTATTTTGTGGTAAATTTCTGTAATTTAAATTCTGTTATTTTACGTTTTTTTGGGCACCCCAGTTGCCGGGAAAAAAAAAAAAAAACTGATTTTATTTACAGTGTAGCTAACAGATATCCTCAAAACTAACAGACTGATAATAACATCCAAAAAAATTTTGTTTAATTACACAGGGCTTTTAAAGTTGTTATAGTCAAAAAGTGAAATCTGGTTATATTACACTGAAAAATTAATGAGTCAAAGAGGAAAAGAGGTTTTGCATTTTGAGCCACTAATTAGGCGTAGAGATTTTATTTTTCCACACTTTAGGGGCTGTTCACATATCATGTGGAAAACATGAGTTTGTCATTCTTTACCATTTTCAATGTGTTTTGCGCTTGCGCTCCTTTGTCATTGTTAGGCGACCATCAACTGTTTTCTCAGAGGATGACAAAGAACCATTGATGCAGCTCTGATACAATTTTTATTTATTGAGCAATGCAGTGTTTGAGTACTCTGTGTTTGCCTGATATAATTAGTCTACCATAACGTGTACATTCCATACAAAGTATGAAGTATGTGCACTCGCGGCATTCTGAAAAGTTGAGATGTTTTCAACTAGATGCGCCTAGAAAGTGCGAGCGCAGTGTCGCTTACGCGTGTCTCTTCCATTATGAAATCATGAACCATCTCCATTGGAATAACGAACTTGTGCGTGCCACAGATGCGATATGTGAACAGCCCCTTAGAATGTCTCTTTTTATGTTTTTTTGCTTGTTTGTTTACTTTGAAAATGGGAGTATTCATTAATTTCAGCCCAAATTGACACGAAGGGTCCTATCATACACCCAGCGCAGTGCGGTGCAAGGCGCGACGCAATTGTTGTTTGCTAGTTTCAGCTCGGCGCAAGAGACGTTTTGATGTTTTGCGCCACGCTGTTTAAATAGCAAATGCATTTGTGCTCATTTGTGTGCCCATAGGCGTTCTGGTCTAAAAAAGGAGGCGTCTTGAGGCGCATTGCTGGCACATTGCTATTTTGAGGAACTTAAATAGATGGTTCAATAGACCAGATCAAAGCTGTTCTATTGTCCAGCACAGAGCACGTTAGGTGTGCACCTCGCTTATACATTGCTTAATACACACAGGATGTACAGCAATAAATATCTTTACAAATGAAAAAGAATTAAAATATTGCAAAAATTATTATTTTCTAGCCTACCTAAATATAAAAAACATACTTTCACGCCATCTTCATCTTGGGGGGCTTTTTCAGTTTATTCATAACAATTTGCTTTTGTATAATGATATTATTATCAGTAGTATTATTTATTATATGCATATTTATATTTGTTTTATTAAAAACAAGCTTAGATTTGCCCACCTGTCAGGTTTTAGACCATATAGGGCACAGCATGTGTATTTGGATATAACCACACTTCGTTATTATTGTTCATTTACTCGTTTGCTGGAAATTAGGACTGAATTTAGAAATAGTTTTAAAACAAATCTTTGCGCTTAACAAACCAAATTAATTATGTTGGCTAATGGATGTCTGCGAACAGTGGTGTAGTCCTAAAAAAAAAAGGTGGTGTACTATTACACACCCAATCCAAATTTTAAAAGTAGGCAAAGAAATGACGAATGTCAATGTTTCATTAGATGTTTCATCAATGTCAATGTTTCATGATTCATTAGCTATACATATATATATATATATATATATATATATATATATATATATATATATATATATATATATATATACATATATACATATATATACATATATACATATATATACATATATACATATATATACATATACATACATATACATAATATACATATATATATATATATATATATATATATATATATATATATATACATATATATATATATACATACATATATATATATATATACATATATATATATATATATATATATATATATACATACATATATATATATATATATATATATATATATATATATATATATATATATATATATATACATACATACAGACATATACACATACATACATACATACTAAACATCAGTTACCTGTAACTATTGACTTCCAAAAAAGTCAATGGTTACAGGTTTCCAGCTTTCTTCGAAATATCTTCTTTTGTGTTCAACAGAATAAAAAAAAGACAAAACCAGTTTGGAACAAGTAAATGTTGAGTAAATGATGACAATTTAAATTTTTTGGGGTGAACTATTCATTTAAAAAGTACAAATATTTGACCCCAGCAAACCCGGAGATTGGCTGAGTATATTGAGCTGTATTTAAACGTATACGAGTCTATATATATATATCTATATATATATATATATATATATATAAATATATATATATATATATATATATATATATATATATATATATATATATATATATATATATATATATATATATATAAATACTAGCCTATACTCAAGTACATTTTTATCCATGTATTAAACAAAACTGGGGAATGGCGCAAGTTAAACAAAAATGCACCAACTGCAACAAATTAAGATGAGAGTTAAAAAACATTTGGTATACCGTTAAAGGAGACGCAAATACACATAAATTAGGGACGTTTAATCACCAAAACAAGTGAGTATACCGAGGGTATGATCCTCAGAAGTCGTAATACCCAAACAGCTCGTGGAATAAAGTAGGCATACTGAGTATACGTGAGTATAGCAAGGACTACACCACTGGCATACAACATGTTTCCTTATCTACGAGAGTGAAAGTGAAAGTAAACAATGAAGAGGCTCATCTCTCATTCTCGCGCTGTAGATGCTCTATTTAACTGTTTTCTCTCTAGTGAAGTGTTCTGTTTTTCCACTTACAATGTCCGTCATGTAAATAGCAAATGCGCCATGGTGTGGCGCAACCGGCTCTTAAAGCAAATGGGAGATGAAACACCTATAACTCATTAAGGGAATAAGCTCAACCCTGTAAGACCATGCGTCACGACGCAAAGTGGATTTTTCTGTCCTTAAAATAGCAAAAGTGGATTCTGACACGCCCCTAATGCGTTTGCGCCCTGCACTTTGCACATGGATCGTCAAAATAGAGCCCCAAATATGGGCAAACCCAAACACTGGGGTAAAAATTTTGGTCCCACTTTATATTAAGTGCCCTTACAGGGGTCCACTACGATATCATATTTTAAACTTTAGTTGATGTGTAATGTGTGTGAGCATAAACAACATCTCTGAATGTAATACGCTCAAAGTTCAATGCAAAAGGAGACATTGGCTTTTACAGAGATCGCTTAGCAAAGCCTACAGCGAACAAAGTTTAGGGACTACAAGAAAATACATCCGGGCTAGTGAGGTCAAGCGCATTCACCATGCACATACATCCTTCGCAGCAATGGGGTGTGGCCAGAGGCACTGTAATGTTATAGCAGAGAACGCTAAAATGCTGTCCAAACGCTGCTATTTTCACAGAGCTTTTTCTGTTTCTGTATTTGGGCTTCCTAAGGACACAACACAAAGAGAGAAGGGCATACAGTTTAATTTTAATTATGTTTAGAGAATTATTAAAAAAGATATAGCTATAGCATTTGACAAAGGACAGCTTCCAGAATCTCTCTCAGTTTACTGCTGGATAAAGCTCAGGATTGTGAGCCAAAACCTGCAAGTATTTTTATTTGTTAGAATTGATCGATTACATGCACAGTTTCTAGCTTTAATGGTATATTGTAGCAAGGATGTAAACAATGGGAAATACTGTTTGGCACCCTTAACAATTTAGCTACTAATTCATATTTATCAGTGAAACCGCTGTAAACACCCACAATCTTCACCAGTGCTGCAGTGTCTCTCTATACAAATGCTTTCCCTGTGTTTTACATCTCAAGTAACAAACTCGCAAAACATTTCATATTACATGTCAGATTTTATTTTAGAGAGAAGGCATGAGGTTCAGCTGTGTGCTCTTCATTTTCTGTCATTCAGGCTTAAACTGATATGGCTAATGGCTACTCTGACTGACTGTTTACACAGCCCAAAAGTGCGTGCTTGAAGGCACGTGACGCTTTTCCTGATGACGTGGAGCCGATTCGCGAATCACAGCACATTATGTTAGCTCAGGGCCGGCCCGTGGCATAGGCAGTATAGGCGCCAGAAATGGAGGAAGAAAAAGTGTAACTTTCACTATTCTTAAAACTAGTTGGTATTATGACTTGTAAAATAATACGCCCACATTAATTTAACTGCATAGTGAAAAGCCTACTGAGTAATAGTAGTATTAAATAATGATATTATAGCCTAATCACATAAGACACCCCCCTCCCCATCCAAATAATTAAACTTTACCTGCTACACGGTGTTCGTTTTTTTGATTGTTCAACAAGCTCAGCATGTCAAAATGTCCCAAACTGTCTGGTGCACAGGGGAGGCAAAAAAGAAAAGAAGAGGAAGAAAAACGTGACAGAGGTAATGTTACAATAAAGATGATTATTTTGCTGTATCCAAACGATGATTGATAACGCCGTTAACAATTAGCATGACACATGAATGTCAACCCCCCCCCCCCCTCGTTTTTGCCCGCTATCACGTTTAATTTTCCCATATTTCCCCTGTATGTTTAATCCTTATATGAAAAGTGAAAGTACCATCAATACAGAGCCGATCTCAAATGTGATAGAATTGCAAGAGCTGATCAAGATAATTATGCTTTCAATTTATTTTGGCTTGAAAGAACGTTAAAATGAATATAAAAACGTCTGCATTCACTTTCTTTCCGTTAAAGCTGTGCGTCAACCGTCGCAACCTCTGAAAGAGTGTACTATTATATAGAACGTAAAGTGATTTTAAATACATGTCAAAACCAACACAATCTCACGGCAATTCGTAACTTTTTGATTTAGTGGCTAATTCGTATGAACTCGTTCGATCTAATTCGTACAATTTAGTACGATTTGCTCATACCCCAATGACGGTTGGGTTTAGAGGTGGGGTTAGGTGCCACGTCTTTTTTTTTATTTTACAATTTTGTATGACTGAACTCATACGAATTCATATGAATTAGCCACTAAACTGACAAAACGTAAAAAACTTACGTTTTCTCGTGATATCAGGCTGGTAAAACACATACTGTTTACATTGTGAGACTCCATTTACTTTGTTTTGTTTTAAGGCAGAACAAGACTAAATGAATAGTTTTATAATCAACATTACCCGAGTACTATCCATTGATTTAAATGTGTACTGATCTCTGCTGGAATATTTTTTTAAACACTATGAGCATGTTCGAGCCCTCTCTGCTTCTTTCTCCAAGACAGGACCAGACTGATCTTTTGTTTTACTTCCTAATTTAGCTTCAAATTTATTGTAATCAAGAAATAAACCGAAGTAGGAGAATATAACATGAACAGATGTAACTTCTCACATTAAAGTCAGCATGAAACAGAAACTGAGACATTTATTTACTTCTCATTGTGATATATATTAGATTAAAACAGTTTATGGTACATGAGAATGAATTGGGAACTGATTGGATTGTAAAAAGTGTTGTCGTTTGCCTAATTGCTGCACTAGTTTTATGTGAGTAACAGGTTTCCGGAATTAATTTCCCTTGGCTTTTGGGAAACACAGTTCAGAACAGATTTCAAAGTGAAGATGATGTTATTATGAGGACTAAAAAAATGGCAGCTTGGTGGCTCAGTGGTTAGCACTGTTGCCTCACAGCAAGAACGTCACTGGTTCGTGACCCGGCTGGGTCAGTTGGCATTTCTGTGTGGAGTTTACATGTTCTCCCTGTGTTGGCGTGGGTTTCCTCCGGGTGCTCCAGTTTCCCCCACAGTACAAAAACATGCGCTAAAGGTGAATTGTGTAAAACAAAACTGACCATAGTGTATGAGTGTGTGTAAATGCGAGAGTGTATGGGTGTTTCGCAGTACTGGATTGCAGCTGGAATCCGCTGCGTAAAAGATATGCCGGAATAGTTGGCGGTTCATTCTACTGTGGCGACCCCTGATAAATAAGGCACTAAGCTGAAGTAAAATGAATAAAAGAAAAACGGCAGCTGTGGTTGCCAGAATGTAACTGTTTAAACTTCAGTAGGAAAATAAAATTAATTCCTAAATTTTATAGTAAATTACTGTATTTTGTATAGAGTTATTAAATTACCGTATTGTTATTTATTTTTTTGTCATTTTTTTGAAGTACTAACACTTACACGACTTAACTTTGTTACACAACAAAAACACAACCATAAGCAGGTGTGGATGAGAAAGTCATATCGCACAAGCAGAAAAGCAGCATACTAATCTATATAAGGTGGTCAGTGTCATTCACACAACTGCTAAACACCATTATTCACATCAACTACAAAGCAAATTAATGCAATAAGCATTATTGATCAACATTAGATGTATAGCCAAAGTCTAGAATACAAGATGTAAAAATTTGGACACTCTCAGAAAAAAATGGTACCTTTTTATGGAATAGAATTGTACCTTAAGACAAATAAACTATTTTGTACCATTGCAGTTTGAACCTTTACAATATTGTTCCTTCATCAAAAGTACAAATCTGATCCATGAAGGCACCACTACAATGACAAGACACTTTGTACCTTAACAGTGTCAAATGTGTTCCTTCAAGAACTATTTAAAGGCGTTCTGCTGTACCCAAAATGTGTCATTTTATTTTCAGTAAACAGAAAACATCAAATACATGTTTAAAGAGTTATTAAAAAAGTTTCTTTTTGTGTAAATGCGCCTTTTCTATTTACAATAAAGAATAAAAAATACTTTAACAAATCAAAAGATCTATTTTTTTTGCTAAACATTTCACAACACTTTTCACAAAAAAATGTTACAGAAATACATTCTCTCATGTACAATATAAAACATTTTTTTTCTCCAATTTTTACACAATAGCTTTGTAATCACTTAAAAGTTCATGTAATTTACTTAATTTTAAGATATAAATAGAATTATGCATTACAAGTATTGTAACAAGATATGCACAATGTTTGATAAGTTTTACAATCCTAAAATGTCTGCATAAACACTTTGCCTATGCAGGACTTTTGCTGGCTCACATGCGTAGTGGAAAGCAAACGTCAAAAGGTGCAGATATCAATAATGAAACTTGTAAAACATATGCTGGAATAGCTGGTTGTTCATTCTGCTGTGGTGACCCCTGATAAATAAGGCACTAAGCCGAAGGAAAATGAATGAAAGAAAAATGTTGCCAGAATATAACTGTTTAAACTACAGTAGTTTTATGGTAAATTACAGTATTTTGTACAGTATTTTTACATTACCGTATTTTTTTGTCATACACCGTTTTGAAGTACTAAAACTTACACAACTCAACTTTGCTACAAAAACAAAAACAACCATAAGCAGGTTAAACAAATAGATCACAACTGATCTTTATTACAAGACAAAACCTTATAGACCATTATAATCGTGTCATGAATATTTTTCTGATCCTGTTTCCAGTGGAACAAACTGTATTCGTTATTAAAATGTTTATTAAAAGTCTCATTACTCTGCTAAACCATTTTTAACAGTGTCCTTAATATTTAATGACAAACTTGGCCTGTACAACTGTAGTTCTTCTGCCCTGAGCTTAATGTACTTATTTAGCCTATGCAACGAGCTAAACATAAATGACAGTAAGCACTCATGAGACAGTGTAGCATTCTTGAAGCTTTACTCATGTACCAAGGGGTGCCGCTGGCCGCCACGGGCCCTTTGACAACTGGGGTGGCGGGGGATGAAGATAAATTGAATTGCGAATGAAAGTGAAGACCGTGGGGGGGTTAGGTGTGTGAATCGCAAATGAAAGCGTGAAAGCGAAGAGCGGGGGGGTTGGGGGGATGTAGGTGGGTGAATCGCGATTGAAATTGAAGAGCAGGGGGGAAGGGGTGGTGATGGCCGTTAGTAGGTCAGTGAATCGTGAATTAAAGTAAGGGGGGGGGGGGGGGGGGTTGAATCGCAAATAAAAGTGAAGAGCGGCACGGGGGGGATCGCGTGCCCTTTATAATGTCTCTGGGAGCCCCCTAAATGTATGGGCCCTTAGAATCATCCTATTTGAAGTCTTTTAATAAGCATGATGTGTACAAGATTTGAAATTTGTGAATCGGAATCTGTCCAATAATAAACCCGAAACACACGTGGTTGTTGTCATGCGGTGAACTCAGCCAATCATGTAATATCGGTGTCGTCATCGCAGTTCCAGCAGTCGCTCTTTAGAAGCTGCATTCGCTAAATCAAACGTCTGATCTCAGAGCGCTTTGATGCCACATGTGACAGTCGAATGACGTCGGTGCAACATCAATCTAGACAAGATTTCTAACCAGCATGCACCGCTTTAAGACAGATTTCAATCAATCTGTGCAGCGCTGTATGAATTCGAATGCACCTATAGACTGATGTGTGTAGGGTGTATATATAGTCCGGATAATCAATAATAACGAGAGTCAGCTGTGCATGTGTGATCAGTGGAGAATAGTGACTGGTGTGTGTAACGGCATGCAGGGATTTGTAGTTAATGGATGAGTTTTTAGTTCACCTGCGATCTTCCAAGAAGTGATCGCTGGTGAAGGATAGCATTTTTTATTGTTAGGCTTTGTTAACATTTGCTAACAAATACAGACATAAAGGGTTTCTTTTTTGAGGAATAACTGCTACAGTATATTATTGCTGAAGGTTGCTGAGAACAGTACATTCTGTTATTGGGTATGGGTGTATAAAAGTGCAGATAGTTTTGAGGATGACAGAATGTATGAGCTGTGTGTTCGTGCTCTGAAACATCTGCAAGGTCAACTGTCAAGAGAAGATACACAGATGCCAGAAAGAGGAACGTCTGGTTGCTGAATGGTCAAACTGTCAAGGCTTGGGATTAGATAATGTGCGAAAGACAGTATAAAAGCATGAAGGAGAGCCTAAAAAAAAAAGAGGGCTGAACTGAGATTACATCTCTCCTGCGCAGAACTTGTACTCTCTAACTTCTTGCATTCAAAATAAAACTTCTTAATTTTCAACTCAGATCTCTGTCAATTTTTGAGCATGCAATGGACTATTTGAGTCCTACACTGGCGATCATGACAAGAAGATTAATAAAAGACTTATGAATACCCCTTCAAGTAAAGTGTTACCTAATGTACATCACTGATGGAGAAAACAAAAGTACCATAGTAATGTCAACAAAAACATTTAAAAGTGAAGTGTCATGGAGGGAATTCTGGGAAAGTCAATTATACGGTTATGTATCAGGAAACTTACTGTTGACCAGGTTGCAGATTTTTACTGTGGTATTTTTACAGACATTTGTTTTTAAAGTGCAGCTGTAGATTTGCTGGATATTTGCATTCGCCAACAAAGCCAGCTGTCAAAGAGCAGCGCGTGCTTGTAGTTGTAGTGCAAAAGAAGCTATAATTGGTTTACAAAAAAGCTTTCAAACATCCATTAGCTGAAATAACTTGCTCAAAATGGCATTGACCTTTAAACCATTCAAGCGTGAGAGAACGGATAAAAGCACTGGATCTTTCAGGGTACACAGACCTTTCATGTACAGACCTCCACTGTGACCCCTGTTTACCCAAAGCTCTATCAACTAACATTGTACTTATATTAAAGCCTTTTGCTAATATTGACTCATAACTATAGTAAAAATTACAGATTTTATTTTAATATCCCATAAAGTTCTAAAGTGAGCGTTTTGTGTTTTTAGTGCCTCTATAATCAGGGGCATTAGGTAATACTAAATATGACTAAATTACAAAATAAAGCGTTATTAACTGGCTGTTCACACAAAGCGCAACATAATATTTTAATACAATATGATAAATAAATGTATTTTAAAATCATGCTACAGGCCCACTTGCAGACTCCAGAGTTTGCAAATTTTAAGCAAATGAAAATAGATTTATTTGATTTTACTAAAAAGTTACTTCCTATTACCTTAGTGAGATGAAAGCAACTAATTTACATTTATTTTATTTTATTTTTCAAGCCTTTTTGAGTATTTTATCTAAGCATTTATCAAACCTTCAAAACACTAGATTCAAATTCAAGCATTTTTTTTAGGATTTCCCGCATCTTCCAGACCTTGATCTTTCCTCTAACAAATTTTCACCTTAAAAAGACCAAAACAGTGACTTTTATTAACATTCTTAATAATTTAAAGTGATATATTGTCTAGCTTTGGTGTTGTATAATACGATACAAAAACCTTGTAATAAACTGCCAGCACATTTTCGGTTATTTTACAGACTTATTTCTCTCTAGATTATTTCTTACACATTTATATTATTTCAAACGTCAACATCAAAATCAACATCCCATAATGCAATTCAGAACCATAAATAAATGGAAAACACTTGTGAATCACAAAATATGTAAATAAACTGTTAAATTAACATATTTTTACAGTGAAGTAAAGGTTACTTGAGAACTGACTTGGTCAAGACCTCTTTTTCAAAATAGCAAAGTCTACTAAAGGAGGTCGAGCCTTCTCCTTTATGACTCCTAAACTCTGGTATAGACTTCCTGACAAGGTCTGAGGCTCGGACACACTCTCTCAGTTCAAAACTAGATTGAAGACCTATCTTTTTAGTAAAGCATACACACAATGCATCACATAACACCTTGAGTCCACCTTATGTAAAGCTGCTTTGAAACAATAATATATATAAAAATGTTCTGTGAACATGTGTATACATGCTATTATAGAAACATGGTGCCTGTCAATTAATTCGGTGGGCAGGGAAACTGCACTCCTACCTCACGTTGCAGTGGGTCTCAAAATCACTGTGATTTGGGTCCTATTTTAACATCAGGAAATTTAAAAAAAAGAGACTTGTTGGGTTTCTATCACTTCACTATGACTGTGTACACACTATACATACAAACAGTTCTGTCCAAATAACTTACAGAAGTTGTTTTTTCAACATAGGTGCTCTTTAAATGTAATTTAGAATAGATTCTCCCAACCCCAACCCAAAAATTCAGGACAAATCAGACATTCTAGAGAGAACAGACAAAAAAGAAGAGACTTTATAAAACAACAGTCAAAGGTGGTACAGGTTTCCAACTGGAAGAATAATGTGACTTAAAAGCAGCATCATGTTTTTATATACACTGTAATATCAGCAGAAATGAATAGGTGGGCTAAAACAACTTTCAACTGCAAATGAACAAGAAAAGAGTCACTTGAATGACAAAAATAGGAGGAAAAAAAGACAAGGTTATTTGCATATTCCAGGTTTAGGTTTTATAATGGTAAAAGTTATCGTCGCATGTTTAATGGAAAACAGAAATGTCTATAACAGACCAAATATATCCACAATTGACCATTATTACACATTTGGAATTCGTGGCCAACAAAAGACATATTCCAGTAAAATCAGCAGATGTTTAGTCCAATAGCAGCCTAGCCCTTCTAAATGAACACTAAACACTTCCACCAGAGTCAAATTGTAGATTTAAACCACAAGACCAGTGCAATGGAGTTATTCTGAGCCAGAAATAGCACTGGCTAGTTCACAGTCTCTCTAAGATCTACACAAACAACCCAAAGGAGAGAGAGAGAGGGGGGGAAAATTAAAACAGTGTGTCTTATAGTACATCTGCTGCAACACAGTGAATGTAAACATTTACAGACATTTACAGCAATCCACTCACATGAGCGAACATCTGTTTTGTAAACCTTTAGCCCTGCTTTCATATTGATGGGAAATGTCTACAGTAACTATATGGAAACACGAACATTCTGAAGCTGAGCATCAGAATGAAGTGATAAAAGGAACACAAACACGAACACAAAACACAACAGTTAAGTGCCATAGTTGATAAAAACACTGAAACTTAACGTCTGCACATGTGACGAAAGCAAAAATTGCTTTAAAACTAGCTAATGCTGTTACGAAGGATATATTTAGCATTTTGACCAACAAATCTACACATCTCTCATCTTAGTTTTAGTAACATTTGAATTCAAAGCATAAAATATTTAAAGATTATCTTACTATGAAACTAATAGATAGTTTTTAGTTGTATAACAGACCTAAACGGTGATCGTTTGAACTTTTTTACACATTTTCAGATGCTACAGACTTATTATAGCGTGTGTGTGGACAGAAACAGTCAGACAGTGCACCACACATTGTTCATTTGTTCACATCTGGTGAATAATGCTACATGAGTACCTGTCACTGGCAGTATTTTGAGGGTATTCAGCAGCAGAGTGGGAAAAGCCCTTCTTTGACTTGATTGTGCGGGAGTCACAGTCATGTTTGTGTACGTTGGTTGGCAGTAATGAACTGCATGAGTGATGTCTGACTCACACTAGCTCACAACATGCCTTCCATGACTGAAGATAAACTGGGTTTTGTTCCTTCTTTAAAAAAAAAAACAAAAAAAAAACAAAAAATATTTGAGCTGTATAAGAGGGCAAGTCTCACAAAAAACTACAACAAAAAAACAAACATCTAGGCCATATTTCATCCCATCATTATTGTGCATTAAAATAACTGTAAAATATTTATAATTGATTTAGCACTTTAAAAAGCAATTAGCTGACTTAAAAGTGAGTAAATTCGTTGTGTTTAAAGTGATTAATTGGCGTAATAAAGTGAGTAAACTCATTGCTTTTAAAGGGATTTGTTGACTTCACTAATAAAGTGAGTAAACCTGTTGCTTTTAAAGTGATTAGGTGACTTTAAAAAAGTGAGAACAATTAATAAGCAATAAGTTTAGTGAGTAGTTGACTTTTCTTTGAAAAGCGAGTAAACTCATTGGGCTCTATTTTAAGGATCTAAGTACAAAGTCTGAAGTGCATGGCGCAAAAGCATTAAGGGCGTGTCCGAATCCACTTTTGGTATTTTAAGGATGGGAAAATACACTCAGCGTCGCGATGCATGGTCTAACAGGGTTGAGCTTATTCTCTTAATGAGTTATAGGTGTGTTTTGAGAATAAACCAATCTGGGAGTCTCATCTCCCATTCCCTTTAAGAGCAGTTGTGTCACTTCATGGCGCATTTCCTATTTACATGGCAGACTTTGTAAGTGGAAAAACTGAACGCTTCACTAGCGAGAAAACAATTAAACAGCATATGCAGCAAGATGATAATGAGGCTCCTCCATTCGGCCTTTACTTTCACTTTCTCTCTTTTGTGGATAAAGAAACGTGTTGTACGCACAGACATCCATTAGCCTACATAATTAATTTTGTTTGTTAAGTGCAAAGATTTGTTTCAAAACTCTTTCTAAATTCAGTTCTAATATCCAGCAAATGAATAAATGAACAATAATAACGAAGTGTGGTCAAACAATTGAGTTATATTCAAAGACACATCCTATGCCCCATATGGTCCAAAACCTGGTGAACAAATCTAAGCTTGTTTTTAATAAAACAAATATAAATATGCATATAATAAATAATACTACGAACAATAATAACATTATACAAAAGCAAGTTGTCGTGAATGAACTGAAAAAAGCCCCCGAGGTGAAGAAGGCATGGAGGTTCTGGCGCAAATGGATTTGCTATTTAAACAACGTTGCGAATAATGGGAAATTAAGCTTGCGTAACTTGACTTTAAAAAAAGTGAGGAAACTTGATGCTATTACATTTTTTTAGTCGACTTTACATTTTAAATGTGAGAAAACACATTAAAACAGCATATAAGCATACAAAGCGACTAAGGTTTTAAAGTTTACTAAAGCGATTGGTTAACTTTTTCTTTAAAAGTGAGTAAACTTGTTGCTTTTAAACGGATAATGTTGTCTTCACTGAATAAAGTGAATAAACCTGTTGCTTTTAAAGTTATTAGTTGACTTTAATTGCTTAAAAACAATTGTTCTCACTTTTTAAGTGTAATGATTAGTAGACCTAATTTTAAAAATTGAGAAAATGTATTTCTTTCAAAGCGATTAGTTGACTTTACTTAATAAAGTGAGTGAACCTGTTGCTTTTATAACGATAAGTTTACTTAATAAAGTGAGTGATATTTATGTGGGTTTGCAAAGAGCTGGGCAGCGTATTTTTAGAGCTAGACTGACAGATCAGATGTAAAAAGAGTTTGGATATATATTATCTAACTAAAACAGGATTCTGTTTTGGGGTGAAATGTAACCCAGATATTTTCCTGTGAGATTCACAAAGTTGAAATGTGGTCCAACTTCAAAACTAAGCTCTTTTTATTTTAACACAATTCCTGTCAAAGGAGAAAAAAACAAAGCACACACTTTAGATAATATTATGACAAAAACTACCTAGTAGACAAAAATATTTAGATGATAAACACTGTGTATAGTATTATTTTTAGTAACAGAAAATAAACTCATTTTAAGATAATGTTATCATAAGTAAGACGTTTTGCTATAAAACTTCAGATCCTAAGCTATATACAATACTAAATCTTGATATATACAGGACTATTTCATAAAAATAGACTGTGTGAAAAGGTACTATTGCATTGAAACTGGATGATAATATACATTAATATTTATTTTGTACAACTTTTCTTATTGAATGTTTAATATTTTAAACAATTTGTCCAATAATGAAATCTATGTCTTCCAATACTCACACTAACATTATAACAATCTCGTATATATATATATATATATATATATATATATATATATATATATATATATATATATATATATATATATATATATATATATATATATATATATATATATATATACACACACACACACACAGTTGAGGCCAAAATTATTTGCCCTTCATGCAAATTAATTTTTGTAGAAATTTTTTTCAAATGTTTCTCAAGTGATATTTAATGGATTAAGGAAAATTTCACAGTATTTCCCATAATATCTTTTCTTCTGGAGGAAGTTTTAATTGCTTAAAATAAAAGCAGTTTAAATTTTTTTTAGGTCAATATTATTAGACCCCTTAATAAGTATTTATTTTTTCGATTGGGTACAGAACAAACCACTGTTGTATAATGACTTGCCTAATTACCCCTAAGGCTGATTTATTCTTCTGTGTCAAGTGCACAGATATGCTCCAGCGCAGCCTTCTCGCGGTCTCATAGCCCTTACCGTGACCTGTCAAAAAATTTAACTACACGTTGCAACGACGCGTAGCGCAAGCTCTGTGATTATTTTGCGTTTACCTTATAATTAATGTTGTTGCACGTCCGCTGGTTCCAGCCTCTGAGTGAGCGAGTTTTAGCTACTTGTAGCATTCAGAAAAAAAAAAAAATACCTGCGAAAAAACTTGACACAGAGGAACTTATACTTCCAATTTATACTTCCGTGAGCCCGATGGCGCGAGTGTTTACAAGTGTCTAGTCCCGTGAAGGAGCTCCAGATGGAAATTTTTGTTTTGTGTTTACCTTATGATTAAAGTTGTTGCACAGCCGCTGGTTCCTGCCTCTAAATGAATGAGTTTTAGCTACTTGTACATTAAGGTAGCTTCAGAATAAAACCAAACATTCGCGAAGAAATTCGACACAGAAAAACAGAAAAACGTACTGCCAGCTACACATACAGCGTGCAAAAGTATAATGCATGACTACGCGCAAGGCATGCGCCATCGGTCACGCCGATCACTCAACGCAAAGTATAAACCAGCCTTAAGTTTTCTAGTTAACCCAATTAAGCCTTTAAATCTCACTTTAAGCTGAATACTAGCATATTCAAAAATATCTAGTAAAATATTATGTACTGTCATCATGGCAAAGATAAAAGAAATAATTTATTAGAAATTAGTATGTTTAGAAATGTGTTGAAAACCTTCTGTGTTAAACAGAAATTGGGAAAAAAAAAAAAAAAGAATTACAATTTAACAGTAGGTATAATAATTCTGACTTCAACTGTTTACATTTATGATTTTATCACGCTCCTAAAAAATATGTACTTTAATATTTGAAACGACAACAGTGAGACATATTTTTCATTTATGGACGAAGCTTTCCTATAAAGAGACTAAACTAATTTCACATTTGAATAATGCAACAAATGAGGTCCATTTGAATCTGCAATATAACTGTTTCGGATTCTGAAATGATTATATAAGAGCATGATGATCAGAGAGCTCTTTAATTATTATTTTAGTCATACTGCACTAACGAGAAAAATAATGCCACTTAAGCATCCAATGACACATATGAATGGGATAGTTCAGGAAAAAAAAAACGTATTAACTTTGATTCAGTGACTACATTTATATGGACATCAGTATTCAAGTGATTTGCCTTAATCTGAATAAGCCAATAATATGATTAAGGTGTTTACATGAGTTTTGAATGTTTCTTTCATGATCCTGTTTTAAATGTATAAACTGATTTCAAACAGCCACCATTTTAAAAGCGAAATCGAGGCTGCGGTGGGAAGAAACCCGGAAGTATTGCCTATAGTCACAAAGGAATGCTGTGTACCTGCCTGTATAACTTATCAGCGAAGAAAAAGTGACACATTTATAATTTCACCACCTTCCGAGTATCCCAAAAGTCCGTTCTGAATAGATAGTGAAAATAATAAGGGATATCAGACCTCATTTTCAGCTAAGTTAAGGGAAATGGCTAACGTGTTTTTTCCCAAACACACATTTTAGATGCCATTTATCAAACTCAAGTTAATGAATTGATTCTTTCACTATATTAGACTTGTCACGATACTCAATTGCGGTACTGAAATTTAAAAAAACCTTTAATTTCCTGCTAACATTTAAGCACTCTTGACTGCTGATTTGCCATTGTGTTCATGTGCTTAACAGAAATGACTTTGATTGGCCGTGAAGGTCATCAGTTCACTGCCCTTCACCAATGTTTACCGAGTGCAAACCTTCGCGGCTGTAAACGCTTCAGTGTCCCAGTATTTGTGTTTGCACTCTGTGAAAAGCGGTAAACTAATGACCTTCACGGCCAATCACAGTCATTTCTGTTGAGCACTGGAGAATACTATAGGAAATCAGCAGAGTTTAAGAACACGGTCAGCGGCACTTAAATGTTAGCGGGAAAGAGATGTTTTAAAAATTCAGTCCCGGCACAACACTATTAAAGACAACATGTTTTGTTGCTCACTGGGTTACATGGGCTGAAGCAGAGAAGCTTACCCACAGTGTTTACCTGGTGCCATGAACTGAAGCCTAGGAGGACACTTAGCGTTAAGTGTATTACTCCTAAAGAGATTGTGATGTTGTTTGATGCCTAATATGCTTTATTTGTTTAAATTAAACTTAACTCAATGATATAAAAGTGCTGTTTACACCATATCTGCATTTTGAAATTGCGGCAACAGCATGTTGTTGCAATGTTTTCAGTGCTGATCCTACACTTATATACGGGTTTCTTCACACCAAAGCCTCGCTTTTTTTTTTTTTTAAATGGTGGCCGAGTAAAATAAGCGTATAGCACATAGATTGATTAACCTCATTGCGTCACCAGGCTATCCAATGTTTCTTCTGGAGTTTCATGTCATTTCAGGTTTTTCTTATAAAATTTTTTGACTTTAACTGCAGTTTAGCATTTTAACTTTCATTCAGGAACAAACTGAGGTATTGGATGAAAGTACGAAGTTAAGGACTGCTGGAAGAGTGTTGTTTTAATGTAATTTAATACAGTATGCTGAATGGGGAACAAAAAAAAACCTCCGCATTTCACAGTGCGGGTGTCTGTGGTCCTGACATGGTAGGTGCAGAGAATAGTGTCAAACAGCTGTGTGTGTGTGGACTATCCTGTCGCAAAATGCAGCAAAAACTCCTACGTGACGGTAATAGTTTGATTGCGCTGTTTACATGTCTGTACTGCACTTCAATAATGCGACTAAAATCATCATACTCCACATGTCGTAATTCCATTTCTGTTTAGTTTGATTATGACTTTAGTCGGATTAAGATAATCAAAAATCACTGTTTACATGGTAGACTCTTAATCAGAGTATTGTCTTAATCGTATTAAAATCAGATTATTCGTGTCCATGTAAACGTACTCATTGTTGCATGAACTTTCCCCTGAAGTTACACTGAGATCTAAAGTGAGGATTAAGGGATTCTATTAAACAGTTTAGCAGCTGAAACTGAGCAGAACTGGTACTGATGTGGAGATGGAAAGACACTCACACATACGTTGGTTTCTGTTAACTCACTCTATCCATTCAGGAGGGCATGGAATAATTAAGTCTCACATAAACGTGTTATTGTACGTAGAATGAAAAATCTTGACTGTTTACTAAAACGCTAAGAGAAAGTCATTTTCATCAATATGATGATATTGAGAAGGTTATGTGTCCAGTCTGAAAGATACGCTTTTTTTGCTGTTAAAATGCAATAAATAAAACCAGCTGAACACATGACTAGAGTAAACCTGAAGGAGTTTGAACAAGAAAGAAACACCTGCATAGTATTTGAGCTAACCAGAGGGCTGCAAGTGAGGCATTGTGGGATAGAAATCAGCGACAGGCTCAGCCCTATGTGTTGCCTGTGGATGAACACACACCTGCCTCTGGGTTACCTGAAAAACAAAAAACAAAACATGAACTCAGCATATATCGCAATATACAGTTGAAGTCAGAATTATTCACCCCCTTGGATAATTTTTTCCCCCAATTTCAGTTTATTTGAAAGAAGATTTTTTTTCAACACATTGTTAATCATAACAGTTTTAATAACTCATTTCTAATAACTGATTTCTTTTGTCTTTTCCATGATGACATAATATTTTACTAGATATTTTTCAAGACAGTAGTATTCAGCTAAAAGTGCAATTTAAAGGCTTAACTAGGTTAATTAGTTTAACTAGGCAAGTTAGCGTAATTAGGCAAATCATTGTATAACAGGTTTGCTCTGTAGACAAACGAAAAAAAAAAATATTGCTTAAGGAGGTTAATAATAATGACCTTAAAATGGTTTTAAAACAATTAAAAACAGCTTTTATTCTAGCCAAAATAAATCAAATAAGTAGATACTAGGAAATAATATGATCATATCACCCCAATTTTAACCTCCTTACACTGGCTACCTGATAAGTTTCGTATTGATTTTAAAATATTGCTTCTTACTTATAAAGCTTTAAATAATCTAGCTCCTGTTTATCTAACCAAGACCTTTCTTTTTAGCAAAGCATACACTCAATGCATCATATAGCGGTATGATGCATGAATGTGCTTCAATCAGGTTTTTGCATCTCGTTTATACACCCTATGAACAGCAGCAACGCTGAATATTCTTTTTTCTCTATTTCCACCTGGGGACACTCATCCCGAGGCCCCGAGAAATTATGCAGTGCCACAAAGCGATCCAAGACCTGTGAAGAGATTATCCCAAGTTTTCCACATTCCCGGACCAGGCCGTATCCTGAGCAGCTGCTGTGGTGGTCATGGAGGAGTAGAGAGCATGCGTCTGATTCCTGTGAGACTCCAGGGCCAGACGAGTCTTCGCTGACGTCCAGCGTTCTCCAGCCTAGTCTGCAGCTCTCCACAAAACGTTTGGCCATATGAGAAATGGTCGTGCCCAACTGAGGGCACTTCACTTTCGCCCATTGGTAAAGTTTTAGTAGTATAGTTCGGGACTTGTAGAGATGCGCATCGATGGATTACTCTTCAGCGTTTGGACTCTCAGCAGTGAACTAATAAAACTGAACTAAACTTAAACTCTGAAAACAGAACTGACACCGTTTCAATTCACTATTATCTTCTATATGAAGCTGCTTTGACACAATCTACATTGTAAAAGTGCTCAAAATTTCTCAATGTCACATTTTTTCAATATCATGCAGCCCTAGTAGTACGAGCCAGGCGTTGTTCTGGAAGTTCACCTGGAGCAGGTGTAGCTGCAATGGGAGGCGTACGGGACTCGTCGTCGTCACTGAAGCGAATGACCTCTCCATCAGGAAGCGCAGGCTGACCATCAGACTCCTGCCCGCTGATGCTTCGCAGCGCCAGGATGCGATGATGCAGGGCTGCAAAGAGCTGGGCAGCGTCCTTAGAGCTGGACTGAAGGATCACATGTGAAGAGATGAGAAGAGATGAAACCATGTAAGACTGACAACCAGTGTTGGGGGAAATGCATGACAAGTAAAGTGAGTTAAGTTTTAATATTACTTTTCAAAGTAACAAGTAACAGATTACCAAAAAAAAATTTGTAATAATATTTGAGTTCCTTTTTAAAAATTGTAATGTGGGTTACATTTTAGTTTAATTAATTAGCTTAAAAAAATAATAGCTGAATTAATATTAACATAGGTTGAATTCCGCACTGGATGAGAGAAGGCAGGAACAGACAGAAACCAAGATGGCAGAGCCTTGCACAAGTAGTAAACACGTTGCTTTAAACTTTCATTAATCTGTATACTGTATACGGCATGTATAGCCATCAGGAAGTTTTCAGAAAATAACATTAATCCTAAATTATAATTTTTTATGTGTTTTTTTTAAGATAAATAAAGTTTACAGTTTGTTGTTAATTAAAATAAGAAAAAAAAAAACCTGCAAGTGCTGAAAGTGATCAAGCCTCAGCAAAGGTAAGAAGTAACTCAAAATTAACGTATCATAAAAAGTAACGAAATTATTTACTTTTTTAGGGAGTAACTCAATAATGTAACGCATTACTTTCAAAAGTAACTTTCCCTAACACTACTGACAACCTCTCAAAACTTCTTTTTACAACCATAAGCATTCTTACAGATATGAGGAAGACTTTGACACCCTGTTCCTCGGTGTCTATCGCTGTTATTCGGAGACTCTTCTCACTGGCTTTATCCACCTGCATCTGAGGCCAGAGCTTAGTGTTGAGGATCACTCGAAGACTCCCTTGAGTCCGCATGACTGCAAGCCATAAACAAACAGCTCTTATTAAATGGGTAACACTTTAGTTTAGGTCACAATTTACAGTATTAACCCTTGAAATTTACTGTTGAAATTTACTACTCTTTTGTTATGTTAGGGATGAAACCATCCACTGAATTAAACTGCTGTAAAAATGCATCAGATAAATATTTTTTTCACATTGTTTTGCATAAATCTGTTAATCAACCTCAGTCCTGATCAAAACTACTAAATTGCTTAGAAAATTACAGGATTTTAACTCTTTAATTGCCAAATTCATAAATGATGTCACTGATTTGGTGTCATGGTTTTGTATTAAAAAATGTGGTCAACAGTGCAAAAACAGCCACCAACAGTAAATTAGGGAGAAAACATTAAAATCAATCAAAAACATTGGCAATCAAAGGCAATGTTGTTTCACATCTCCAAGAATGTGATAAAAGGTAAAAAAAAAATCCAATCCACGGTTACTTTTTATTTTGAAAATATGTCATTTTGTGTGTTTTTCACCAAATCAGTGACATCATTTATGAATTTGGCAATTAAAGAGTTAAAATTCTGTAATTTTCTAAACAATTTAGTAGTTTTGATCAGGACTGAGGTTGATTAACAGATTTTTTACACAAAAAAAAAACAAACAAAAAAAAACAGGACGTGCGCAAAGCAAACGGGAATAAAAGGTCTGTTCAGATTTGCTAGGATCATCAAGCATCATCAAATGTGATCAAGAATAAGTTTTACAAGTTTAAAATGATGCTTCAATCCCGGTTTGTGGACGCTAAATCAGGTTTATTTTGTACATTAACAGAACAGATATGCATACAGCAGTGGATATTCACCTGTATCCAGTCACATTTGCGTGCAAAAAGAGTGCAAAGCTAAACGAGTGTGCTGTCTGTGTGTACGTGTCCACGCTGTGTGTATGTGTGTGTGTGAACTTTGTAACAACATTGTTTCTGACTCATCTTTGCAACTCCACAACAAATGCATCAAATACTCATTGGTAAAGTTCTCACTGTAGTATTTCTCACAAACATTACGTGAGATCTTCTTCCTTCATGTCTGTTTGTTGTCTGAAGCAGCCAAGGGCGGAGATTAAGGCACGTGGACAGGCACGTGCAAACCGTGGGCATGAAGGACTAGCCTTAAAGGCACAGTTCACAAAAACAGCTACCTGCTGCTCAGAGCTATTAAATAGAAACTTCTGAAAGCTATAATAAATAATCTGATGGGTGTTTTGAGCTGAAACTTTACAGACACAATCTGAAGACACAAAAGACTTATATTAAATCTGGAAAAAGGGGTAAACTAGGTGTCCTTTAAGACTCAAAATCACCCTAGAGTGGATTAAAAAAAAACATCCCCAACAGCACATAAAGATTAACTAACCATTAACGAACAGTGCTTGTTTAAAAAAAAAAACTACTAATAAGCTGTTTATTGGTAGTTAGTAAGGTAGAAGTTGGGTTTAGTTCACAATTCATGCTATTAACCACTGGCATACAGCTGCCTATTATTTAGATATTAACTGTTCATTAATAGGTATAAATCTATTTCTGCATCCCTAATCCAACACAAAACCTAAACCCAACTTCTACATTACTAACAACCAATAAACAGCTAATTACCATTAAATTAAGTTCATACTGTGCATTTATATTTTAAACATATCAAACAGTTGTATGAAAATATGATGCAAATATTAGCTAAACTGGTAACAGTTTAGAAGAAGTTAGCATTAGTTAATGTTTTTACTAACAGGGAAAAACCATGAACAAAACAATTATTACAGTCTGTATTCATCTTTGTTAATGTTAATAATGGTAAAGTTAGCTCATATTAACTCACGATGCATTAACTAATGTTAAACAAACATGACTTTGGAATATTTAAATGCATTAGTAAAAGTTGCTGACAAGCAATGATTAATAAATGCTTTACAAGATTTATTCATTCTTAGGTCATGTTAGGCCTATTTTTTTGTGGTAAGATATATAGCACCAAAATGTACTGCGATAAACGATATTATTGTCATTTTAAGACCATTTTCACACTATAATAGCATCATAATGCAAGTACACTCTTCCAGTGAACACAATATTTTTATTATAAAGAATATATCATTTAATTATAGCCATTTTATCAATTTAATAATTAGGTATTGGAATCAGAATGTGAAAATGGATATATCCTAAACAATAAATAATAATATATGTTAACAATAATGTCCAAGGTAAAAAGAACTAGAAAAAAGTAACAGATCTATTTTCAGTCATCAGGCAACCACATGAAAATATACTATAGTAATTTATAGTAAATACTCTAGTGTTTGTTAACCATACTGACACTGACGCCTCCAATAGAGATAGAGATGTTGCACAGTCAGCTAAAATGTGGTTAAAATTGTTTTTTATGTATGGGTGATACATATTGCATCTCCAAAAATGATTGAGGACATGCGATAAGTTGATATATTGATTATTGTGACAGGCCTAGTTCATGTTAGTAAATTTATTGACTAACATTAAATAATGAAACCTTATTGTAAAGTGTGAATGCTAAATTAAAGCTTCATAAGCATGCCGGTATAGAGGACAGGACAATGAATAGATATTTTAAGACTACCAGCATCATTCAAGTCCTTCTGATTTATAAAACAGATGTATTTGCACCCCCTTGTGTCAGTTCAACAATCTGCAGACAAGCTATTAAAGGGATAGTTCACCGCAAAATTAAAAGTCATTTACTTACCCTTTACCTATTTAAAACATTTAGGTGTTTCTTTGTTCTGTTGAACACAAAGGAAGACAGGCAAGTTAGAAGCCTGAAACATTGACTTCCATGTTATTTGTTTTTCCTACTATGAAAGTCAATGTGTTCAACTGTCAACGTATATCCGTTCAACTACTATTTGTGTTCAACAGAAATAAGACACTCATAAAGGTTTATAACCACTTGAGGGTAAATAAATAATGAATACATTTTTATTTTTGGGTGAACTATCCTTTTAATTTAAACTAAAATTTGTTATTTAGAGCACTTCCTATCCAATAATCAAAAGAAACTTTGTGTAAAATTGGCATTTTTTAAAAGCATAGACACGATTTATTCTGCAAACCTCTAGAAAACTTGCCAATTCTGTAAAATTGTCTAGTGTTTAACACAAAAACTAATTGAAGAGGTTTGTAGCGGTCCAGAAATGGTACATACCAAACCATTACACGCATTAAAGGGATAGTTCACCCAAAACAATGAAACTTACTCTTGTGTAATTTTAGGAGTATCTTTCTTCTGTTTAACACAAAGAAAATATTTTGAAGAATGTGGCTAATTGGGATCAATTGAAAAAATAAAAATACTATGTGAATGAATGTGTGTCAGTAACCAGCAGTCTTCAAAATATCTTATTTTGTTTTCAACAGAACAAAAAACTCAAATGATTAAATCATAACAGAATTAAATAATAAAAAAAATCCCAATAACGTACATGCTCTGGCTTTTATGATGATGGTTTTGAGCTGATAAAAAACTACAGATGGTTTTCAACAGCTAATGGCCCATTTCCACTTTCAAAGTGCACTTTTATGGCCGTTTCCACTGTCAACGAGTACCTAAAAGCGAACCGTACCGTAACAAGCCTTAACCGTAACAAGCCACAATGAAAACAAAGAAACCGCCATGTTTTAAATACACAGCCAAGAGATTACACCGTAATAATATATACAAATAATAATTAGCCATGGCCGACCCAAGCTCAAACAAACCTTGTCGTCATCTTGATGAACAGCTACAAAGCCAAGAAAAAGAGAAGATTCTACCCTGTGCCCCGCAGTTGTTTACGAGCCAAAGCGATTTCGCTTTGTTTCTTGTGCTTGCGTGCACGTCTATATTTGAACTTCTTAAGCTGATGATAATAACGTGCGCTTGATTATTGACGTGCTTTTGAAAACCTGATCCTTTCAGAAACTGACAAACGCGAGAGTGACGTGCAAAAAAACAAAGGAGAAGCCGGAAAAAAAGGAGCAAATCATTTTTTCAGCAAACGAGAACATAGTGCCATGTTTAATTATCATCATCACCTTTTGGACTATTATGAACTGGGAATGATGGAATTATTCTATAACAAGAGGTTACATGTGCTGCTGAAGATTAAAGGCACAGATGAGAGGTTTGCACTGACTGTAGGCTATATTTCGTGTTGTTTTTGAACCCAAATAACGACTAAATGTATGTTGTGTGTAGTTTATCTGTAATTGGTAACATATCAGAGACTGTAAGGGTCTGTATGTGTTCATATATGTTGCATTTATTTATTTATGTAGTTGCAGACATTACAGTAGTTAGCACTGTCATTGATCTGCAGTTATAATCAAAATATGTTCATAGAAAGGTTAGTAATGAACATTTATACACAAGTATTTATGTGTATAAAGCATCTGTTTTGTGAGAAGTGCTTCTCATATGATATGTTAACGACCCGTACAACTTTACTGTAGACATTTTCTCGAGCGAAAATGACGTTGACTGAAACTTTGTCGTACACCACGCCCACCAAAAGAGTACTATTGGCACTATTGGTACTATACAAAAGAGTACCATTGGCATGATAAAGGTGACCCGTAATAATCCGTACCGTATCACTCAGTGGAAATGGGCCATTAATACATTAGTCCATTCCTAATGATGTCCACAAAAATATTAAGCACACTGTTTTGTAACTATGATCATGTCATGGTCCTGACTTGACAGTCTTGTCTGTCCTTTCAGTGTTTAATGGTTCCCTGTTTGTCCTGTGCTTGTTTACATTGCTTTGCCTTAATTTGTGTTTGCCATGTGCTTCTCTTGTCTTTCCTCCTTGTTTTCAGTTACGTTGCCCTCTTATTTAGACTCCGTGCAGCGCTGCGCAGACCGATTGAAATCTGTTTTAAAGCGGTGCATGCTGGTTAGAAATTTTGTGACACTGACTGGATTTCTTTATATATCCAGGGTTCCGACTCTAACAATAACAAATTCTGACTTTCCATGATCTAGAAAAACAGGCCACACTTGTGCTTTGCATAATATAAAAATGGTTTTAGCTTGAATATCATTTTGCAGGACCTTAATAGCCACTATGAGACCAACAATGAATCATTTTGATAAATTTAATAGATTTTGGAAAAAAAATTACTTTCTGCTTGTGTGAAAAAAAATGGAGCTGAAAAATGGATATTTTTGTAATAGAGAAACTTACATACGCAGTAAGATTAATGTCTCCGTTTAATATCTTTACAATACTTACAACCCTATGGGGAGATTGGATTGAGTTTACATACCCTATGTGCTTAGATTTTGATAAACTCAATAAACAAAGGACTTCCTGTATGACTCAGGCAGACATTCCAAAGTTTGGGTAAAATTGCGTTTTTATTTTGTTTTGATTTTAAAAAAATTTTGTTATTTACAAATTGTATTTATTTATTATTGATTTTGTTGTTGTTGCAATTCTATGCAAGTGAATTGCAAGAGTCATTTAGACAAAGATATGAGGACCCTTTTATTTTAAGTGTTTATACTTATAATTCAAGCTGTGCTCCTGTATTCCTGTATATGCTAAATGTCTTGACTGTATGCATATTTATTTATTTAAATGGTTGAATAAATAAATAAATAAATAAATAAATACATAAATAAACAAATAAACAAATAAATAAATAAATAAATAAATAAATAAATAAATAAATAAATAAAGAGAAATAGCTTAATTATAACAAGTGTGAAACAAAACAATAAAAATATGGTATAGGAAAAACTACTTTTTGATCAATGGAAATAAATGAAAATCTCTGATATTACATTACTTGTACAAAAAAAATCCATTATATTCCAAAAAAATTGTGGGAATTCATGTATATCCATCATTTCCCACAATAAACAAGCATTAAAACTCAGGCAAATACACATCAAACTATAAAATGCAGCATTACCCAGTCTGGACTGTAAGGTGCCGTCATCAGTGGATGTCTTGTCATTAAGTCTGAGAACTCCACATCCTCTCTCCACCCACGACTGAGACAACATCTCAAACACAAACAACTTACACTGCATCTGAAAACGAAGTAAAGTTCAGTATGATCTCCTCGTGTGTCTTTATGGACGAATCAGCTTTGAGATCTGCTCTTACCTGCAGCACATTGCTCTCAGACTCCTCTCCTGTCCGGACCTCCACTCGCTCTAGCAAACACTTCTGCGGCTTGTGTGCTTCGTGTCTCGCCGCTGACTCCTCCAGAGATTCTTTCATATTATCACCTACAGCAACATAAATTAATCTTCATTAAGTTAAGTGGAAAATAAGTAAAAATTATATATAATGTAAAATATAATGCAAGTATTAGTATGTAAAATGTAATGTAATGCATACTGTACACTCAGCAAATGCTAATGAGTATTTGATACTGCATTGCTTTTCTTGTAAATGTAGTTTTTTTCATGACATTGTTTACAATGATGTCTTTCCAATACTGATTGAGTGATTACATGATTACACAATACATCTGAGTAAGTTCGACTGTTTCTTTAAACATAGGTTATAATGTTCAGTCATCATATTTTGCTATAATAATACAAAAACTATTTATCTCTGCATTTGTCAGTGTGATTGTGATCGGATCTGAAACATACTCTTCTCCACAGTTTGCTCTTGAGTAGATGAAAGCTGGCTGAAAAGGCCCATCTCTGACCCCGACTCTCTAGTGCCTCCTTGTGCATCGGTGGTGAATTTCGGCAGTGCCTGGAAGCATTCGATACGGGTGGGATTGAGTGATAAACAAGACTTGAACATCGGGAACTGTGATCTATAACTTGACTGTATTAAACTATGACACACACACAAAAGGAATTTACTGCTTTACCACAACGCGATCCAACATGTTCTGTCCAAAGACAAACTTCACACTGTTGGCATTGCTGCTGTCAGGTTTTTGTGCGCTATAAGAAACAATATTGATGCCAGAAAACGTTACAAGATTCTGCATGAGGGGATCTGTAAAAAAAGTCTTTAAAAATGAACATTTGAACTGCAATACCTGGAAGTGATGCACTGCAAGAAGTAGTTAGTTTCCTCTGAATTTTCTGTCTGAAGGTCGTCGGGTTTCTGTGAGGAGTCCAAACTGTTTCCCACCTGGAAGAAAATACAATTTACCATTTAATAAAGCAAAACATCAAAACACATGTTTTTTCACATTGCAAACAATGATGTAAATTAAGATTTATTATTATTATTATTATAATTATTATTATAATTATTATTATTATTATTATTATTATTATTATTATTATTATTAAAAGAAATGGGTAATGTGACAATGCAATTTTGATGTTAAAAAATAAAATAAAAACAAAATAGCAATTAAATATTATTGCTAATTACTTTAAGGGAAAAAAAACAGAACATTCAAATCTAAACTAAAACAAAATCTAGTTTAAAATAATAATGAGGATTAAACAGGTCTTTGTATACACAAAGGGCCCAATCATACACCTGGCTCAATAAGGCGCAATACGTGTATGGTGAGATTTGTTGCTATTTTCAGATAAGCGCAACTGTAATATTCAGATTTTGCACCACATTGTTTAAATAGTCATTTAAAAAATCTATTTGCGCCACTTTGTGGACCTTTGGGTGTGCATTTGCATTTGTATAATGTTATTAATATTAGCAATTTTATTTATTGTATGTATGTTTATATTTGTTTTACTAAAAACAAGTTTAGATTTGTCCGCCTGTTGGAATTTGAGATGTATGCATCAACATCTGGGGCATAAGAATAGGATGTGTGTTAAGTTTTTTGACCACACTTTGTTATTATTGTTCAATTATTCGTTTGCTGGAAGGTGGAACTGAGTTTAGAAATAGTTTTGAAACAAATCTTTGCGCTTAACAAACGAAATTAAATATGTCTTCAGTGGAATGTGTATAACACCATTTCCTTATCCACAAAAGTAAAGGAGTTTAGCGTAAAAGTAAAGTGAATAGGCTGAATGGAGGAGACTTGTTCTTTATCCTCGCACTGCAGATGGTCTGTTTAACTGTTTTCTCACTAGTGATGTGTTCAGTTAGACTGTTAAAATAGAGCCCAAAATCTTTGCAGGGTGGCTTGTGATGTGGGTGGGGTTTATATTATAGAATTTTTTTTAGGTTTGCATATGTAACATGGACAAAATATGTAAAATGGAGAATCGTTTATCCTGAAACTTAGTCTTCAATAAAAACTTATTTGCCAAAACAATAATAATAATAATAATAATAATAATAATATTAATAATGATGATGATGATGATGATGATGATGAGTAGGCTCACATGAAATCTGCACATGCAGATTTATGCAGATTTTCAGCACATGATTGAGTCTATTTATTTACGTGTGTAAATGAGTGTAAATTTCTGTTCACTTGATTTATTTATAATACAGTTTGTAAAGTATTATTTTCTGTCTTTTAGTAGATAAATTATATGAGACTTGCTTTGTTGACCAAATAAAAGTATCTAATTGAATTCGCATTGTAAACATTCAATAAAAGTTAAAAAGGTATTATTTTATTTCATATATTAGGTTTTTAGTTACGATAGTCCCAAAATCATTCCGCATAATCTGCAGATTTTTTACAAAATTCTGCACAGAAATAACAAAAAAAACGTCTGCAGATTCTGTCTGGCCTTAATGATGAGCAACATTTGGTAGTACACACTACTGTCCAGAAGTTTGGAGTCAACAAGATTTGTAAATGCTTTTGATTCAAAACAAAATACTGTAGAAGTGTAAAATATTATTCAAATTTTTTTGTTAAAGCTGAAAATTAGCATTCAGGGATATGATCCGAAACCATTCTAATGCAATGATTTGGTCCTCAAGAAACATTTCTTATCTCATTTTCACAGCGGTCAACAGTTGTGCTCCTTAATAATTTTGTGAAAACTGTGATTTTTCTATATTTCTGTGATATATATATATATATATATATATATATATATATATATATATATATATATATATATATATATATATATATATATATATATATATATATATATATATATATATATATACATATATACACTTTTGTAACATTATAAATTAGTCTTTGGTAAAATTAATGCATCTTTGCGAAATTTAAGTATTAATTTCTTTTTAAAAAATAATAATGGATTGCAACTTTAGTGTAGATTTTTAATTAACTTTCACTTTTGTTATGTGGTGACTTCTGAACATAATTCTGATAATAATGCAAACAAAACACTGAAGATTTTCAACATAATTCTTTGAAACTGTCAGTGCTTTTCATGAATTTAACTTTATTACATTGATATATTAAAAGCTTTAAAAAAAATCAATTTTAAATGAGTCAAACCTTTGCTCTATCCCTCATATTCTCTCCAAATACAAAACTGGCATCAATCTGGGCACCGTGTTCCTCTGATTTGTCATCGGTTTCGGGCTTCAAAGTGCTCTTGTCCTTAAAAAACAATGAAAGGTAATTTAAGTTAAAGGTGTGACCAGTCAAACATTTTGTTCAGTTTTCTGCATGCATGTTTCACAATTTCATCTAAAAACACAGGGTCAGCCAAGAAAAACGAAGTTGTTCAGAACAAGATGATAAAGTATTTTCTGGAAGCCATAGCCATGTAAAATAAAACGAAGCTTGTCTGGCTTCTGGACCAGAGCCCGTGCTGCGTTCAAACATGCTTATATTGAAGAAAAACACAGTGTTTAAACATTATAGTGGCCCATAAAAGTATGTGGACACATAATCCACGAATAAAAATATATGAACATTTTAAATATACATACACAATAAAATATCAAATAAAGTGGGATTTAATTGAAATTAATAAGAGTACACATTTTTCAAGCAAAATGTTTTGCAAAACAATGCAATATATATAATGCAATATATATATGTATATATTTATCTAAGTATATATATATATCTATATATATATATATATCTATATATATATATATATCTATATATATATATATATATATATATATATATATATATATATATATATATATATATATATATATAATTATAACAAGTATATATATATTTTACTATTATTATAACTATTATATTATTATTTACTATTATATTTTACTATTTATAAAAAAATGTTTTATAATGTTGTTAAATATGCATTTACATTTTAATTTAGGTGTACTCATTTTTAAACTAAGATTTTAAGTTTTGTTAGATTAGCTTTTGCACTGACTAATCTAATGTATAGTTGCAGTCAGTATTATTAGCCCCCTTTTGAATTTTGTTTTCTTTTTAAAATATTTCCCAAATGTACCTGAACAAGGAAATTTTCACAGTATGTCTGATAATATATTTTCTTCTGGAGAAAGTCTTATTTGTTTTATTTCGGCTAGAATAAAAACAGTATTTAATTTTTTAAAACTCATTTTAAGGTCAAAATTTTCAGCCCCTTTAAGCTATATATGTTTTTGATAGTCTACAGAACAAACCATCGTTAAATGTCACTTTAAGCTGTATAGAAGTGTCTTGAAAAATATCAAGTAAAATATTATTTACTGTCATCATGGCAAAGATAAAATAAATCAGTTATTAGAAATGAGTTATTAAAACTATTATGATTAGAAATGTGTTGAAAAAAATCATCTCTTTGTTAAACAGAAATTGGGGAAAAAAATAAACAGGGCTAATAATTCAGGGGGGCTAATAATTCTGACTTAAACTGTATATTATTGTGCAGCATCAAAAAATGCACTCATCTGTCCTTTTTTTTTTTTTTAAACACACTATGGCCTCTAATTTAATTATCTAAGCGCAAACTCTAAAGCGCATGGCGCAAAAGCATTAAGGGCTTGTCCGAATCCACTTTTGCCATTTTAAGGACAGAAAAATACGTTCTACGCCCTGGGCCATGGTCGAAAGGCTGATTTATACTTGACGCGTTCACTAGTTTGCTTGAGTGCGTATGACGAATATGATGGCTTCATCGCAGAATTGGTGGAGGTTCGTTTTGGGTGCGCGCAACATGATTTCGGCTGCCGGAGTGCATAAAATTTTTCGAGACTGGAGCGAACGGTTTGCGCGCCACCACATTTCATTTGAATTGAATATGTGTTGAATATGTTTCTTAGAATAGCAACCCACCAACAATGTGCCTTAACACACCTTTTAAGACCAAAACACCCATGAGTCCACGAAGTGACGCAAATGGATTTGCCATAAACAACGTTGCACAAAACATGACAATTACTGTCGCGCTGGTCTGACAATAGCAAAAAAAAAAGCGCCAAACATGTATTGTGCCTTATTGCGCCAAGTGTATGATAGGGCCCAATATTTCCCATTGGAGTGGATTTAGAGTTTTCAGCAACATTTCACACCAACTAAATATGAAAAATGAAAAATCATAACTTTAACTGTGGATTATTTTTAGAATAAAATTTTATGTCTTATCTAATATTCTTTTATACTACTGGCATTTAGTTTAATAATTGAATGCACTTAATTTTTATATTTTATACTTGCATTAAAAAAACAAGTACACTAGTTTTGCTATGGTTAGTTAGTTAGTTAGTTAGTTAGTTAGTTAGTTTAATTGTTTGTTTGTTTATTGTCACATCAGCAACTTATGGCCATTTCATGGCAAGATCAATATAGATAATAACTATAGTTGGGCATAGATTATCTTTTTTTATCTAGATTAATCTAGATAATCTAGATAATCCGTTCTAATCTAGATTAAAACGGCTTATTTGAATACTGCCGATGGCATTCAGAATATGTATGCTACCCAAATAATAATTCTTTGAGAACGAGTTTCTCAAGCCAGGTGGCGCATTAGACCAGGGGCTCATCTCCTGTATCCAAAATGCCTCACAAACTGCTTGAGAAACTGTTCTACTATGATAATTGGTGATGAAAATAAATGATGTTCAATAATATGTACTTGTGTTTACTAACTGTTTATTCAGTTAAACATTAATTTTGAACTGTAGGCCTACATAAGCTCCAAACAGCAATTTCATACTTGCTTTTGATGCTGCTTCTCAATGCCAAGTTCACAGAGCCCTGACAGTGTGTCAAACATTCAGTATGTTTACATGGGCAACAATACTTTAATACGATTTTAATATGAATACTCTGATTAAGAGTCTACCATGTAAACAGAGATTTTTGATTACCTTAATGCTACTAAATTCATAACTGAACTAAACAGAAATGGAATTAAGACATGTGGAGTAAGCATATATTAGTGGCATTACTGAAGTAAACACTGCAATCAAACTATTATCGTCATGTAGGACTTTTCGGACGGACGAACGGACGCACGCACGCACGCACCGCGAAATGTGGACGTTTTTTTTTTCTTTCCATTTGGCAAGCATTATTACATTCTATAACCCTCTCACCAGTCCTTGCTCCTTATTTGCGTAATACCCCAGTTTGTCACAACGGCATGAATGAAATGTTCATGAGTTAAAGTGAAACTGCCGACCTGCAGCTGAAGTCAGGCATCCTGCTGATTTGATTCAGAAGAGCACTTTTTTGTCAGACCACTCACCGGTTCCAAACATCTTCCACTTATGGATGATGGAGACCACTGTGCTCAATGGAACTTTCAAAGCAGCAGAATTTTTTCTGTAACCTTCCCAGCTCTGTGCCTCAAGACAATCCTTTCTCAGAGGTCTACAGACAATTCCTTTGTCTTCATGCTTGTTTTGCGTTTTGACATGCTCCGTCAACCCTGGGACCTTATAGACAGGTGTATACCTTTTCAAATCATGTCCAATCAATTAATGTAGTAAATGAATTTACCACAGGTGAACTCCAATTAAGCTGCTGAAACATCTCAAGTATGATTAGTTGGAAACAGAATGTCTGGACTTTACTAGAACTATGTTAAGCTGCTTTGACACAATCTACATTGTGAAAAGCGCAAAATAAATAAATATGAATTGAATGTACCTGAGCTCAATTTAGAGCTTCACGGCAAAGGCTGTACAAGTGATTTTTCAGGATTTTTATTTTTAATAAATTTCCAACAATTTCAAAAAATTGTTTTTCACATTATCATTATGGGGTATTGTGTGTAGAATTTTAAGGAAATAAATGAATTTAATCCATTTTTGGAATAAGGCTGTAACATAAAAAATGTGGAAAAAGTGAAGTGATATGAATACTCTCCGGATGCACTGTATACTACTTCCCCTTTTGTTAATGTTTGTTTTGTTGTTTGCCATTGCTTTATGGATCTTATTGATTTACATTTTGTTTTTGTCTTCTTGGGTTTCTATTATTTGATTGCGATTAATTTTGAGACCCCCTTGAAAACGAGATGGTTCATCTCAAGGGGTTTATCCTGATAAATAAATGAACAATGAAAAAAAGTTTTTTGGTGATATCTCCTAGCTCTAATTGTGTTTTTGCAATGGTATCAAAATAAATATTGAAAACCATGCAATAATTTTACTGGTATTGGTAGAGACTACTAAAATTGTGGTACTATGACAACAATAAAACTGTTCAACATTATAACATAAAACTGCTATTAATAAGTTCCATCCCAAAAAGCACCTATTAGTTTTTATGTGACAACTTCAAGTAGACAACAGTGCTGTTTGGGACATGGCTTTAAGTGTTTCATATCTTACCAATGGCTCTGAATTATGCTGAGTGCCAGCAGCGGATGCCTCTGAGTGAACTTTACATTCTGTTCCTCCATTTGAACTGTTGCTGCTTATATCTGGTGAAAGAAAAGACTTCAGCTGTCACCTTCTCTGCTTCTCCTTCAGCTTTTCTCTGTGAGTGGATCTTCATCGTGTACTTACTGTTCTGAGGAGGGCTTTTGACCGGAGGGGGCTGCAAGACGGGAGGCCTCAGGATGCTACGCTGGGCTTCTTTGGGTTTTGGACTGGGCACACCTGAAAGAAATCAATCAAATAATATTAACATTAAGAAAGCCTGCACAATATATCCTTTCAGCATCTATATTGCAATGTGTGCATCTTCAATAGTCACATAGTCATCCCAATGCAAAGTATAACCATAACAGAGTGAACGTTTATTATTTGCTTTTGTTTTAAAAGGAACACTCCACCTCTTTTTGATAAAGCCTCTTTTTTAAGTTTCCTAGAGTTCGAACAGTCGACTTGAACCCTTTTTTGAATACATTCAGCCAATTTCTTGTTCTAGCGGGAACACTTTTAGCTTAGCTTAGCATAATGGATTGAAACATATTTCACCATAAGAATTTCATTCACAAAATTTAAAAAACTGTGTTAAAATTAATGCATCTTTGCGCAAATCAAGTATTCATTTCTTTAAAGGTGCTGTATGTAAGTTTTTGACTCTTCTAAAGCATAAAAATGCTATAATATATTTGCAGATATTTAAGAAACATGCTTAGTGAACATTCTTGTTTATCTCAAAAACAATGCTGAAGTCAGATATTCTGCTTTGAAAATGTGCCTTACGCGCCGGAACATCTGTCTTTGTTTTTTGTCATTTAACCCGCCCAATGCCAGTTTAGCCAATTATATATTAGCACCCTGGGTTGCTTTGGTGGAAAAACGCATATTTCGTTCATTCAGTCATTCAGAAATGCTCTTACAGTGTGCATGCATGACCGAAATGCGACCTCCGATGGACAGTAACAGACTCCGAAATGAGATGCAGATTCAGAGTTACACATGAGGTGGCTATTAATTAGCAAGTAATATAAATATTATAAACTTAAACATTAGTTGAGCAGGTTATTAATAATATTAATATTAAGCCTCTTTAACATTATTAAATGCACATGCTAAATCACTAATATGTGTTGGTTTTGAGTCACAGTTTTAAAGTTTAATTTCAAAAGGTTTATTTATTTTCAAGATCTGAAATGAACTATCTGCTGCTGCTAACAGTAATATGGCAATAATGTCACGTAAAATGGCATTCAAACTCACATTATTAGCATCTAACATTGAAGAAACCATATGAGGTGTACCTGAGCTGATCATTTATCCTGTTGTTCACCTGTGAGAAATAGCAGCCTTTTCTAAATAGAAATTTCAGGTGCTGGTTTGAACAAAAACTCTTTTAGTGTAAAAACTATTTCTTCTATCGCGTGCCGTTACTTTTATTTAGAAAGCGGTTTAAATCAGTCTTAAATTAGCCTTTGTGCTGCATTCACACCAGACGCAGACGAAGCATCAAGCACGAGTGATTTACATGTTAAGTCATGCAAAGACGCGAATAGACATCCTGCGGCATGATGCGAGTGAATGAGGCGGTGCATGAAAGCCTCCATCATCCAGGTATAGTTTTCTGGAGGAGTTTATGAACTCACAGAGCTAGTGCACCTGTGAATGGATCTAGTGGACTCAGACATGGCTCCAAAACAAATCAACGCTGTTTATCAACCTTCCTAAAGCACATGAACACAGCTATTCTCTCAATAAAATCCATGTTAGCCATTAAACAACAAAGGTAGACTCACCGGGCAGACAAAAGCCCTGCCCGTGACGCAATTCCGCGTCTATTGTGAAGTGAATTTGACGCACGAATAAAGCGGATTTGACACACGAATGAAGCGAGTAAACTAAAAATGTTCATGCGTGCATTTACGTGCAAACGGCACAATATATTCGCACGTTCTGCTTCTGGCGTGAACACACCATTAGGCTCGACAGTCAGTCGATCTGGAAACCTGCGCTAGCGTGATTCGTCAGAGGAGGAGCCGAGTGAAAATGTGTTTTGATCCAGGGTGCAATACCTAGTTCAACCACTGAATGTCAAACTTACATACTGCACCTTTAAGGCTGAGTCTTCTGTGGTTACATTAATTTTTATCAATATCCTTTTGATTTTTTTATTAAATGCTAATGGTCAAACGCAATTCAATTGATTATGCTAAGCTAATTTAAAAGTGACCCGCCAGAACAAGCTATCTGCAGAATGTATTCAAAAAGGGTTTAAGTCAACTATTTAATCCTAGGAGACTTGTAAAAATTAGACTTTTTCCAAAAATGGTGGAGTGTTTCTTTAAAGAGAGTTTACAGCATTATGGCACAAAAATGACAGCATTTGTAGCTTTAATAAAAATGGTTTTATGAATTATTGATATAATGAAGACTACACAGTGTTGAGATTTGATATTACATTTGATTATTCAAATACAGTCCCTAAATATTGTTTTACACTCCAGAAAACCATAAAGCGCCATTAATTTCACTTTTATCTTTGCTCTATTGTATGTCTATGATTGCAATTTGTGTATTATTTCAGACATGAGTCACCCGCTATAAAATCACCCCATATCAATCTAAATCATACAGTAGGTCTCAAACTCAATACCTGGAGGGCCGCAGCTCTGCAGGGTTTTGCTCCAACACTAATCAAACACAGCTGATCCAAAGAGTCTCAACACCTTGATTAGTTGCATCAGCTGTGTTAGATTAGGGTTGAAGCAAACTGTGCAGAGCTGCGGCCCTCCAGCAATTGAGCTTGAGACACATGATATAAATGAATGATTTGGTTTCCAAATAAGCGGTTCAAGTCATCCGGTGAAATTGAATTGATTTCGCAATACATAATCGCAGAAAACAAATATGATTTGCCCAATATCATGCAGCAACACCAATACGTCCATTATAAAAACTGTAATGTGCAATTAAACTCTAAGTAAACATATTTAAAGGTACAGTATGTAAGTTTGACACACAGTGGTTGAACTAGGTATTGCACTCTTGGTTGAAAAACACACGCAAGCGCAGGTTGCCAGATTGAGGACACCAAGTGGAGTGTGCCTGACTGTTGAGCCTAAAGGCTGATTTAAGTTGTGCTCTAAATAAAGCAATGGCACGAGATAAAATTATTTTTCCCATATTAAAATAAGTTTTTCACTAATCAACACCTGAAATATATATTTTAGAATCGGCTTCTATTTCTTGCAGCTGAACAACAGGACAAACTGACAATGACCACCTCAGGTACACCCCATGTACTTTATTCAGTGTTAAATGCTAATGATGTGAGTTTGAATGCCCTTTACATTAAATTTATTGCCATACCACTGAAAGCAGCAGCAGATAATAAAATAATAATAAGAAAATAAAATAAACTGTTTGAAATGTAAATTTACAACTGTGACTCAAAACCAACACATATCAGTGATTCAGCATCTACATTTAATAATGTTAAGAGGTTTAATATGTATTAATAAGATTATAAACCTTACCATTTTGTAAGTGAGTGCATATTCTGTGCTTCTGAATGCTGCATTAAAATTTCTGTCGTGTTTCGTCTGATGCAAACAGCTGAGTTGCTTATCACTGCAAATCTCGTCACATAGCGTGTTGTTAGAATATGGGTTACAATTGTAACCTGCTCATCTAATGTTACGTTTGTAATATTTTTATTATTTGCTAATTAATAACTACCTCATGTGGAATTCTGAATCTGCATCTCATTTCAGACTCTGCAATTGTCCACTGGAGGTCGCATTTCGGTCACGGGCACATGCTTTGAGAGCCTTCCTGACTGAATGAATGAATAAAATACGCTGCTTTCCACAAAGGCAACCTGGGGTGCTGATATTTAACTGGGCTAACTGGCATTGGGTGAATTAAAGGTACCAAAACAAAGACAGACGTTCCAGCACACTCACATTTTCAAAGCAGAATATCTGACTTCAGCATTGTTCTTCAGATAAACAAGAATGTTCACTTAGCATGTTTCTTAAATATCTGCAAACATATTATGATATTTTATGCTTTAGAAGAGTCAAAAACTATACAGCACCTTTAACCTAAATATTGACTGAATAGTATAATCATATTATTACTGACATAATCACTCATAAATTAATTACAATTTATTCTGGTGTACGTTTACTTTCAACTACGCAGATTCATAATCAGACCCCTGGTGACAGAAACGCATCGGTCAACCCTGTCAGGACCTCTGATGTTCTCTGGGTCAGAAGGATCACAGTGTGAATGTGAGTGCTTGGAGTCGTGTAAATAAACAAGCTTATGAAAACACCACAATTGGACATTAATCAACACGCTGTACAAAACAGCAGATGTTCCAAGACTGACTCACCAGCACTCGGAGCCTGGCCGTGGATCAGAGTCGGGGGCTTCAGGCGAAACCCCACAGTCTTCTCTTCTAATCAAAAAAAGTAAAGTAGAGAAAACAAGACTGGTCAATTTGATCGGAATTCAAACGCATACTACTTTCAGACAATTACATAATGTGCAAATATTTGTCCTGGTAAACTTTCAAAACATTCTTTACAAGTCTGTACATTTGATGATGCTCATACGGTGGCTGAGAGAGCTTAACCAAAGTTCCTTTAAGGAAAGTCATTTCACTCAGCGGCCATCTTTGAAATGTCTCTCGGGCATTCTGTTTGAATGGGGAAACATCAATTCTCCAAAATTGATTGCCAAGTTTATGATTAAATTTCATATTAGGAATCAACAAAAAATTAAACAACAACTGTCTTTTAGGTTCATTTCTAAGTATTGGAATCACTCAAAATCTGCAAAAATTTACGTCTGTTCTGAGCCTCTCCCCTGAGAATCGTCAGTCTATAGTAATCGATGATTGGCTCCTGTACTAGAAGGTGGGGCTTCATTCGCCATATTGACCGTGTCCCCATTCAAAATTACACAAGTCACACGTCTTGTTTATTTTATAGTCTTTGGCTTAACGCACAGAAACATGCAAATTAAGGAAAACGACTTCATCAGTTGACAGCACACGTGTTGTAAGCATAGACTGTAAAAGATATAGACGTAGTATCCGTGACGTCACCCATTGGTTTCTGAAGGGCGCAAATGAAGCTACAAGTGAGCGTGGCCAACCGGTACCAGTTTGTTCGCGAGCGACATCACTCCAACCAGGGGTAACCAAATAAAGGCAAGAAGTGGAGCAACAGACGCCTGCTAGTATTTTGCTTAGACAGGCTTTTCTTAGGGAGAAATGCTTAATACTTCATTACCTGTGACTCGTTTGGTGTTCTGACCACATGTGCTTGGTTATATACTAGATCAATAAAGTGTTTAGTCTTTTAAAAACACTGTTGTATACATTAAACCACTAAACATTGTTCTTATGATGCTTTTCTACAGGAGGAAAACGCAAATTACTTCCAAATACTTCAGATATAATCTGTGTTAGTAAACGCAAGACTTTTATGAAATCCAGGCATAACACTGTATGACAACGCTTCAGATGACTGTTCTAGAGCCTACAGCTAATCAATCTGTCAGATTCTGGAGAGCTTTACAAGTTCTAAAGTAAAATAAAAAAATGATAAATGATCTTAAATAAACAAATACATTTATAGAGATGGTATAGAAGGTTTATAATTTCTCTCAGCTGGGAAATGGAGGCCACATGAATAGTTTGTGAGCACAATTAAGTGCACACAGTGTGCCATATTATCTGAAAATTGTAAGAATAATTCCAAAAAGCAACTGACTGTGTAAAGCAGAGGGTCACCAATCTCGGTCCTGGAGGGCCGGTGTCCCTGCAGGGTTTAGCTCCAACTTGCCTCAACACACCTGCCTGGATGTTTCAAGTACACCTTGATTAGCTTGTTCAGGTGTTCTTGATTAGGGTTGGAGCTAAAATCTGTAGGACACCGGCCCTCAAGGAACAAGTTTGGTGACCACTGGTGTAAAGCCACATGAAATAAAACAAAAGTACGATGTATATGCCGAGTTCAGCGGCTAATCAGCCGGAATCAGACGGCGACCAGCAAGACTTATTGGTCACTTAAGTGGCCACGCCCTTAATTATGCAGACTTAATATAAAGGAATCAGATGAGTTATAAAACAAAAAACATTAGCTCTATGAACCAAACTCGTTCTTTGTACCAGGTAGTAAATGCCTTTTTTTCTGCTGTAAAGTTGGCCATTTTAACAGTGGGCTCAATAGAAATTTGCTCTAATATGGAGCCGGGACTAGGGGAATTTTGATGAAAACGCAGTTTCAGTTGCTTCCGTATTTGCTTCGCAAGGGAGAGCAGGAGGTTGCCGCTTGGTTGCAAGTCCTCACAACGCAAACACAAATAGAAAATGCGCTGCAAATCCTCACTACACATGTAAATAGTATGGACCACAAAAGAAATATTTCAAGGAAGATTAACTGAAAAAAGTGACAGAGCCAGCTGGGATTTGCTTATTGTGCTGTGATTGGTCATGAAGTTGTAGGTGACCTGACTGCTCAGTTTTTTTGTTTATTTCAAAACCGATTACACTATTCCTTTGTCTTTTGCATATTATTATCCTAAATCAACTGACGATTAACTATGAAGCATTATGACCAGAGATAGCTAATTATCTTAACTCTTGTGTGCTGTTGGGGATGTTTTCATCCACTCTGGGGGGATTTTGAGGCTTAATTTGGCCACAACTTTTTCTCAGTTTAGCAAATGAAATGATTTTTGGTGCCAAATCTTACTTTATTTTTCAAAAACTTTGTTAATACATTCTGTACAAATGTACTACCCTTTCGTTATGTTCGTGGCTGTTTTTGCCCCCACTGACTTCCATTATAATGACATTTTTGATTGCAATACTATGACATCATCTTGATTGTTGCTAGTTTTCCCTGTTGAGAAGAGGTCTAATTTGTCATTTGTACAGTTGTTCATTAGTTACAGTGCAAAAAAGCTTAGTTTTTGGCTTTTATATGGAGTATGACATGGCTTTGCAATCAAAAAAATTGGTTATAATGGAAGTTAATGGGCAAAAACAGCCACAAATAAGGGTAGTCAATTTAAACTATACACAAGGGTTAATATCCTCAACTAAATATGATTTCAAAGTTAGGCTGTGTGCATTGTACTGTGTGCATTTTTGCGAAATGCTCAGCTATGAGAATTTCTGCAGCACAGCATTTTTTTTTCAGTTGGTTGCCAAGATACATAATATACCCATTGTACTGCTTAAGTTGAAAGTCTTTAGCAGATTATTTATTGACAATTGCATGGTATTGTCCCGCTCCTCCTCCACTGTGATTGGACGGATAAAAGTGACACTGATAGTTTTTCAACTTGCAATAGCCTAAAAAATGCTGAGCCCGCTCAACACATCGCTACGCTTCAAGCCCTAAAAAAAGCGACACAACCATTGATAACAACAAAAAACAAATGCTCAGCTTGAGAAAAAAAAAATGTTTTGGTGGACACCAGCCTTACTGAAAATAAATTTGCGATGGTCAAAATAAAGTGAAGATAAGAAAATATTTTAAAAATGTACCTTTTAGTAGGCTAATGATAAAGGACAAATACAATGCTAACTTCAGGCCATGAGTTTGTTTTCCAAATCAAAATATGCATGTGTTGTGAGGATTTGCAACATGTGTGCTGTCAAACCGATGAAGATGTTTTCTAATTTGCTGGTGTTTTTTCTATTTTGCTTCTGTTTTTTTTAAGTTGCAGCTAGGGCTTATATTGTACTTAATTATATTAGACATAATTGTAATCAGTTGGCCATATGTCCAAGTTTTGGAGATAACATATGAAGCAGAATGGATCAAACTAATCAAAAAGTTCTCACAATTATGGAAAGTATATAAATACAATAGAATAAAAATATACCAATGAAGCAAACTCTGCTTTAAGTATTTTTCACTGTAAGAATAAAACTTGATTAGTTTCTTATTAAAGCTATAAATGTGCTTAAGTCAAGAGCAGTAAGAGTGATTTGTCCTTGTTTTTTTTTTTTGTTTTGTTTTAGTAAGATGATATAAAAACAGTCAGCAGCACAAATATAGGTCAATCCTACCCCTTAGCCCTTCCCCTTACTCCTACCCCTTGTTTTGCGTGCTCTAGCCAAGGGGTAGGGGTGTCCCAATTCTCTTTAGCTTGAAGGCATAGGGCTAAGGGCAAGGGGTAGATACCCCTTCGAACGAAGATTTTTCAGGACCACACTCGAAATCAAGGGGTAAGAAAATTTCCCAGAATACACCAGCCAAAGCTGCACCCGGAAGGAAATCCATAAATTAGTATTTATTGTCATTATTATGAATTTTTTACAACAAACAAACACATGTTTTAATAAATTCATAACCGCGTTCATGTTTACCATCATGCCAAAAAAAAAAAAGATAAAATAATAAAATTTAAAAAAATAAATTTTGCCATCTTTAATCCATAATAATTACTCTTGTACAGCAGTCCCACAACATTCTGACACTCGATGACACTCGAATCCCCTGTCAGTAATGTCTAGTGGCTGGGAATGAGCTTTTTACAGTGGCTGCTATAATGTTAGTGTTGTTTTTGGTGTGTTTACATAGATGAATATGGCCATTGTGTAAATGCACAGTACAATTACGATCTTATTGCCTTCAGTGATTGTCTGAAGATAAATACCAAAAAATAACACAACTGGAATAACTACAGCAGTCGCGATTGTCTGATCTCATATGAAGCAACAGATCGTGATGACATATGATGACGTGTGCAGGCGTAGTGCTGTCCCAATTCTTAGGGGTACATTTTGAGCGCTTCCCCCTAAACACTCATTTTTAAGGGGCCAAGGGGAAAGGGAAGGGGTACAAAATAGAATTGGGATTGGGCCATTGTGTACTGTCACTTTAAGAGCCATGCCGTTTTCACTTTCACGTAATGTATCATTCTTAACTCTTTATGTTCAGCTATTTATTTGTTACCCATGGGAGTTAATGTGAGTAATCACTATGTGCCAGTTTTGACACATTATAGGCATTCATCTTAAATTGACAACATGGTGTGTGTGTTCTACTGGTCTCTAAGCCTGAGCGCACACACAACAGCATGTGTTCTCTTTTAAAGTCCCCATGAACAGGAAGCTGCGTCGTAATTTTTTTTTTCTTATAGTGACACAGTTCCTAGAGAAACAGAATTTTAAATGAGAAAACAGTGGGCGTGGCTTGTTTTTTCTACTGCTAGCTGATTGGATGTAGTAAAGTAGGCATTAAATAGGGAAAGGTGTTTAGAAGAGTTATTACAACCTAACAGACTAACTGACAGTTGGAGGTGCGTGGTTAAGTATGTTAGCCCAATCCATTCCTCAGACAGACATAGGGCCCTATCACACACGCGGCGCAATAAGGCACACATGTTTTGCCCCCAACGTGTTGCTATTTTCAGACCAACAAAACCTTAATTTTCCAGTTTTTTGCCATTTTATTTAAATAGCCAATTCATTTGCGATACTTTGTGGACTCATGGGTGCATTGGTCTAGAAAAGAGGTGTGTTAAGGTAACTAAAATAGAAACTAAAATAGACCATGCAATAGACAAGCTGGAAAGCAGGTCTAAAGTCCAGAGCAGAGCGTGTTAGTTGTGCGACTTGTTACACATTGCTTAAAACACAAAGGATGTACAGCAATACACAAATATATATCAAATGAAAAGAATTAAGGATTAAAATATTACAAAAAGTATTTTTTTTTCTACATAAATATGTATGAAGATAAAATATAAAAAACACTGCCTTCTTCATCTAGGGGAACTGTTTTCAGTTTATTCATGACAACTTGCTTTTGTATAATGTATTATTAGTAGTAGTATTATTTATAAAATGCATATTTATTTTTGTTTTATTAAAACAAGCTTAGATTTGTCCATGTCAGGTTTTGGACCATATGGGGCATAAGATGTGTGTTTGGTCATAATTCAATTCAATTGTTGACCACACTTCGTCATTATCTTTCATTTATTCATTTGCTGGAAATTAGAACTGAATTTAGAAATTTATGAAACAAATCTTTGCACTTAACAACAAAAATAATTATGTAGGCTAATGGATGTCTGTGCGTACAACACCGTTCCTATCCACGAAAAAAGAGAAAGAGAAAGTGAAAGTAAAGGCGAATGGAGGAGGCTCATTCTCGTCATTCTTTGCGCTGCAGATGGTTTGTTTAACTGTTTTCTCGCTAGTGAAGCATTTAGGTTTTTTCACTTACAAAGTCCACCATGTAAATAGCAAATGCGCCATGGCACGACACAACTGACTCTAAAAGGGAATGTGAGATGAGACTCTGATGGGTTTATTCTAAAAACACAACCCATAACTCATTAAGAGAATAAGCTCAACCATGTTTTTTTCCGCCTTAAATAGTATTTTCCATCCTTAAAATAGCAAAAGAGATTTCGGACACGCCCTTAACAATTTTTTGTGCCCTGTGCTATAGACTTTGCACCTAGATCGTTAAAATAGAGCCCGCAATCTAAGAATTTAACTGAAAACAAACAGGAAGTGCATTTTCAGATTTCAATTAAAGATTAGAAGAGCAAACATCAAACATGTCATTTTTATTATCTTAATGACATGCATAGATGAATTGTTCACCACAAAACTAGCAATGTGAGCTAACACAATCATATGGTTAGTTTTTGATTCTTGTGGACTTTAAAAACAGGAATGAATCGAATACACATCAATAAATGAAAGGCATCCCATGCTGTAAAAGTCATGTTACAGTACATGGCTTTTACTAATTTTCATGAGAAACTGAGCTTTGCAGTGAAACAAATGCGTACTGCTGTAAAAGGGGTGGGATTTTACGCAATAATTGTTTTATTTTATTAATGTTTTTTTCATAAATGTTGGAAGCCAAAATGAAACTGAACTTTAATTAATTGCACAGCCCTAGTTGCAGTGTATTAAGCTCTCTCAGCCACAGTATGTTCAAAGTACATCTATAGCAAATCTAAATCTTACCAGGTTCGGAGTCTGAGTTTTTCAGTTGGTGACTGACAGAGACTGGATGGCATGAAAACATTGTTCTTAGACACTGCAAAAAGGGGGGAAAGTTTTGTTAATAAACAAGGCTAAACAGAAGAAGCTCTTTAAGTAATATAAAAAGTGTCATTATTTATCAAATCTCTGATCTACCGGAATGAGTTGGTGGGAACTGTGTAAATGGTGACGTTCGACCTCTTTTGGCAGCAGGGCTGTAGCTGCCATCTTCTTTATCAGAGTCTGGGGCAGAAAACAGAACTGTAAATACATTACAGTTGCATGGCTGAATCCTAGTAAAACTAGCACATTTCCATGATATATTTCACATGAAAATCAAAATATTAAAAGCCATACTTTAACTATAATATAATATAATATAATATAATATAATATAATATAATATAATATAATATAATATAATATAATATAATATAATATAATATAGTAGGTAGTGCTGTCGCCTCACAGCAAGAAGGTCGCTGGTTCAAGCCTCGGCTGGGTCAGTTGGCGTTTCTGTGTGGAGTTTGCATGTTTTCCCTGCATTCCGCGTGGGTTTCCTCCGGGTGCTCCGGTTTCTCCCCACAGTCCAAAGACATGCTTTACAGGTGAATTGGGAAGGCTAAATTGTCCGCAGTGTATGAGTGTGAGTGAGTGAGTGTATAGATGTTTCCCAGAGATGAGTTGTGGCTGGAAGGGCATAAAACCTAAAACGTGATGGATAAGTTGGTGGTTCATTCCGCTGTGACGACCCCGAATTAATAAAGGGACTAAGCCGAAAAGAAAATGAATGAATGAATGAAAATATAATATAATATAATTTAATATAATATAATATAATATAATATAATATAATATAATATAATATAATATAATATAATATAATATAATATATAATAATACAAAATAAAAAAATTTGAAATAATATATGAGTGTGTATTATATATATATATTTAATATGTATATATGTAATCCACAAAAACTAAAATATATAAAACATTTTTGTTACATAGATATTTTACTTTATATAGAATATGTATCATATATATATATATTATATCTAAATATAAATAAACATGTTCTCAAATATATGCATGCATGTGTTTAGTTATATACACATAATAAGTATACAAAAGTACACAAACATGTATGTCAAACAAAATTAATCGTTGCCTATCACTAAATAATAAAATAGACATATAATCATAAACATAAAAAAACCTCTATAAACATTATTTAATTGTAGTTGAATTGCCATTCGAGAATATTGCAAATTTACTCTGACTATCAACTAAATCAAGATGATTCTGAGTGGAGTCTCAAACTCACCTTCTCCATCCTCTGTACTGACTCCTCTGCTGACCTCTGGAGACAGAATCAATGACTGATTTCCAGTATTGGACAGCATGTCCTAAATGATGCAGTATTAATGGAAGTGCTGGTCTTACCTTTTGTGCTTTGTCCTTCTGAAACACAAACACTGGAGGAGCAACAGCAGGTTTTTCTGCAAATTAAAAATAAAGAAAGAAAAGATGTGCGAGTCAGTGCCAATAAATGGATATGATTCAATTGCTCTGTCCCAAATCCAAAGCTATATTCAGTTTTTCAATATTCTCAGAGTTCCCACTCTAAACAGTTGATTCAAGGACTTTCAAGGACTTTTTAAAGCACCACTAATTTCAAATCAAGCCCCTTTGTAATTCACACCATCAAAATACTGTATGTAGCGCCTTGAAAGTTTTTACTGTACTTAACATTTTACTTACACTTAATATTTACGTTAAAAATGTCAGTAATGGTGATGTTTTGAATGTGTCATTTCAAAGTTCAAGTTTTCAAAGAACATTAATAAAATTTGTTGATTTCAATACTGGTATATTAATAGTGCAGTTTCTGAAATATTAGCCCCTTTCACACAGCGATACCGGTAAATATCTGGAAAATTTATGGAACGACTTTACCGGAAAGTTCAAAAGAGCGCTGTTCACACAGGCAAGACCATTCACACATTCAATCCAAAATACCAGTAAATTCTGACATCATTAACCAGAAATGAACTCTAAATGGCTGCGCTTGTATTTGTAAAAATTTGACTCATGGTTTCCGCTACATTCATTCTTCCATGGCGGGGCACCACGCCAAATTGATCCCGCCATGGCTACATTACAGCTTCTCATTCAACACATTCAGTCGTGTTTTTTTAATAGCGGGTGATAATCGCACTAAAGGGTATTAAAAGGTAAGTGAATTGTAACAGCGCAAACTTTTCTGTAACAGTAGTAGTGCTGTGCGTTAATTGTTTACCTTTTAAGGTTACGTGCTGACTGACTGACAGGTGTGTGATGCGTGAGGCCAGCAAACACGACATATAGCTGTTTCACTTTACTTCAGGACGCATTAATACCGCTCTGTAGGTCTATTGGACTATTGGAGACATTCATAAATATTCCATAGAAATCAAATAAATGTTGGAGACATACTTGTTACATAACGTACTAAATCGCACTTCAGCAGCGTTATTTGAGCACTTACAAGAAGATCTGCGCTTGAGCAGTGTATATTTGAAAGGGCGTGAAAAAAGTTTTGTGCACTAGCAGAGGAAATTGGCGCGCAAGCAAAAAGATTCGAATGCTCGTAATCTATTTCATAAATGCGAATGCGATCTTGTAATACTGCGCTCACGACATTTGTCATTGAAATAACGCCACAGGTAGTTGGTAGATCTGTGTAAAAAAGGCCTGCCGCCACAGCTGGAAAAAATCCTAGAGGAAACACTGTGACTACATTACAAACTCTGTGGATGGATAAGTATTGTGAACAACTTTGATAAAAACATATAGAGAAACACTTTCACATGTCGAAATGTACATAATATGTGTGTGTGTGCTGGCGCTCACCGGCTGTTTCACATGCCCACACGTCAAGCAACTGGAGGAAGCAGAGCTTGAAGGTAAACAAGCAATGGCTTATCATAAGCATTTTATCGCAAATTTTTTCCACAGTTGGCATTAAGAAGAAACATAGAAGCCTTATCTAACTAACATCTAGCAGCTAAATGTGTCTGGAAAATATTCAAAGGCTTTATTTTCATAAACAGCGCGGATGTGAATGCGTCTGAATGTTCTGATTGGCTGGAGTAGATGTCTCACGTCAGTGCGTTCTAAGCATGAACGCGCTTTTTCTGGCAATTTTCCTTCTGTGTTCACACAGAGCAGCATTCCGGCAAATTACCAGGAATGTTACAACTTCTCTTTCCAGAAAATTGCCGAAATTAATTCACCAGTATCTTCAAAAAGGGTCTTTTCACACATACAGACAGACCTTTCCAGAAAATTACAGGCAATTTTCCAGAAAGGTCTGTATGTGTGAAAAGGGGCTATTGATAAAATGTGCATTACTTGACAGTTCTTGTCTAAATTTAAGATCTTTGAATTAAGAATTTATTAATATTTCTTTTAGTTTTTGACAGTAGCACAATACAATTTTCAAATTTCATTTAAATTCACTTTCAAGGACCTATGTTTGTTATGAAGTACTTACCAGGCCTTGAATCCATATATCTGAAATTCAAGTACTTTCAAGAAGCGTGGGAACCCTGTATTCTACATCATATGTATTCACAAAAGAAAAAATAATAATCGTAGGGAAGATAAATAGTTAGAAAAGTTAATTAAAAAATGAAATTATTCCATTTACATATATGTTATTTACTTTCGTTCACTGCAACAGAACGAAGAATTAAATATGAAAGTCGTATCCTAATAGTAGCACTGCAGCAGTTTATTGCTAATTAATATTTAATCATTTTTTATTCAATGTTAGGGTAACAAGTTAAACAATATTTAGTAAATTACAGATTTTGATTGATAATAATAATAATAATAATAATAATAATAATACTAATAATACGCAGTGGCGCAGTAGGTAGTGCTGTCGCCTCACAGCAAGAAGGTCGCTGGTTCAAGCCTCGGCTGGGTCAGTTGGCGTTTCTGTATGGAGTTTGAATGTTCTCTCTGCGTTCGCGTGTGTTTCCTCCGGGTGCTCCGTTTTCCCCCACAGTCCAAAGACATTCAGTACAGGTGAATTAGAAAGGCTAAACTGTCCGTAGTGTATGAGTGTGAGTGAGTGTGTAAGGATGTTTCCAAGAGATGGGTTGCAACTGGAAGGGCATCCGCTGTGTAAAACATGTGCTGATAAGTTGGCGGTTAATTCCGCTGTGGCGACCCCGGATTAATAAAGAGACTAAGCTGAAAAGAAAATGAATGAATGAAGGAATGTATATTAATAATATTATTAAAATGATTATCGTCATCATCATAGGGGGCGCAGTGGCACAGTAGTTAGCTATGTCACCTCACAGTAAGAAGGTTGCTGGTTCGAGCCTCGGCTGGGCCAGTTGGCAGTTCTGTCTGGACTTTGCATGTTCTCCCCGTGTTGGCATGGGTTTCCTCCGGGTGCTCCGGTTTTCCCCCACAGTCCAAAGACATGCGGTACAGGTGAACTGGGTAAGCTAAATTGGCAGTAGTGTATGTGTGTGCATGTGAGAGTGTATGGGTGTTTCCCAGTGATGGGTTTAAGATGGGAGGGCATCCGCTGCATAAAACCTATGCTGGATGAGCTGGTGGTTCATTCCAGTGTGGCGCACCCCGATTAATAAAGGAACTAAGCCAAAAAGAAAATGAATGAATCATAGAAATATTGTCATTCTTTTTTTGGATTGGAAAAAAAGGGCAATTATAAACTCTAATCATAATTTAAGACCTTTTTTTTGTCTTTGACTCATCATATATACACATACTGTTTGAATAAAGTCATTTTTCAATTTGCATGCTGCTTATTAGGTTTCTGAGAAAAGCATTACAAAACATGCAGCAATAGGACTTCATATTAGTCTGACTGAAAACAAACATTTCAGCAGTCAGACAGGATGCACATTTCCTTGGATATTAAGCCAGGGCTTGTCCCACAAACACACACAAACCCAGAAACAGACGGTAGAACAACTCCTAAGGACAATGGAAACCCCTACAAACAGATCGGCTGAAAACCTGAAAAAACAAAGGAAACTATTTCTGGCCTAATTTGCTTGCGTCTTGTTTTATTAATGTGAGGAAATGATGAGGATTTTCAGTGAATGTGTAATTTCTTTCTATCTCTGAAAGCTTAATGATAAATCGCATGCGACTGTCGTGCACAATATACTATAAATCACATGTGATCTTCTGCAATATTTAAAGCTGTTTGCATAGCTTCTCTGTGAACTATGGCCTTTTGTAGTAAATTTTGCTAATGTTATACCTAAAAGAATGTGCAATAATACCGTATACACTACCCGACAAAAGTCTTGTCGCCTATCCAAGTTTTAGGAACAACAGATAATAACTTGACTTCTAGTTGATCATTTGGTATCAGAAGTGGCTTATATGAAAGGCAAAGGGCTCAAGATTATGCTTATTTGGCACTTAATAAAATATGATCATGCCTTGATTTTTAATTATTTCATTAGGACAGTAAGGTCTGACTTTGCTTAGACATAAGTCTTGTCACTTAACATAAATAATGTACAGTAGAGAATATAAAGTCATGTTTCAGTGGAAAATTAATTAATATTGTGTATGACTGCTATGAGCTTGGAGGACTGCATCCATACATCTCTGCAATGACTCAAATCACTTGATAATAAAGTCATTTGGAATGGCAAAGAAAGCGTTCCTGCAGGACTTCCAGAGTTCATCAAGATTCTCTGGGTTCATCTTCAGTGCCTCCTCCATCTTACCCCAGATGCTCAAAAATGTTCATTTCTGGTGACTGGTTTGGCCAATCTTGGAGTACCTTGACCTTCTTTGCTTTCAGGAAATTTGATGTGGAGGAAGTATTATTTTATGATTTTATTTGTTGCTCTTACGACTGGGAACGATTACAAGACTTTTGTCAGGTAGGGTACAGTTGAAGTCAAAATTATAATCCCTCATGTGAATCTATTTATTTTTTTAAATATATTTCCCAAATTATGTTTATCAGAGCAACAAATTTTTACAGTATTTCCTATAATATTTTATCTGGAGAAAGTCTTATTTGTTTTATCTACGCTATAATAAAATAAAAATCTGTTTTATTCTTTTAAACCATTTTAAGGTCAATATTATTAGCCCCCTTTAAGAAATATTTTTTTAATTGCCTATAGAACAAACCATAGTTATAAGATAATTTGCCTAATTACCCTAACTTGCCTGATTAACTTTGTTAAGCCTTTAAATTGCACTTATTTAAGCTGAATACTAGGATCTTGAAAAATATGTAATAAAATAGTATTTACTGTCATCATGGCGAAAAAAAAAAAAAAATCATATTAGATATGAGTTATTAAAACTTTTATGTTTTGAAATGTGTTGAAAAAAATCTTTCGGTTAAACAGAAATTAGGGGAAAAAATATACGGGGAGCTAATAATTGTGACCTCAACTGTACATCGACGTTTTTACTCAAAACTCACTTTATAGCTTCAGTTGAGTGTTTAAAATAAGTTTGTGAAATGATGTGTCTTCCCAGGGCTTGAAATCAACTTTTTTGATCACCAGCCACTATGGCTAGCAGTTTTCCAACGTTACTAACCACTCACCATATTCACTATAACCACAATTTTGTTGTTGGGAAAATATGATTTAAATGCATAAATTTGACTTTGGCATGCTAAAATTACTTGATTTAAAAGCACGTTAAGTCAACATGCATTCTTAACTTTTTGTTTTTTATTTCACATTACTTTTTAGGGCTCAACACTAAAGATTTACCATTTTTTTTTCTCTGGCCACACCAAACGAATTATTTCCTTGTAACAAATTTTAAAAAATGTGACAAAACAAGTAAAATATAGCTGTATACGTACACTTTTTTATTCAACAAAAATGATCTTAAAAAACAAATGACATTTTAAAAAATTATTCTCATTTACAGATTTTTCAGCACATTTCTAAACAAAATAGTTTAAATAATTCATTTTCTAATAACTGATTTATTTTATCTTTGCCATGATGACAGTAAATAATATTTGATAATAAAATAATATTTACTAGATATTTTTCAAGACACTTCTATACAGCTTAAAGTGACATTTAAAGGCTTAACTGGGTTAATTATGTTAACTATGCAGGTTAGGGTAATTAGGCAAGTTATTATATAATGATGGTTTGTTCTGTAGACTATCGAAAACAAATATAGCTTAAAGGGGCTAATCATTTTGACCTTAAAATGGCTTTTAAAAAATATAAAACTGCTTTTATTCTAGCCAAAATAAAACAAATAAGACTTTCTCCGGAAGAAGAAATATGATTTCACAGACATACTGTGAAAATTTCCTTGCTCTGGTAAACATTGTTTAGGAAATATTTTAAAAAGAAAAAAAATTCAAAGGCGGCTAATATTTCTGAATTCAACTGTATCTAAAACTATACACCGTAGTTTTTCCAGGCTAAAAGTCCCAGATCATCAGGTAAATATGGATAAACGGAGAGTTAATCTCCTGTTAAAGCAATGTTATTGTAAAGGATGATAATTAAACCATATTATCAAAAAAAACTGTAAGCAAAAGAAAGCAGGTGAAAAAAAAATCTGTTTGATAGTGAAACGATGATCACATGCTTGCGATTAATGTTAGGCCCAGTAATAATATGTTCAAAGAATGGTAATGGTATGAGATCTCTTAAAAGCAGCAGGACTGTGGGTGCACAAGCACCGCTTTTATCCAGTCTACTTCAAATAGAAACGATTGCACCAGTTGCTTTTCCAGGCACAGTTGTTTTGCGCAAGGAAACAGGAGCTTTTAAGCACTCTTGCGCATCACATCGGCTGTGACTTGCTCACAACGTCAGTGAGTGAGGATCACCTGTGTCTCACCGTGCGCCTGATTGCTTTCGTGAACACTTATCAATCGTGTGCTTCTTAATTCTAGAGCACATTTGCATGCATATTGACAAACGGTCTTAAACTAAAATTCTAATCATTAGGGACGATACAGCTCTGGCAATTTAAAAACAATTTTCAACCAGCCAAAGTGGCTAGTGGGTGTGTCTATCTAACCCACCACAGCTTTAATCTACCCGCATTTGGCGGGCTGGCAGGTGTTAATGTCAAGCCCAGGGGCATTGCTAGACATAAAGATCCACTGGGGCACAGCTCCCCCTCAAAAATAAAAAAAAATTATAAACAAATAACAGTATTATTGTTATTATACAATTATTATACAAAATAAATAATAAAAATTAATCCTAAATGTAACTGGAAAACAATCTAAAGACACAACTGGAGTGATGCTAAGATAATTTAAGAAATCTTTTGCATGAATATCAATTCCATTAGAATGAAATACTATAGACAATTCTATTGAATGCGAAAAATATGTTTTATATAATTATCTGTTGTGTGTTGTCTTATGGCCAAGAATTAGGTTTATTAAGTCTGTTCTCCCTGACTCATCATCCCTCTTTTTAGCTTCATGCAAAACAATCTATCAGGAGGCATGCTTAGTCTAAATAAGACCACCATCATATTATTTAAACTTTGTTCTGTCAACTTGCAAAACTCACTATGTGCCGACACCTCAGCATAAAAGGCCTTTACGCCGGCTTCACAACGCATGAGCAGCGTATGTTCACAACTGGGACTTACACCGGGAGCAGAGCAGTGCGACAGCGTCAAGCAGGAGAGGTGCTTGCGTGGGGCACGCGAGTGTTTTTTTCTGTGCACACGCTCAGTTTGCTTTTTGATTAAACTATATTGTTTCATCAGAGTTGGTTCGGTTGCACATAGAGAATAATGTCTTTATTCCGGGATTACCACTCTTAATAAATACAATTGCAAATAGTAAAGTAAATCGTACCTCAAAGCATTTGCTGGGGCATTGGCGATTTTTACTGGGGCACGTGCCCCAGTGTATGGGGCCTGGCGACGCCCCTGGTCAAGCCCTGCTTCTTACACAGAATACATCATGCAACATATTTCATAACAGCATTCTATTAAGCAGTTTTGCATCATTACATACTTTATTGTCAGAAAAATAATAATAAGAACTTAGATAAACCATATGTTGTTGTGGTCATGTGTTTATTAATCCCGTCAAATCAAATGAAAGCAGTTTAGTCTTCTGTTTATCCTACACTATAAAAATTTCCGGGTTTTTTGTGCAATTTTATGTCGAATTATCGTTCAGCCCTAACCCCTTTTAAACATCTTCCAGTTTGAGTCTCTGATATGTGATGTTGTGCAGTCACTGACCTATTTAAACACTCAGTCCATTAGCACTGACTCAATGATTCCAAGAGCACGAATGAGACGATTGTCCTAAGAACTGCAGCTGAGATCATCTCTTCAACCATTAAAACTCACCGCTGTCATCTGCCATGCTGCTGTCTGAACCCTCCTCAGGACCAAGTCAAGCTTTTCTGTTCCCAACCATCAGAGGGAAAACACTACAACACATGGTTGCAAAAACATGGATCATTATTTAAAAAAAAACATAATGGGAGGTGACAGAAAATAACTAAGAGAGTCAAATCTATCTGCAAACATTAAAAGGCCTAAATCTTGTGTAACAAAATGGTAACTGTAAAGCCTGAGTAATTAAAACTTTGTTGTTATGTTCGCTTGCAGAATATACTTTGGGTAAACAGTTGAAGTAAGAATTATTTGCCCCCCTTTTATTTTTTTTTTTTATTTTTTTAAATATTTCCTAAATGATGTTTGACAGAGAAAGGACACAGTATGTCTGATAATATTTTTTCTTCTGGAGAAAGTCTTATTTTATTTATTCATTTTTTTCGGCTAGAATAAAAGCAGTTTTTAATTTTTTTAAAACATTTTAAGGACAAAATGATTAGCTCCTTTAAGCTATATTTATTTTCGATAGTCTACAGAACAAACCATCATTATACAATAACTTGCCTAATTACCCTAACCTGCATAGTTAACATAATTAACCTAGTTAAGCATTTAAATGTCACTTTAAGCTGTATAAAAGTGTCCTGAAAAATATATAGTTAAATATTATCTACTATCATCATGGCCAAGATAAAATAAATCAGTTATTAGAGATGAGTTATTAAAACTATTGTAGAAATGTGTTGAAAAAAATCTTCTCACCGTTAAACAGAAAGTGGGGAAAAAATAAACAGGGGGGCTAATAATTCAGGGGGGCTAATAATTCTGACTTCAACTGTATGTGTGTGCGTTTGTTTGTATGCGGGTGTGTCATTTTAAACGTGTTACAGGTACGAACAGCATTGGAAGATCTGCATTTCATGCTGCTGACGTTGGCCATTGACGCTTGGTCCACGCCACCAATCTCTGGTTGACGTAGCGTTTAAGTCGAGCCCAAAATGCAATGGCGATATCTCTGTCTCTCACTCTTTCTGTGGGTCTCTGTGAGGACAGTTTCTCTTGCGAGGACTAGTCTGAGAGAATAATTTTCCTTTTGCTTGTGTTTAATGCTCCTGTCTAAAATCATTTGAGATTTGAAATAGACCCTTTTCACGATGACGTCACCTAACTTCACCCTATTGGCAATGCAGTGTATTTTTTGTTCCAGTTTACCTTTGAATGAATGGGAGACTTCTCTGGAAAATTTACAAATAAAAGTATTACATTGCATCATCTGATTTAACACTAGTATTGGTATTGGGCTTGTGTCCAAATGTTTCTCTTTCAATACTGAACTACTTTCTGACTTTAAATATTAAAAAAATATAATATTTAAAAATTAAATTTTTTTAAGCTATTAAGAATAGGAATAAGCTATTGTTTATCAATGAAAGCATATGTTTGCAACTTTTTCATTTATTAATTAAGTTTATTTCCTCAATAATAGATTTATTTTTACTTTAATACTGCTCTGAATATACATTTAAATTATCTGTTATATGTAAATGTTCCAGCTTGAGTAAAAATCTTTATTAAATCTTCTTATATTACCTAACAGGGTATGTCTATACATGCAAAGAGTTTCATCATTTACTATTTACTGGTCTATTAATGTTTTGTTCAGTTACTCCATTTGAATGAACCTACTGCCAGCTTTTGGGTGGATTTAATTTGATAACTGTACAACCTTTTAGTTAACAATGTTACAAATAAACTCATAATCCAATAATACTGAATTCAAACGCAGTCTTCTTGGTGTTATTTTTACAATTGTAAATTTATATAATGATTTTCTTAGATTATTAAGTCACATACAACATTGTTATTTCATTAATTTGAATATTAAATAGACATAAATGTTTTGTTCATGAATAAAATACCAGTATAGAAATAAAATGTCAGAACACTGAGTATGTTTGTGAATCAGCTGTCCACTGTAAACAACCACAGTAAAACACCCACGTTTTTTTTTTTTATAACTTATTCTTCAATACACACACAAAAAAATAAAAAATAAAACTCTGACATAAAAAAAATGTTCAACACCCGTGTAAACATCTGAAATCTTTATTTGACAAATACTTACATATCCGTACCAACTTCATCTGCATTAAAGAGAGCAACACAAAGCAATAGACTCATTTACTTGGTTCAAGCGGATATCTGGATGATCTGTGCGGTTTTTTTAGCCGTTCCGGCTGCAACCCAGTACTGGGAAACACCCATACACTCTCACATTTACACACACTCATACACTACGGCCAATCTAGTTCATTTAATTCACCTATAGCGTATGACTTTGGACTGTGGGGGAAACCCAAGCACCTGGAGGAAACCCACACGAACACAGGGAGAACATGCAAACTCCACACAGAAATGCCGACTAACCCAGCTGGGAGTCAAACCAGCAATCTTCTTGCTGTGAGGTGACAGTGCTAACCACTAAGCCAACGTGAGGCCTAACTAACTATATTTTAATTAGCAATTTTTTTAAAAATCATAAATTTTTGTAATGCAACAATAAACAAGATTTTTTTGAGCTAATTAAATAAAAATGCCAAGGTGCAAACATTAAGAGTTTAAAACAACCCAAAAGACTGAAAACCTCGGCAGATATTCAGATTCTTATTGACTATCATCATTTTCCTCTCTTTTCTCCCAAGATTAGTATTTACTTAACAGCCTAACAGCACCCAAGGTCCCATTTGATTGGTCAGATTTTAATAAACAATCTGTAATAACTAATAATAACAATTCCTTACATTTTATATAAATTTTTCTGGACACTCAAATCGCTTTACACATTGGGGGGGAATCTCCTCATCCACCACCAGTGTGTAACATCCACCTGGATGACACGACGGCAGCCATATTGTGCCAGACCGCACACCACACACCAGCTGATTGGTGGAGAGGAGACAGCGTAATGAAGCCAATTATGATACAGGGATGGTTAGGAGGAAATATTTGACAGAGGCCAGTGGGCAAATTTGGCCAGGATGCCGTGGTTAAACACCTTTTTCGAAGGACATCCTGGAATTTGTCCTTCGAATAGAGAGTCAGGACCTCGGTTTGACGTCTCATATGAAAGCAGCACTCACTGACAGTATAGTGTCCCCTTCACTATTCTGGGGTGTTAGGACTCACACATCCCACAGGTTGAGTGCCCCCTGCTGGTCTCACTAACACCACTTCTGGCAGCAACCCAGCTTTCGCATGTGGTACTGACCACGTGCATTACATTTCTGCTTGTTAAGTCGTGATGTATGGAATACTGTTTCCGAGTCCAAGTCACTACTCATTTGAATTGAGAAAATGTTCGTTTATGGCCACTTTTTAGTTATATCACACTTTAAAGTTAATTTTAAATAAAATCATAGTGTACACAACAGTCTCTGGACTTGCGGTATCAGACACCAATATTTTACCAATTTATAAAAAAATTTATCACTTTCTGGCCATCTGATGTTAGGCATGGATATATATATATATATATATATATATATATATATATATATATATATATATATATATATATATATATATATATATATATTGTGATCGTGATTTTCGAAAGCAATACAGTACTTTGTAAATATTTATTATTACCATTTGATGAGTCTCCCTTTTCATTTTGGTAGAGTGCTTGGAACCGAAAGCCGCTTCGCGTGACGTCACGCTTAACAAGCAGATAGATAGAGCATGTATTATTATGACAATAATGATAATTTTTCAATATATCGTGAAGCCCTAATTTAGATATTTTCTTGCTGAGAAATTGTTGCAGTAAAAAACACTGTACCCATGGAAAAAAAAATGTTTTTGATTTGACTTGGCATCTTTCGATAAAAGCAAAGAATTAAGTTTAACCTGCTGTAAAAAAAAAAAAAATTAAATAAATAAATAAATAAATAAATAAAAACAAATTGTGCCATTAATCACAATCTGAGCACCTTTCATGAAGTTGCGAGTCATGGCATGACGCAAAATCTGGCTTTGTTTTCATAATAAACGACATAAACAACAACTCAATAAGATATATCTTCAGATCTCTTAGACTGAGCATCGTTACTTTAGAATAAGTGCTAAACAATGCTGTGTAATTTACTATGATTGGAGCATGCTTCACAAAGTTACGAGTAGAAAAACCACAACAATAACTCATCAATTGTATATACATAACTATGTGTGTGTTTCTGTGCGGACTTTATGACTTAATGATGAATATGGATTATGGTGAGCTTAAGCTTTTGTAATCGGGTAAATCTGCTGTAAATAACGTGTGACTTTCCACAATTAGAGACAGTTTAGTGATGTTTATTTTCACATTGTGGTGAGTTCAGGCTCTTTTTAATTGCAAGAATCTGTTGTAAATATTGTTGTGTGATTTACCATGATCTGACAATGGAGTCACGTCAAATAAATGATACATCTATATTATTGACATATGGGTCAGGGGAACGTCACATACAAGCATTCGCTCAATTTTAGACAACGCCCCAAACAAATATGCCTTTTTATGCAATTATACAGAGAGAGAGTTTTAATTTTATTACCATTTCAGCTTCTATGGCTATGTCATGGCAAAAAAAATTATCAAGTTTACCATGTTTTATATTTACCAATTTTTTATAATTATAAAAATATACTAACAATTAAAAGTAATCAACAGCAATAAATAATATACAAGGTAAAATACATAAATAATGATAATAATGATAATATATAAGATAAAAATCTAAAACCGTTTTTTAAGGTTTTCTTTTGATAATAATTGTACAACTTTAGACAGATTCACATTTGAAAATATTTCATTTAAGGTCTCTCCAGATAAAAATTGTTGTCTGATAACATTAAAAATGGGGCACTCCACAAGAATATGTTTAACAGTTTGGTTTAACAATATAGACATTTTGGGGGTTCTTCTCCTTTGAGTATGCAATTATACATTTCAAATGATATACAGTATGACAAGACTTTCAGAGCTATATGGTGTTTTTTACATCACAGAATCATAAATTATGATTGTTTTTTTTCTTGTTTGACAGCAACTACCTCAGCACTACACTGGAGTTAATCAAAATCATTACATGTATTATAGAGACCAGAATCTAAGCTTTCAAATGACATCTGTTTTGTGTTGATCAAGGAAGTAGTTTAGCGAAATGTATGATTATAATTAATATTATCAAGTTTCTGGGGAGGAATCCCGCTGGAAGTACACTCCTATTTTACCCCTTTTGCAAGATGTAAGATTAGTCTTTGGTGTCTCCAGAATGTGTCTGTAAAGTTTCAGCCCAAAATATCCATGAGTTATTTATTATACAACGCGGAATATAGCCATTAGGGCTAGCCGGTATATTGCCTAGAGATGACCAGCTAAAACCAGCTTGACCAGCCTAGCCAAAACCAGCTATGTCCAGCTTAAACCAGGCCTGTCAGGCTGGCTTTATCTGGTCATTTATCAGACTGACCAGCTAAGACCAGGCTGGAAATGGCTGTAAACCAGGCTGGACATGGTCAAAACCCCTCTAAAACCAGGTTGGTTGACCAGCTAAAACCAGCCAAGCAGCCTAGGCTGGTTTAGGCTGTTTTCTTTTTCAGCAGGGAAGTCCTAATGTGCGAATATAAACTAACTTTAGCTCAATTGTAAAGACTTGTTGTACACTTGTTTGCTTATAATTCTCTGGTAATGTTGAAATAACGAATGAATTATCGTCCGGTTTAGGATAAAGCTATAATAGAACAGTTATAGCAAACAAAGTCACATTACTGATGACATTTTAAGCTGGAACGAGCATAACTTATTATACAGCAATGCCTCTTATCTCAAACTTAGATGGTTTCAAAAGTGTTAAAACTCACACACCCACTAACGTTATAGCGTCCGTTACAAGAAATAAACATGAATAATAAACACTGCCTAGTTTAATAACAGAACAATATAAGCCTAACGTTAAACTGAAACAAATATACCCGCACTACTTTCGACCATAAATAAGGTGAACTGTATGTAAACATTAACTGTTAGTCATGTCTCTGATTGTGCAGGTCTGTTTTAACGCTACGACGATATTAAGTCAATAAATCTATCAACTCCAAATAGTTTCACACCTAACGCGAGTCGTTATAGTTAATAAATGGGCACGGAAGAAACTAAGCCAGTAATTCAGACATAAACATCACTTACCCTCAGCTGTCACCTCCGCCATCTTACTTCCGCTGACTAACCATAATCCCCCGCGCTTTACAATGACGCAATAGTGTCGACAGGGTTGTGTTTAGCAGATGTGTTATTTCACTTTGAAATTTGCTAAAGCTATTTTGTTATGGATTAGACTAGTTAAAAACACCATAAAAATCACAAGTTTAGTAACACCACGTACACAGAATACAATACTGATGATTCGTCTTACTGCCACCAGATGACAGTGTAAAACACGAGAAAGAATATTGGGACAATAACACAAAAATATGCTTAATTATAAAGTGTTGCGTTTAACACTTTATTAATTTCAGTACAGCACAGCTCTAATAATTCACCTGAGATCAAACTGTTTATTTGAATATGAAAAAAGGATTAATTTGTATGAAACTAAAAGCCTATATACAAATATAGAGTTTCCCTTTGATAAACAGGTCACGCTTGAAAAATAGTAATCAAAAAGTGATATTAATAAGTCCATATGAAATATTCATGTTATTTCCATGTCCTCATTCAGGTTTTCACGTTGTGTTGATCATTCTGTTCATCTAAATCCTGATACATTGGCTTTCGGTTCCTGTACAGACAATAATGCTGTATAATGAACAAAATGTCGAAGAATATGGAGAAGACGCCCAGTCCGAACTTTGTAGGGTCTCCAAATATAAACCTCCATTTATCTGTCAAGAAAACACATGACAGACGGTTATTGTATTTATTGTGCTGCGGTGTAAGGATTGAGGTAAAGTTGGTTTTATATTCATACATTCGTTAATTTGGTCTGAAACCGCATGTAATGACATTAGCACTATTTATTGACTGCGGACAGTGTTGATTTCCCTATTTAGAATTTTCAAATAATGCTTTTATTAAATTATATTATTAAGGAGAAAGTCAGAATACAGTGCTGATATATAACCAACTTCACCACAATTAGGAATTGACAGTGTTTGTGTGGTCTCACCATTGTTATAGGCCTCAAGGAACATCTGGATTAAACTGAAACTACCCCCTGTGAAGTCCAGCAGCACATTGCCGATGCTCCAGCCCTCTGTGCTCTTCCTGCGGTAGTTCATGTGAGCCTGAAAAATAAACACAACACTTGTTTTCAGTAAAGAACATGAAGAAAAGTACCACTTTTTTTAACAAGTTGCTTTTTTCAAGAATTTTACTTAATTTTTTTTATACAATCAGCAACCAATTTATTCATACCCCAGTCTTCTTACTTAAATGTACTTTTATTCAACCATTTTTTGTTTGTTTGTTTGTTTGTTTGTTTGTTTGTTTGTTTGTTTGTTTGTTTTTTTACCATAAATGACACAAGCTTGTCCTAAAAGATAGGAAGACGATGTACAAGAGGCATCATTGTGGAAAAACATATTTCTCTGCTTTTATTTAAATTTGAATAATATCTTTAAGTCAGAATTTGCCATGAGGGAAAATTTTGGGCTTGACTGTATATTTGAATAAGTAAAGGTTAATAAAAATATGCAGTTTCATTTTTATGTAAGTATTTGTGTGTCACGCTTAATAATAATGGAAGATTATTTTACCCATATTTCAAAATAAATTTTTCACAAAAAGTAAAGCAAAGTAAACAACTTGCTTGCATTTAACATATTTTCTATGCATTAAAAATACATATAATGAAAAGAATTCACATTATTTGAGAAAAGTAAAATTGAGAAAGAAAAAAATAATAAAAAAAAGAAATAACAAAAAGAAAGAAACTAAGAAAGAAAACCATATAAAGAAATAAATAACAAGAAAGAAGAGAGAACAAGAAAGAAATAATGAAAAAGAAAGAACAAAAAAGAAAGAATAAAAAGAAATTACAAGAAAGAAAGAAAGAGAATAAAAAAAAGAATAAAAAGTAAGAAAGATTAAAAGAAAGAATAAAAAAGAAAGAATAAAAAGAAGGAAAGAAAGAAAGTCTAAAAAGAAAGAAAGTGTAAAAAGAAAGTAAGAATAAAATGAAAGAAAGAATAGAATGAAAGAAAGAATGAAAAGAAAGAATGAATAAAAAGAAAGAGTAAAATGAAAGAAAGAAAGAAAGAAAGAATAAATAGAAAAAAGAAAGAAAGAAAGAATAAAAAAGAAAAAAGAAAGAAAGAATAAAAAGAAAGAAAGAATGAAAAAGAAAAAAGAATAAAAAGAAAGAAAGAAAGAATTAAAAGAAAAAAGAAAGAATAAAAGAACGAATAAAAAGAAAGAAAGAAATAATAAAAAAGAAATAATAAAAAAGAAAGAATACAAAAAAGAAAGAACAAATAAAAAGAAACAATAAAAGAAATAAAGAATAAAACAGAAATAAAAAATAAAAAGAAATAACAAGAAAGAAAGAGAATAAAAAAGAAAGAAAGAAAGAAATTACAAGAGAATAAAAAAGAATAAAGAAAGAAAGAATAAAAGAAAGAATGTAAAAGTAAGAAAGAATAAAAAGAAAAAAGAAATAACAAGAAAGAAAGAGAATAAAAAAGAAAGAAATTACAAGAGAATAAAAAAGAATAAAGAAAGAAAGAATAAAAGAAAGAATGAAAAAGTAAGAAAGAATAAAAAGAAAAAAGAAATAACAAGAAAGAAGAAAAAAGAAATAACAAGAAAGAAAGAATAAAGAAAGAATACAAAAAAGAAAGAAAAAATGAAAATAAAATAAACAAGAAATAAAGAAAAGACAGAAAGAACGAAAGAACATAAAATAAATGATGAGAAAGAAAGAAAGAAAGAAAGAAAGAAAGAAAGAAAGAAAGAAAGAAAGAAAGAATATTTGTATTTTTTTCCCCCTCTGACTAAACAATGACCCAAAAAAAAAATGATTTTAAGATTTGGATTTCACATAAATCCATAATTATAATCTGGAAACTGGTGAACTTTCTTGGTCATTAGATGAGTTAGTGTAAACTTTTTTAAATGTACTTTTTCAAGCCACAAGTAAGAGCAAGTGTTATAATCAGTGAAAAATGAGTAAGCGAGAAGTATCTGCTTTGATTTCCAGTGAACTGCATCAAAATTGACTCCACTTTTCTATGAATAGCCTTCATTTTAAAAGACACAGTTCAGTCAAAATGTTTAGGTTCTGTCATTTACTCAACCATATGCCGTTCTAAAACAACATGACCTATTTCTTCTAAAAACACATCCGCCATGGCTCTCAGATTTCTTTCACGCATGTGAATATTCAATGGAGGCTAAAGACAGAGTTGATTCTCATGTTTCGCATCACTCAATGTTTTTAATGCAAGCATGAAAGAGAATGGAAAACTTACAGCAGAGGGTAAAGATACTAATCACGCTGACAGAATATTGTGGATTTTGTCATGCCCAGATCTCTTGCACTTTCATTTTGTGTGTGTGTGTGTGTGTGTGTGTGTATCAATGACATTTTTGATTTAGGCTTTTCCCATATTAGGACTGGAACAACATCAAACATTGAAAAACATTTAAAAACATAATATTTAATTTTATTTTTATTATATATACAGCATATATGATTTTATTCATTTTATCTTTTAATTTATATTATTTTTATTTTATATTTTATTTTATTTTATATTATTTATATAGTTGAAGTCAGAATTATTAGCCTCCCTGAATTATTAGCCCCCTGTTTATTTTTTCCCCCAATTTCTGTTTAATGGAGAGAAGATTTTTGTCAACATATTTCTAAATCATAATAGTTTTAATAACTCATTTCTAATAACTGATGTATTTTATCTTTGCCATGATGACAGAAAATAATATTTACTAGATATTTTTCAAGACACTTCTATACAGCTTAAAGTGACATTTAAAGGCTTAACTAGGTTAATTAGGTTAACTAGGCAGGTTAGGGTAATTAGACAAGTTATTGTGTAATGATGGTTTGTTCTGTAGACTATCAAAAAAATATATAACTTAAAGGGGCTAATAATTTTGACCTTTTTAAAAAATTAAAAACAGTTTTTTTCTAGCCGAAATAAAACAAATAAGACTTTCTCCAGAAGAAAAAATATTATCAGACATATTGTGAAAATTTCCTTGCGCTGTTAAACATAATTTAGGAAATATTTAAAAAAGAAAAAAAATTCAAAGGATTATTCAAAATAATAATTCTGACTTCTGTATATATGTGTAACTGTGTAACTGTATATATATATTCAACTGTATATACATATATATATATATGTATATATATGTAAACACACAGTTTTTATATATATTTATTCCATTTTTATATTTTTGTCATTTTATTTTAAAAATGTTTTGTTATCTAATTTTATTTAATAATTAATTTAACTAATATTTTATTTCATATTATTTAATTAAATTTTTAAGAAAATTTTGCAATAATATATATATATATATATATATATATATATATATATATATATATATATATATATATATATATATATATATATATATTATAATAAAATTATAAGAAAAATTTGTATTTTTATTTTGTCATTTTATTTTTTATTATTTATTTATGCTATCTAATTTAACTTTTTATTTTATTATATATAAATAAATAAATAAATAAATAAATATATATATATATATATTTTTTTTCTCATCTCATCTCATAAAATATAATATAAATGGAATTAATTTATATATATATATATTATATATATATATATATATATATATATATATATATATATATAAAATTCATTCCATTTATATTATATTTTATGAGATGAGATGAGATGCAATGAGAAAGGAAAATTGTACCTGAGGGATGTATTTCACAAGCGTGACACCCAGTTTAATGTAGGAGAAATAGTACAGATAATCCAGCCAGGAGATCTTTTTTGCCACAGCAACAAACAGAGAGACAAATGCAAAAGTCCATCCGATGACTAACAACCCAATGGCCACTTTGGAGACCTTTTGCCCACCTCTCTGAAAATAAAACCAAAAGCATTTTTATTATTATAGCTCTGGCGTGTGTTGTCTGAGACATCATAACTAAAATTATAGGTGCGACGTGACAGCTAATTTACAAAAAAACGGGGGCACTTGTGCACTGGCTGCCCAGAGGCATCACAAGGTCTTAAATTTCCTATGAAAAAAAACTGTTAAGTAATCCCTGTACATTTTGTGTTTTTTTTAAAGTTTTCTGTGAGTTTTAGGAATTTTAGGAATAGGTTTAGAGGACAGAATATGCAGTTTGTACAGTATAAACATAATCATATTTATGGAGAGTCTTTGGAAACCACATATACAGGTGAACGAATGTGTCAACCACAATAATATAATTATAACCGATCATTAGCACATGAATGTTGTAATGTTTACCTCATAAATGACACACTGGCAGATATAGACGAGAGTGAGAAGTAAGGCATGAAGACTGAAGAAGACATCATTGGCATCCACAGGAATGACTCCGTTTGGGTCTTTCTTCAAGAACTCCTCCTGAAAATACACCATTTAAAATCCTGCATTAAAAAAACTGCTAGTTGACAATCATAAAGTAGCTAAAAAGCAACTCACACTAAATATAATTCAATTGATCCTGCATATCAATCCCACCATATTAAGGTTTAGAAAATTATATATAATATATATATTTGTTGATTATTATTTGTTTGTATAAAAGTCCTATTATTAAGGTTACAGTGCAGCCACAATAAGCTTATTATTTGACATTTGACAAGTATATGTCATCAGAGTACCCTTTGCTGCTATTCTTTAAACTAGGTATTATAAGTACAGGTCATATTAGGACACACTAATTCTTTTTTTAACACTATTTAAGCCAAATGGTATTAAGACAAAGTAACTCTCCTTAAGATCGGATCGATGAATTCAAAAACAGATAAATTCAGTGCATTGCATTGTTGAAAAAATGTCCTGCTCTTGATTTGTTGCACCTATTGTCATTGTAACACAACAAAAATGTAAAATTGAACACTATTTACTTTTTTGGGTTGATCTGTCATATAAATTTTTCTAAACATAAAATATGTTAACATATAATATAGGGGGCATCACGGAGGCGCAGTGGATAGCACAATTGCCTCACAGCAAGATGGTCGCTGGTTCGAGCATTGGCTGGGTTAAATGGCATTTCCAGTGCTCCGGTTTCCCCCACAGTCCAAAGAAATGCAGTAAAGGTGAATTGGGTAAGCTAATTGTCCGTAGTGTATGTGTGTGAATGACAGTATATGGGTGTTTTCTAGTGACGGGTTGCGGCTGAAAGGGCATCCGCTGCGTAAAACATATGCTGGATAAGGCGGTTCATTCCACTGTGGCCACCCCAGATTAATAAAGGGACTAAGCTGAAAAGAAAATGAATGAATGAATGAATGAATGAACATATAATTTATTATAATATAAGTGTATGTGTAATTGTTAAGTGTTAATATATAACACTTAAGGTGACACTTTAGGTAAAATTTCACATGATTTAGTACTGGCTTATTACCTGCTTATTAATATGACTATAACTGTTTGTTAGCACTAATAATGTCTAAACTTATTTTACATCCCTAATCCTACCCAATACTTAAACCCAACTACTACCTGATAAAAAGCTAATTAGTAGTTTGAGCTAAAAGTCTTCATTGACGGTTTGCTAAAAGTGTGAACAAAAAAATTGGTAACACTTTAATTCACAGTATTAAACCATTATCTAACACCACTAGCTTATTAAACTACTACTTCACTGTTTATTGTTTATTAATAGCTAGTAAGTTAGAAATTCAGGTTTTAGGTTTTGGGTAGGATTAGGGATGTAAGATAAGATCAATGGCAAGGACAATATCAAGGACAATAAGATCATAATTTATAACTACTAATGAACAGTTAATATCTTAATAATAAGCAGGTAATAAGCCAATGTTTAACAGCATGAATTGTGACCTAAACTAAAGTGCCACACTAAAACACAACAACTCATACTGGCATATTTTTGATTACAAAGGCTTATTTCTTTCTTTTCATGGGTGGATTTGATTTCTGACTGCAATAATTTTTCTCCAATAGGCACAATAATGGGGCTGCACGATATTGGAAAAATCTGACATTGCGCTATTTTTTTCTCTGCAGTATATTTTGCGATATGAATACAATTTCACCAGATGACTTAAATAGCGTATTAATTTCATTCATTTTTAGATTGACTTGAATGATTTTGTAGAGTAGTTAGTCATGTATGGGGCTATATATTATCATCCGGAAGGTATTCATAGCTCTTCATTTTTTTTGTTACAGCCTTATTCCAAAATGGATTAAATTTGTTTATTTCCTCAAAATTCTACACACAATACCCCATAATGACAATGTGAAAAAAGATTTTTTTTTTAAATTGTTGCAAATTTATTAAAAATTAAAAAAGCTGAAAAATCACATGTACAGAAGTATTCACAGCTTTTGCTGTGAAGCTCTAAATTGAGCTCAGGTACATTCTGTTTCCACTGATCATTCTTGAGATGTTTCAGCAGCTTAATTGGAGTTTACCTGTGATGAATTCAGTTGATTGGACATGATTTGAAAAGGCATACACCTGTCTATATAAGGTCCCTAGGGTTGACAGTGCATGTCAAAGCACAAGCCAAGAATGAAGACAAAGGAATTGTCTGTAGACCTCCGAGACAGGATTGTCTCAAGGCACAAGGCTGGGGAAGGTTACAGAAAAAATTCTGCTGCTCTGAAAGTTCCAATGAGCACAGTGGCCTCCATGCTCTGTAAGTGGAAAATGTTTTGAACCACCAGGACTCTTCCTAGAGCTGGCCGGCCAACTAAGCAGAGTGATCGGGGGAGAAGGACCTCAGTCAGGGAGGTGATCAATAACCCGATGGTCACTCTGTCTGAGCTCCAGCGTTCTTCTGTGGAGAAAGGAGAACCTAACAGAAGGACAACCATCTGTGCAGCAATCCACCAATCAGGCCTGTACAGTAAAGTGGGCAGATGGAAGCCACTCCCAGCCTGGAATTTGCCGAAAGCCATCTGAAGGACTCTCTGACCATAAGAAACAAAATTCTCTGGTCTGATGAGACTAAAATTGAACTCTTTGGAGTGAATGCCAGGCAATACGTTTGGAGAAAACCAGGCACCGCACATCACCAGGTTAATACCATCCCTACATGCAAGCATGGTGGTGGCAGCATCATCCTCTGGGGATGTTTTTCAGCAGCAAGAACTGGAAGACTAGTCAGGATAGAGGGAAAGATGAATGCAGCAATGTACAGAGACATCCTGAATGAAAACCTGCTTCAGAGTGCTCTTGACCCCAGACTGAGCCGACGGTTCATCTTCCAGCAGGACAATGACCCAAAGCACACCACCAAAATATCAATGGAGTGGCTTCACAACAACTCAGTGAATCTCCTTGGGTGGCCCAGCCAGAGCCCAGACCTAAATCCTATTGAACATCTCTAGAGAGATCTGAAAATGGCTGTACACCGTCGCTTTCCAGCCAACCTGATCCAGCTTGAGAGGTGTTTACTGCTTGCAAAGAAGAATGGCCAACAATTCGTAAAGACAGGTGTGCCAAGCTTGTGGCATCATATTCAAAAAGACTTGAGGCATAATTGCTGCCAAAGGTGCATCAACAAAGTATTGAGCAAAGGCTGTGAATACTTGCGTACATGTGAGTTTTTTTATTTTTAAAAAACAATTTCAAAAAATCTTTTTTCACATTGTCATTATGGGGCATTGTGCGGAAATAAATGAATTTAATTCATTTTGAAATAAGGCTGTAACATAAAAAAAGTGAAGTGATATGAATATTTTCCGGATGCACTGTACATATAATAAACAAACTACAATGAAGCATAAATAAAATGAAGTGAATTTTAAAGTGAAATAAACAGTGCTTTATTGTTTTTTGGGAGTCTAACAGCATTCATCTTTATTAAAGTTATAAACGGTACAATTTCTTGTTTACTAATACTTTAAACTCTCTTAAAATGCTCACACAGTCATAGGCCTAACACATATAAATGACAAATGTTCACTCTATTGTGGTTAATTTTTGTCATGACAGCAAATCTCATGCGTTTTGACCTGTGGTTCATGGTATAATAAACTAAAATGCTAACTTAACATTGCATATCTTGCGTTGTGACTATTGTGAACAGACACATTGCGATATTGATGCTGAAACGATACATTGTGCATCCTTACTCAGTAATTTTCTAAAATGTCAAATCTCGCATCATTAAAACAGCAAGTACCTGAATATACGTCACCCAGAACAGGCCAACGTTGAACACACTGTAAGCAATGAATCCAGTCAGGTTGAGAGCGAGGAAATCAAAATTAAGGCCTACCACACTGTATGAAACAAAACATTAGCATTAGCTTTTCATTCAGTCTAAAACCTCAACGATATGCGTCAAAGATATTCTTGTACCTGTGTCGCTTCCAGTTCTCGTACACCTGTGGGTAAAACGACACAGACCAGGCCACGAAGTAAATCCAGCCAATGATTTGGTTGATGATGAAAAGGGCGTTGCTTCTGACGATCAAGAATCTGATCCGTGCTTTTAAACTGGAAAAAGAAAATCCCATCTAGCTATCATTTTAAAGAGTTTTTGTTATAAAAATGGGCAAAAAAAGTGGGGCAAAGACTTTTTTTACACCACTGTATATCTTTTGTATCCAGTATTATAATAGAACATTTTAGAAGCTCTTCAATTCAGATAAAATGATTTGTATAGACCAATAAATGCATCAAAGATTAAATGTTTTTTCATACATAACAACAAGAAAAGTGTAATGCTGCTTTAATATTAATTCATCCTTTAAAATGTGTTGTTAATTTAATAATAATGTTTTTAAAGCAAAATGATGACTCCCATACATTTGTTTAATATAATTTATACCCACTAAAATTTTTGATTTGAAAAGTTTATCAATTTTAAGGAACACATTGTCGCCACAAAATGCTCATTATTTGTCATTTTAAAATTTCAATTTGATGATACACTTTAAACCACATTGTTTTACAGGTCAAAGTATTGTTTCATCTTTACCTACTGTAAATGTATCTGCCATGCTAAATGTTGATAAAACATTATTATTAAACACAAGCATAGTCTTTACTTAAATATGTACAGATGTTAGTAATAACCAAAAAAATCGATATATGCAAAGAAAACAAATCTCAATGGTTTACAAATAAAGTTTTGCATAATAAAATAAAATGACGCAGGAAAAGAGTATTGAACACACGAAGAAAGGAAGGTGTAGAAAAGCATGGAAAGCTCAGACAGCAGCTGAAATCTCTCAGTAGTTTTTCAGCAACCCTCTGCCCTTCCTCAATGTAAATGAACATCAGCTGCTTCAGTCCAACATATACATTAGCAGGATGATGAAGATAAAATCAGGGTGGACATTTCAGTAAGACAATGAACCAAAACACAGCCAAGGAAACTCTCTAATGCTTTCAGAGAAAGAAAATCAAGCTGTAGAATGGCCAAGCCAATCACCTGACTTGAACCCAATATAAAATACAAAATAAATATCAGATTTGATAGACGAGACCCAGAGAACCATCAAGATTTTTACAATCTGTTGAAGTCTGTGAAAAACTCACACCTGAGCAATTCATGACCTCTCCACATGAGAGGTGTCTTTAAGCTGCTATCAGCAAAAAAGCCTTTTATATAAAGTATTAAATACATTTCAGTAGTTCAGTACTTTCTCCTTGTGTCATTTTATTGTTATTACACAGAATCAATTTTTTTAAGTTTTTTGTTTTGTATTGTTTGGGTTTTTACCAAAATCTGGTTCAATTCCATGTCAACAGTTCCTTTAGAAATATATTTCCCAGGAAAAAAACAGTATGTGTTCAATACTTATTTCCCCCACTGACACTATGCTTGTAATAATATTACATGAGGAGATATTTTGGTATACTGGATATAATAGAGGGTTTGAGTGTGCATCTGTCCATGAAAGCACTCTAGAAATGTAACAAATTATTATTATTGTTAATGTAATATGAAGCAGCCACCAAAATAGGAAGTCTTCTCTTTAACCCAAATACAGCCGATCTATTTGACTAGTTTAAAATCCCCTAAATTAAGGAACTACACAAATAGAACTGGTTCGTCAACATCCTGATGCAAATGTCACCATATCTGATTATCATGCATCTACAAGAATATATTCATGCTGTAAATGACGTAAACAATTAAACATACAGAAAATTGTAATTAACGTTATAAATGAAGACCAAATGTTGAACAAAATGAAGACTGAAGAGTTGAATGAATGAAATTGTCAGAGAACGTCACAGACAGAATGCCTTTTCCATGCAACACAGTATAATTGGTGACAGATTAAGAGAATTTAGCTTACAACGCACCTTTTTATGCGAGTGTCATTGCTGCTCAGGTACGCGGTCACCTGACCGACCCCTTTTGCCTGCACTTCAAATGATACAGATGTGCTTCCAGCTGGTACAACAACCTGTACAGAACGAGAGAGGACATTATTTATAAAGCGACTCATATGACTCGTATTTATTAAGCAACTATTTATCGTAATATGACTATTCATGTATAACTATGTATGCTATGACATTTTAAATAATTAATATAGGCAAATGGTAATTTTCACGCATGATAATGAATGTACACTGTTTCCTATAAGATGAATAAATGAGCTTTTATAAGTTTTGTATGAAAACAGACATCAAAACATATTATACTTTAGCAAAAAATGTTAATATATTCATAATCTGGCACAGAAAACCGTATTCAGTTTGAACATGAGCAAGATTTAAGTATACTGAAGTGAACAAGAAATTTTTTATTTAATTTAATAATTTTATTAAGCAACTATTTTATCCTATTATGATTATTCACGTATGATTATAGATTAGATATGAATGTATTGATATTATGAATGATTAATATAGGCATATGTCATTTTCATGCATGATTTATAAATTTTTTGTAATAACATTAAAACATAATATACTGTAGCAAAAAATCATTAACATTTTGATAATCTATTGCAGAAAACTGGATTCAGTTTGAACATGAGCAAAATTTAAGTATACTGAACTATACAGGAACTGTTTAAAATACTGTTTATCTTAATATGATTATTCATGTATGACTACAGATTAGGTGAATGTAATGATATTATGAATAGTAAATATAGGCAAATAGTAATTTTCATGCATGGTAATGAACATACACCGTTTATTATTTACATATAAGATTTACAAATGAGCTTTTATAAGTTTTGTATTAAAACAGGCATCAAAACATAATATACAGTAGAAAGAAATATTAATTTTCATAATCTCTCACAGAAAACCGTATTCTGTTTGAACATGAGCAAAATTTAATCATATTGAAATGAACAGGACCTTTTAAAAATGATTTTATTAAGCAAAGATTTATCTAAATAGATTATTCATGCATGACTATAGTTTAAATATGAATGTAATGATATTATGTATGATTAATATAGGTAAATGATCATTTAATGAATGATAATGAACGTAGAGTTTTATTATTTACATATAAGATTTATAAATGACATATTATAAAAACAGACATCAAAACATAATATACATTAGCAAAAGTACTTTAATATTTTCCTAATCTTGCACAGAAAATCATATTATGTTTAAACATAAGCAAAATGTAAGTATACAGGAACTTTTCAAACATAATATTGAATATGATTAAGGCAGACAGGTACATTAGTTTCAAATTTAATAAAATAATTGCACATACCTCATTGGGTAGTTGAATTATTAAAGACACATTATTTGATTCAAAAGTGATATTGAAATAAACCGTTACAGATGTGTTCAGTGGTGAACTGTGAACACAAAAGATTAAAAGAACATAGTTAACATTGCCTGGTGAAATTAGCTTGAATATAGAAACAAAGTCTTACTATCTTACCTCAGTGTAATGGTGATGTTTTCTGAAGAATATTCCTGTAGATTCACTGTTGTGGGAGCACTGATGGGCACTTCTGCATCTGTAAGTATCATTGAGTTAAAATTGGTTTTATATTCACACATTTAGACTTTCTCCTTAATAATATCATTTTGGAAAAGTATTCTTTGTAAATTCTAAATAGAGAAATCATATTAGCAGCAAATGACTATCAAAGTCAAATAAATAATAGTGCTAATGTTGTTTTCAAGTCATAATTACATGTGATTTCAGACCGAATATTCAAAGTACCATGGTAAAGGGAGCATGTCACAAGTTGTCATTGAATGAATGAGTGCACATAAAACCAACTTTACCTCAATGGTAATATACAGGGACTTTAATCTTTTGGTCAAGCTTTACAATAAGGTTTCATTAGTTAACGGTATTGTATTTATAACATGAACTAAAAATGAACAACACTTGTGCAGCATTTATTATTTATACACTGTAAAAAATCCTGATTGCCTTCAATTTTTAAGCTGAATCAAATTAACTCTATGAGTCTATTGAACTTATATTAGGTTAAACTGACTTAAAACAGCTTGCATAACTTATAAAATTAAGTTAGAACATGATGAGTTTAATAAGTTAAAACGAACTAAAACATATGCTGATTGATCATATAATATTTTACAGTGTAGTTACACGTTTACTAATGCATTATTAAAAACAAATTCATCTTTGTTAACATAATGCACTGAGTTAACATAAACTAACAATGAACTATATTTTCCATTTACTAACGTTAGCAAAGATGACTGAAAACTGTAATGATCGAATTGTTTGTTTGTTCATGTTAATACATACAATAAATAACATTAACTAATACTTTCCAATAAGGTTGTATTAGTTAATGTTATTTAACGTATTTATTAACATTAAAACCATTAATAATGTTGTATTGGTTAACGTTATTTGATGTTAATAAATGCATTAAATAACATCAACTAATACTGCGTTACTGTAACGTATTAACACTTTTTTTCTTGTTCTTCTCTTATTTTATATATATATATATATATATATATATATATATATATATATATATATATATATATATATATATATATATATATATATATATATATATATATTATATTTGAAGCATTGTACAGTACTTACCACCAAGTGTCGTGTGTTTACAGAGATACAGAGTTAAATAAAACAAAAGGAAAGTCTGTTTCAACATGATATTACATTTACAATCGTAAACAAATGTAATTATTACTGTTTAGTCGTTCAGTTTAACGCTACTTCAAAAACGGAGGTAGTAAATATGTGCTGACACGTCCAGTGGCACGTCGATGTAATTCTTAAAATATAAATAAAGTAAATAACGTCAAATCTATCACATGAGGAAACTGAAGTGTTTTTAAATCGGTATTTCCGCATTCGACATTTTCGATCACATGACGCGGATCAGCTGACTTGGAGTCGCCTCATGAACTGCGAAGATGTGAGTGTCCAAAAAAGGTCTGACTTCGTCCAGATTCCCACAGTCTGTTTGAATAAAAATAGCTCTTTATTTTCGGTTCTTGAGGCGGAGGTCGATAAAAACTCATTTTGCACACGGGAGCCATACAAAAATGTTAAGATTTTGTTGAGAGTTTACTGTCCTCTGGAGCATATTTGATCTTCAGTAGTCAAGATCAATCTACGGGACATAAATCTACATTTGATCTTCGCTAGTCAACAATGCACCAAAAACAATTTCAAAATTGTCCTAAGATAAGAATGGGTGTTGTTCAATAGTTTTAGGTCAACTGTTGAAAGGTTTTGATTCACTTTAAATCAAAATTATGCTGTATTTCCACAAGTGACAATGAAAAAGTTTCCCTGAAATTCATTTTGAACAACATTATTTGATAAGCCACATTTAATGTATTTGGTTTCTTTTATTATTGTTGTTGTTGTTGTTAATATTAGCCTATTGGGGAGAGTGGAGTAAAGTGAGACATTTTTTACATTTGCTCCCTTCTAAGCAGGCTAATATTATATACCAGTAGGATTAACACATTTCTCATTAGTTTAGACTGTTTCTTAGCAATAGAATTGATCAGACAGTATTCAGGATAAAGATCTGAAAAATATGATTGTTTAAAAAAAAAAAAAAAGTCTTGTGTCTCACTTTACCCCAGTGTAGGGTTAAACTGAGACAGACCAGATAAATCAAAAGGGTAAAGTGAACCAGCCGGGGGTAAACTGATCCACTTACTTTTTCCACTTTGAAACTACCATAACAACACATGTTGTAAGAGTCTGAACCCTGACAGCTAGCTTGAAAACCACACATTTCAGAATTAATGTCGGACTAGTTAATTATGGGATTGATCAATTTAGCAAATTTCTTTTTCTAAGCACTTGAAAGTAACTCAATCATATACAACAATGTATTTTAAAATATTTTAAATAAAATTCAAACGACAGATATAGAACCAGTTAGATAAGAAGACAATCTGGGTGTCAGAACAGGACTAGACCCATCTGGATTAAAACATCAGCCTACTGTCTACAACTCCCACTCCTTTGTGTTTCCCTGGATTCAACCTGATTTCACCAAGTAGGACATGTTCCTAGATTTACATGTTGATCCTGGAACAACATTCCAATCAGCCAATCAGAATTAAGGGATCTTTTGGATTATTGTATACTGTTCGCCCCTGTTTTTGACCATTGCCTCCATTACTTTTCTTTAAATAAACTGGATCCTCAGGTTTATTGTCCAGATCCTCTGTTACAAATATTGACCCTTAAATTGTTTAAATTCAATTTTAAAATTGTTTAAATGCTGTTATTCTAGCCAAACTAAAAAACTTTATCCAAAGGTACAAATATGACAGGAAATACTGCGAATAATTCCTTGCTCTTTTAAACATCATTTGGGAAATATTTGAAAACAAAAAAACTATTTACAGCAAGGCTAATAATTTTGACTTCAACTGTATATAAAGTGTATAAAAGTCTTTATGGTATGTATATACCATATACAGTTGAAGTCAGAAATATTAGCCCCCCTGAATTATTAGCCCCACTGTATATTTTTTTCCCCAATTTCTGTTTAACGGAGAGAAGATTTGTTCAACATATTTCTAAACATAATAGTTTTAATAACTCATTTCTAAAAACTGATTTATTTTATTTTTGCCATGATGACAGTAAATAATATTTTACTAGATATTTTTCTATACAGCTTAAAGTGACATTTAAAGGCTTAACTAGTTTAATTAGGTTAACTAGGCAGGTTAGGGTAATTAAGCAAGTTACTGTATAATTATGATTTGGTCTGTAGACTATCGAAAAAAATAGCTAAAAGGGGCTAATAATATTGACCTTAAAATGTGTGGGGGTTTTTTCATAAAAATTAAAACTGCTTTTATTCTAGCCAAAATAAAACAAATAAGACTTTCTCCAGAAGAAGAAATATGATCAGACATACTGTGAAAATTCCCTTGCTCTGTTAAACATCATTTGGGAAATATTTAAAAAAGAAAACACATTTCAAAGGGTGGCTAATAATTCTGACTTCAACTGTAAGTGCTAAGTCTCTGCATTATTAAACTATAAACAATGCTAAAAGGATATAGAATGCTCACAGTGTTAGGGCAGAAAGGAGTAAGATGTTTAGGGTGTCACATAAATTCTACTGTAAGCCTTAGAAATGAGATACAGATGAACTTAAGACCATCTATAAAATAGCACCACAAAATATGACTTCATAAAAAGTGAATTACAGCATGTCAGGGTTAGATAATATATCATATGTGCAGTGTAGTGTAATCACATACATCTGCCGAATACTAGAAACACAGAGATGTTCTTGCGACAAAACAACAAAAAGGAGCTTTACAAAAAGATGCCTAAATCCATCAAGAAAACAGTTCTCCATATGGGACTAATCAACATTCCAGTCATCAGTGGTGTCTGGTAACATGACTTGTTAGTTCCCCAAAGAGGCTAAAGTGTCTTCTTACACTTTTTACAAGTTTAAGAGAAACTTTCTTTGAAAGCAAATGGAGCTCCCTTTTTTGTGATGATTATTTATTTATTTATTTATTTATTTATTTATTTATTTTTCAAAGAAATCTGGCCCTTACTATATTCAGGGATGTGCAGTATTTATGATAACAAGTATTTCAAATACGCATTTTAAATACAAAATAGTATTTAGGTAATAATAGTACAGGATTTATGAAAATTTGTTAATATTTTGTATCAAAATGCTTTAGTGTCTTGTATATTTGTATTTTTTAAAATACTGTAAAATACTTTGTAAAAAGTCTAAATGATGACATCGTAAAATGTGGCCTTCAATAGTGGTGTTTTCTCAGTTATTTGCCAAGACTAGACTAGAAAATGTATTAATATTGAAGAAGTTGATCAACGCTTGGAGTATGGATGGAAATATTGTAACACTTATAAAGAAAATAACAGACAAATAGTAGGGATAGATTCAAAAGCAAGTCAAATAAGGCAGGAAAATAAGACAAAAAACATTAATTAAGTCCTATAGATATCATGTTTTATATTGTGTATTAAAAAGCGCAATTGCAAAAAAACATGATTTTTTTGGAAATGACTAAAACTGAAGAATTTTGTAAATTTCAGAAAACATGACTTCACTTTTTCATTTTTTTTACATGAACAAAAATTTTAAATGACCTTTTCATGTATTACCATTTTAAAATATAAGTCTGTTAGGAGATGTTGGCAATTTTCACAATAGATAGAGCTAGAAAGATATAGTACTATATCCCAACTCAATATGCACTGAATGGTTTTTACAGTGATTAAAGAGATCATCTTCAGGACAGGACCTTCTGTATAAAATTTGTACAAAATCTATACTAAAATCAAAGAGAAAAAAGTTACATTTTTATGAATACCTCTTCATGTACAGTAGGTGAATGAGGTGCAGATATTATTTATGTATTTATTATTATTATTATTATTATTATTTAACTTTTTATTTTATTTTATTTTGTTTGTTTTGCTTATTTTATTTATTTTGTTAAATTGTATTTATTTCATTTGTTTTGTTTGTTTTGCTTATTTCATTTTTTTATTTTATTTGTTTTGCTTCATTTCATTTATTTTATTAAATTGTATTTATTTTATTTGTTTCGTTTGTTTTGCTTTATTTCATTTATTTTATTTTATTTGTTTTGCTTCATTTCATTTATTTTATTAAATTGTATTTATTTTATTTGATTGTTTGTTTTGCTTTATTTATTTTCTTTTATTTTATTACATTTTTGTTTTATTTAATTTTATTTGTTTTGCTTTATTTCATTATTTTAATGAATTGTATTTATTTTATTAGTTTTGTTTGTTTGCTTTGTTTCATTTGTTTTATTTTATTTTTATAAATTGTTTTGTTTCATTTAATTTAATTTTATTAGTTTTGCTTCATTTCATTTATTTTATTAAACTGTATTTATTTTATTTGTTTTTTAATCATTATTTTATTCAATTTGTTGTTTTATTTTATCTTATTTTATTTGTTTTGCAAATTCATTTATTTGATCGGGATTGATCAAAGAGGCCTGTTGATGGAAAGTTTGCGAAGAAATGTCATGTTCCCTTGTAAAAGTATTTTGCAGTATTTTCAAAATACAAAATACACTATTTTACTTTAAAACATTTGTGGCTGCTGTATAATGTAGTTTATTTTGATACTCGTGAAACTGAGGTATTTTGTATTTTATTTTAAAATACATTTCAATCTATTTTTGCCAATCCCTGACTATATTACCCTTGACTCAAATCTCAAAACTGGAAGTAAAATCCATGTAGAAACACTTTCTTTTCTGCAGACCTTAAGATTAGGAGGTCATGCAACAGCCTGAAAATGACTGTAACAAGTAAGAATTCTCATGGTCAAAAGTCTAAGTTGTTTTTTAGAAATGGAATTCCCCTAAATGCAGCACAATTGAGAAATTGGCGCTCAATGAACTGTTGTCAGTCTCGCTGCCAAAGACCAGCACCAGATCACTGACTGTTTTGTATCTGTCACAGAAGCGATGACATCTTTGTCTCCTTTAAATCTGCTTTCAAAGTTCAGCAGGTCGGTTCAAATAATTCAGGTCAGGTTCACATGTTTAACTCAGGACACAGCCTCCCCACCCATACAGTACTTTCACTTGCTTTTATGCAACACAGGCTCATTGTGAATATGCACCCCCATATGCATTTCTGGAGAGCACAAATTATGTAGCCAGAGGTATGTATTTCAAATGAATGCTATGACACTGCTGACAGTTTCTTCTTCTTTTTAGAGATGAGGGTTTTCAAGGTGAATGCATACCTTGGCTCTAGGGGTCAAACAACAAAAGATAAGGTCAAGAATCTTGGTGTTATTCTGGAGTCAGATATGAGTTTCAGTACTCATGTCAAAGCAGTAACTAAAACAGAATACTATCGTCTCAAAAACATTGCAAGAATTAGATGCTTTGTTTCCAGTGAGGACTTAAGGCTGATTTATACTTGTCAAGTGCACGCGTATGCTCTGGCGCATTGACGCATAGCCCTCGCCTTGGCCGTCGCCAACGCTGACGCGCTGTTATGTATCGGAAGCACCGCGCTACGTACATAAAGATAAGGATGACTGTCTATTAAAAGAGGTGACCCAGAGTCCCCCTTCCTGCTCCCCAAGCACACACACAGGCCAAGTTGTCAAAAAGCCAAACAGATTTATTAAACATAAATATTTCTAATATCAAAATGCCAAAACAACGAACAAAACAAAGTACGCTATCTAATATTAAGCGTCTCTTACCTAAACCAAAAATAAAGTTATGTAAATAAAACAACAATTCTACCCTCCTTGTCTATCCTTTAAACAGGAAAAAAAAGTGACAAAAGAAAAAGGGCCTTCCCATATATCATTAAGCAGTAAATAAATACTTAGCCGCAGCTAATACAAAAGACTGTCCTATAACCGAATTTAACAGAGTATCTCACCAGATGACTTTGGAGAAGCGTTTCAGACAGGAAATAAACGCTCAGCCACCGCTAATGCAAGTTACCCTCCTATTACCGTATTTAACAAAGTATCTCACCAGATGAGTTTGAAAAAGGGTTTCAGACAGAAAGATTTCACTGCCACACAGAGAACTTAGAGTGATCTGCTTTAACCCAAACAGCGAGGGGAAACAGGAAGAGAAAACTCAATGAACAGGCCAACAGCGTGCTTTTATCTCCGCTCATGTGGAGAGAAAGAGACAGATAAGGGAGCATACAACACTCAGGACAATACACACCAGCATTGTCAAAATAAGTTACTCAATACTAATATGTGCACCTCTTAAAAAATGTAGACTACACTTCGCAACGACACGTATTGTAAAGCTCTGTGAAATTGGTCGGGGCTTGGTAGCGCGACAAGTGCAGGGCAGGAACCGAGAGCTGTGGCAAACACCATTGGAGGGACGGTCATGTGAAGGAGGTCTGTTTTGTTTTGTGTTTACCTTATGATTAAAGTTGTTGCACGTCCCCCAGTTGCCGCCTCAAAATAAGCGACTTCTACAATAAAGTAGCATTCAGAAAAAACAAAACACCGGCACAGAGGAACATAAAACCTCACTGCCAGCTAGTGTTTCAGAAGTGTTATTGCAGAGCAACACAAACAGAAGTATAAATGCACAACAACGCACAAGGCAGGCACCGTGGGTCATGCCGATCACTCAACACAGAAATATAAACCAGGCTTTAGAGAAACTTGTTCATGCTTTTATGACCAGCAGGGTGGATTACTGTAATGGACTCCTCATTGGCCTTCCCAAAGAGACAGTTGAGACAGTAGCAGCTCATCCAGAATTCTGCTGCCAGGATTCCGAGTTGAACCAGAAAATCAGAGCACATCACACCTGTTCTCATGTCTTTACACTGGCTCCCAGATACATTCAGAATATATTTTAAAGTATTACTACTTGTCTATAAATCACTAAATGGCCTAGGACCTCAATACATTACGTAAGTAAAACTTTATTGTCCTTGACAGGAAATTTGTTATGGGCATTTTGCTGCAGTTCACTAAAAACAATACAAAATACAACAGTTACAGAATTTATAATGCTAATTAAGACAGACTCTTATTAAATAAACCCACTGAAACAGGTACAAAGGATTTTTTATAACGGTTTAACATACACTTTGGGACTCTATATCTTCTACCAGAGGGAAGCAGTTCGTAATGTGGAAACAAAAAATGAGTTGGATTGTTTACAATCCTTTCCACCTGATTGAGGACACAATTCTCATATAAAACATGAGGATTAAAATATTCTTTGTGCCCAACAATTTTCCATGAACAGATAGGTTGCCAAACCACACTGTGATATCATACCTGACAATGGTCAAGAACTGCTTCATAAAACAACATCATGAGTTTCTTGTTAACTCCAAAAGACACAGCCTCCGCAAAAAATACAGATATGCTGACTGAATACAAACCTAACATATCACTCAGATCTTTAGAATAAAAAAAATTGAAATTCCAAGGGTTCAGTCAAAGCAGGGTGAATCGGCCTTCAGCTACTATAACCCCCGCTACTGGAATCAGCTTCCAGAAAGGATCAGATGTGCTTTAGCTGTGCCTTTACCAAATGAGCACTGTGTTAAGAAATTTTGTTTCAAAGGGGAGAGACTGTTGTGATTTAATTAAAGATTATAAAGTAAAAATTATTTTTACAAAATAATTAAGTGCACTGGTATATTGTTTATAACATGCACTACTATATACATTTAAAGTAGGAAAAGTAAATTTTGATTTTATTCTGGCTTTAAGGTGTACGTTTCTTAAAGAATGTTAAAGCATGATCATCTGCTTAAGAATCCAAATTAAGAAACAAGCTAAAGTGTCATAAAATAGATTTTGATGATTTTAAATATGTTCAATTTGGAGGTGGACAGATCATTCTGTTTCCTCGTGTACTACTGTTTGAAGAAGTTTTCTACTCGAATAGGTCAGTAAGTCATTTTGAAAGTTTGTTTCGAGTCCATCTCCTACCCTAAAAGCTTGGTGTTGCTCATTGTTGGTATCTGCTGACAGCATGATTTCTTCACCACTTTGTTGTGTGTGACTTGAACTTGTGCCAGTTTCTTGAGAGTCATTGTCAATGTGTCTGTACAAAAATGAAAACAGTCTTTAACTATGACAGCTTGTGATTCTTACTAAGTGGGGGTTTTATTTCAATGTTATTTACTTTAGTAAGGTGTTTGAGAATCTGATACCTTATACTTCTGGAGATTCAAAGTAGCCTGCGGTTACTTGAGATTAATGAGTTCCTGATAGGTTAAAGGTTTAGTTCACCCAAATATTATTAATTACTCACTCTCATGTTGTTCCTATAACCCGAGACCTTTGTTTATCTTTGTTCGTTACAAATGAAGATATTTTAAAAGAAATCCGAGAGCTCCCACATCCTCCATAGACAGCAAACAGACATGAGACGTTCAAAGTCAAGAACAGAAACTATAAACACTCCATGTGACTGTAAAAACATATTTGCTTGCCAATATCTTCCGGTGCACCCTATGGCCAGTCTGCCCCTGCCCTGTACTACCCATATAGGTAAATAGAGTTAAATTAAGAGCGTTTTTTTTTTGTTGTTTATACACAAATGTGTTTTTGGAGCTTACAATTGAAGCACTGAAGTCACAAAGAATGTTTTGACCATGTTTTTTGTTGCTATAATGGGCTGTTGTTGTCTATGGAGGATGAGGGAGCTCTCAGATTTCATCTAAAATATCTTAATTCGTGTTTTGAGTACAAATGAATGTCTCAGGGCATTGGAAAGACATGAGGATGAGTAAATAATAACAGAATATTCATTCATTGGGTGAATTAATTTAATTCTGTTCATTTAATTCTGCTAATTAATTTAAATCAATTTAATTCTGACTAGTTGAAAAGCAGTTTAGGAAATATGTTCAATGATACATGTTGCTAATGTCAGCAATCAGTGGGGTTTGATAATAAACCAAATGGCTGTTGAAAAACCTTCAATGTATAATTTTTTGTCCTTGGTTTGGAATAAGTGAATCGAACCACAGTTTCACTTGGTTTAACACCTAATTTTTCAAGTAAATTCACTTTTATTTCAACGTTCTAAATTCACTTTTATCTCAACGTGCTGCATGAGTGAGTAAAACTTAAATTTAACTTAAAGGTATAGTTCATCCAAATCTGAAAATGGTGTCATCGTTTACTCATCCTTTACTTGTTCCAAACCTGTTTGACTTTTTTTTTTTTTTCTCATGATCACAAAAGAAGATATTTGAAATCCTGGCTTATTCTGAATACATACCCCTATATACATTTCTGGAGAGCACCAAATACGTCCCAGGAAGGACTTTTTTGAAGGTTTTGTTTTCACGAAACCACCAGAGGCCGCTGTGTACAGTTTTTGAGATCTCAAATTTCTCTGGAGTGCCATTTGCGCCTGCTCTTCTTACCTTAATCCAGCAGAGAACAATATCAACTGACTGACTAATCAACTGACCCACCCTCCTCCTTCCCTAAACCCACCCGATAGTGTTTTCAAAAGCACCGATTGCCCAGCACCCACCAGCTTCCCTAAACCCAAGCGATAGTATTTTCAAAAGCAATCCAGAAAAAAAGTCCTCATAGCCGCCTAATTCTTACCACGTTTTCAGATGTAACCAAGTTCTCACACTGTTATTTACTTCTGTGGGTCACTTCTATTAAATCTGATCTTTATTTTGGATTTTATTTTGGATTCAAGTCAGGTGATTGGCTGGATCATTCTACAGCTTGATTTTCTTTCTCTGAAAGCATTTGAGATTTCCTTTGCTGTGTTTTGGACCATTGTCTTGCTGAAATGTCCACCCTGGTTTCATCTTCATCATCTTGGTAATGTAGACGTTGAACTGAATATGAATTTACAATGACAAACGGCAGAGAGTTGCTGAATAACTTCTGAGAGATTTTAAATGCTATCTGGGCTTTCCATGCTTTTCTACACCTCCCTTTCTTCATCTGTTCAATACTTTTTAACTGCATCATTTCATTTAATTATGCATTACTTAATATGTAAACTAATTAGATTTGTATTCTTTGTATATGTGGATTTCTTTGGTTGTTACCAACATCTGGTGAAAATTTCAAATCAACAGCACCTTTAGAAAATGTTTTTTTTTTAGAAAAAATGGTGACGTTGAATACTTATTTCCCCCACTGTTAGTGGCTATTTACAAAATTAATAGTAGTTATTAAATATGATTACCAATGGAATTGGTCAAATGTGCTTGATCAGAATACTGACTTGCATAATAATTAGATTAGGAAGTGAGCACACCCTCACTGAAAAAAAAAATGATTAATTGAATTTACTACATTTTTTAAGGTAAGTGGTTGCAAACGATTTTTAAGGGCTAAATTTAAACAAACAAATACAATTAGGTAATGTTCAACTTAACTTGTTTGTTTCAATTCAGCCCATATAAATTGTTTACAACCACTTAACTTAAAATTTTTTTTAGTAAATCTAACGAATCAGCTCTGGTATAATCAAAAAAAGGAATACAATCACTTACTAGAACACTTTTTGCTCGTTCAAACTACTTATTTAAAATGAGCTGAACCAACACAATTCTTGAGATTTCATTGGGACAACTTAATTTTTTTATGTTCAATCCACATAAATTTGTTGAAAGTGTTAAGTTAACTAAATCAATTTGTGTTGAGACAACATGAATGAATTGTGTGGAACCCTGCATTTTTTACAGTGAACTTTCTCAATTTGCATTCTTTGCTGTTGAAATAGTCTTCCCAACCCTACCAGCAATGCCTAATAATATTCAAAAAATAGCTTGTTATTTCGTTTCGAACCCTGTACATTTTGTGTTTTTTTAAAGTTTTCTGTGAGTTTTAGGAATTTTAGGAATAGGTTTAGAGGACAGAATTGCAGTTTGTACAGTATAAACATAATCATATTTATGGAGAGTCTTTGGAAACCACATATCAGGTGAACGAATGTGTCAACCACAATAATATAATTATAACCGATCATTAGCACATGAATGTTTAATGTTTACCTCATAAATGACACACTGGCAGATATAGACGAGAGTGAGAAGTAAGGCATGAAGACTGAAGAAGACATTCATTGGCATCCACAGGAATGACTCCGTTTGGTTCTTTCTTCAAGAACTCCTCCTGAAAATACACCATTTTTAAAATCCTGCATTAAAAAACTGCTAGTTGACAATCATAAAGTAGCTAAAAAGCAACTCACACTAAATATAATTCAATTGATCCTGCATATCAATCCCACCATATTAAGGTTTAGAAAATTATATATAATATATATATTTGTTGATTATTATTTGTTTGTATAAAAGTCCTATTATTACGGTTACAGTGCAGCCACAATAAGCTATTATTTGACATTTGACAAGTATATGTCATCAGAGTACCCTTTGCTGCTATCTTTAAACTAGGTATTATAAGTACAGGTCATATTAGGACACACTAATTCTTTTTTTAACACTATTTAAGCCAAATGGTATTAAGACAAAGTAACTCTCCTTAAGATCGGACGATGAATTCAAAAACAGATAAATTCAGTGCATTGCATTGTTGAAAAAATGTCCGCTGCTCTTGATTTGTTGCACCTATGTCATTGTTAACACAACAAAAAGTAAAATTGAACACTATTTACTTTTTGGGTTTGATCTGTCATATAAATTTTTCTAAACATAAAATATGTACATATAATATAGGGGGCATCACGAGGCGCAGTGGATAAGCACAATTGCCTCACAGCAAGATGGTCGCTGGTTGTTCGAGCATTGCTGGTTTTAAATGGCATTTCCAGTGCTCGTTTTCCCCACAGTCCAAAGAAATGCAGTAAAGGTGAATTGGGTAAGCTAATTGTCCGTAGTGTATGTGTGTGAATGACAGTATATGGGTGTTTTCTAGTGACGGGTTGCGGCTGAAAGGGCATCCGCTGCGTAAAACATATGCTGGATAAGGCGGTTCATCCACTGTGGCCACCCCCAGATTAATAAAGGGACTAAGCTGAAAAGAAAAATGAATGAATGAATGAATGAATGAACATATAATTTATTATAATATAAGTGTATGTGTAATTGTTAAGTGTTAATATATAACACTTAAGGTGACACTTTAGGTAAAATTTCACATGATTTAGTACTGGCTTATTACCTGCTTATTAATATGACTATAACTGTTTGTTAGCACTAATAATGTCTAAACTTATTTTACATCCCTAATCCTACCCAATACTTAAACCCAACTACTACCTGATAAAAGCTAATTAGTAGTTTGAGCTAAAAGTCTTCATTGACGGTTTGCTAAAAGTGTGAACAAAAAAAGTGGTAACACTTAATTCACAGTATTAAACCATATCTAACACCACTAGCTTATTAAACTACTACGTTCACTGTTTATTGTTTATTAATAGCTAGTAAGTTAGAAATTCAGGTTTTAGGTTTTGGGTAGGATTAGGGATGTAAGATAAGATCAATGGCTAAGGCAATATCAAGGACAATAAGATCATAATTTATAACTACTAATGAACAGTTAATATCTTAATAATAAGCAGGTAATAAGCCAATGTTTAACAGCATGAATTGTGACCTAACTAAAGTGCCACACTAAAACACAACAACTCATACTGGCATATTTTTGATTACAAAGGCTTATTTCTTTCTTTTCATGGGTGGATTTGATTTCTGACTGCAATAATTTTCTCCAATAGGCACAATAATGGGGCTGCACGATATTGGAAAAATCTGACATTGCGCTATTTTTTTCTCTGCAGTATATTTTGCGATATGAATACAATTTCACCAGATGACTTAAATAGCGTATAATTTCATTCATTTTTAGATTGACTTGAATGATTTTGTAGAGTAGTTAGTCATGTATGGGGCTATATATTATCATCCGGAAGGTATTCATAGCTCTTCATTTTTTTTGTTACAGCCTTATTCCAAAATGGATTAAATTTGTTTATTTCCTCAAAATTCTACACACAATACCCCATAATGACAATGTGAAAAAAGATTTTTTTTTAAATGTTGCAAATTTATTAAAAATTAAAAAAGCTGAAAAATCACATGTACAGAAGTATTCACAGCTTTTGCTGTGAAGCTCTAAATTGAGCTCAGGTACATTCTGTTTCCACTGATCATTCTTGAGATGTTTCAGCAGCTTAATTGGAGTTTACCTGTGATGAATTCAGTTGATTGGACATGATTTGAAAAGGCATACACCTGTCTATATAAGGTCCCTAGGGTTGACAGTGCATGTCAAAGCACAAGCCAAGAATGAAGACAAAGGAATTGTCTGTAGACCTCCGAGACAGGATTGTCTCAAGGCACAAGGCTGGGGAAGGTTACAAGAAAAATTCTGCTGCCTCTGAAAGTTCCAATGAGCACAGTGGCCTCCATGCTCTGTAAGTGGAAAATGTTTTGAACCACCAGGACTCTTCCTAGAGCTGGCCGGCCAACTAAGCAGAGTGATCGGGGGAGAAGGACCTCAGGTCAGGGAGGTGATCAATAACCCGATGGTCACTCTGTCTGAGCTCCAGCGTTCTTCTGTGGAGAAAGGAGAAACCTAACAGAAGGACAACCATCTGTGCAGCAATCCACCCATCAGGCCTGTACAGTAAAGTGGGCAGATGGAAGCCACTCCCAGCCTGGAATTTGCCGAAAGCCATCTGAAGGACTCTCTGACCATAAGAAACAAAATTCTCTGGTCTGATGAGACTAAAATTGAACTCTTTGGAGTGAATGCCAGGCAATACGTTTGGAGAAAAACCAGGCACCGCACATCACCAGGTTAATACCATCCCTACATGACAAGCATGGTGGTGGCAGCATCATCCTCTGGGGATGTTTTTCAGCAGCAAGAAACTGGAAGACTAGTCAGGATAGAGGGAAAGATGAATGCAGCAATGTACAGAGACATCCTGAATGAAAACCTGCTTCAGAGTGCTCTTGACCCCAGCTGAGCCGACGGTTCATCTTCCAGCAGGGACAATGACCCAAAGCACACCACCAAATATCAATGGAGTGGCTTCACAACAACTCAGTGAATCTCCTTGGGTGGCCCAGCCAGAGCCCAGACCTAAATCCTATTGAACATCTCTAGAGAGATCTGAAAATGGCTGTACACCGTCGCTTTCCAGCCAACCTGATCCAGCTTGAGAGGTGTTTACTGCTTGCAAGAAGAATGGCCAACAATTCGTAAAGACAGGTGTGCCAAGCTTGTGGCATCATATTCAAAAAGACTTGAGGCATAATTGCTGCCAAAGGTGCATCAACAAAGTATTGAGCAAAGGCTGTGAATACTTGCGTACATGTGAGTTTTTTTATTTTTAAAAAACAATTTCAAAAAATCTTTTTTCACATTGTCATTATGGGGCATTGTGCGGAAATAAATGAATTTAATTCATTTGAAATAAGGCTGTACATAAAAAAAGTGAAGTGATATGAATATTTTCCGGATGCACTGTACATATAATAAACAAACTACAATGAAGCATAAATAAATGAAGTGAATTTTAAAGTGAAATAAACAGTGCTTTATTGTTTTTTGGGAGTCTAACAGCATTCATCTTATTAAAGTTATAAACGGTACAATTTCTTGTTTACTAATACTTTAAACTCTCTTAAAATGCTCACACAGTCATAGGCCTAACACATATAAATGACAAATGTTTCACTCTATTGTGGTTAATTTTTGTCATGACAGCAAATCTCATGCGTTTTGACCTGTGGGTTCATGGTATAATAAACTAAAATGCTAACTTAACATTGCATATCTTGCGTTGTGACTATTGTGAACAGACACATTGCGATATTGATGCTGAAACGATACATTGTGCATCCTTACTCAGTAATTTTCTAAAATGTCAAATCTCGCATCATTAAAACAGCAAGTACCTGAATATACGTCACCCAGAACAGGCCAACGTTGAACACACTGTAAGCAATGAATCCAGTCAGGTTGAGAGCGAGGAAATCAAAATTAAGGCCTACCACACTGTATGAAACAAAACATTAGCATTAGCTTTTCATTCAGTCTAAAACCTCAACGTATGCGTCAAAGATATTCTTGTACCTGTGTCGCTTCCAGTTCTCGTACACCTGTGGGTTAAAACGACACAGACCAGGCCACGAAGTAAATCCAGCCAATGATTGGTTGATGATGAAAAGGGCGTTGCTTCTGACGATCAAGAATCTGATCCGTGCTTTTTTAAACTGGAAAAAGGAAAATCCCATCTAGCTATCATTTTAAAGAGTTTTTGTATAAAAATGGGCAAAAAAAGTGGGGCAAAGACTTTTTTTACACCACTGTATATCTTTGTATCCAGTATTATAATAGAACATTTTAGAAGCTCTTCAATTCAGATAAAATGATTTGTATAGACCAATAAATGATCAAAGATTAAATGTTTTTTCATACATAACAACAAGAAAAGTGTAATGCTTGCTTTAATATTAATTCATCCTTAAAATGTGTTGTTAATTTAATAATAATGTTTTTTAAAGCAAAATGATGACTCCCATACATTTGTTTAATATAATTTATACCCACTAAAATTTTTGATTTGAAAGTTTATCAATTTTAAGGAACACATTGTCGCCACAAAATGCTCATTATTTGTCATTTTAAAATTTCAATTTGATTGATACACTTTAAACCACATTGTTTTACAGGTCAAAGTATTGTTTCATCTTTACCTACTGTAAATGTATCTGCCATGCTAAATGTTGATAAACATTATTATTAAACACAAGCATAGTCTTTACTTAATATGTACAGATGTTAGTAATAACCAAAAAATCGATATATGCAAAGAAAACAAATCTCAATGGTTTTACAAATAAAGTTTTTTGCATAATAAATAAAATGACGCAGGAAAAGAGTATTGAACACACGAAGAAAGGAAGGTGTAGAAAAGCATGGAAAGCTCAGACAGCAGCTGAAATCTCTCAGTAGTTTTTCAGCAACCCTCTGCCCTTCCTCAATGTAAATGAACATCAGCTGCTTCAGTCCAACATATACATTAGCAGGATGATGAAGATAAAATCAGGGTGGACATTTTCAGTAAGACAATGAACCAAAACACAGCCAAGGAAACTCTCTAATGCTTTCAGAGAAAGAAAATCAAGCTGTAGAATGGCCAAGCCAATCACCTGACTTGAACCCAATATAAAATACAAAATAAATATCAGATTTGATAGACGAGACCCAGAGAACCATCAAGATTTTTACAATCTGTTGAAGTCTGTGAAAAACTCACACCTGAGCAATTCATGACCTCTCCACATGAGAGGTGTCTTTAAGCTGCTATCAGCAAAAAAGCCTTTTATATAAAGTATTAAATACATTTCAGTAGTTCAGTACTTTCTCCTTGTGTCATTTTATTGTTATTACACAGAATCAATTTTTTTAAGTTTTTTGTTTTGTATTGTTTGGGTTTTTACCAAAATCTGGTTCAATTCCATGTCAACAGTTCCTTTAGAAATATATTTCCCAGGAAAAAACAGTATGTGTTCAATACTTATTTCCCCCACTGACACTATGCTTGTAATAATATTACATGAGGAGATATTTTGGTATACTGGATATAATAGAGGGTTGAGTGTGCATCTGTCCATGAAAGCACTCTAGAAATGTAACAAATTATTATTATTGTTAATGTAATATGAAGCAGCCACCAAAATAGGAAGTCTTCTCTTTAACCCAATACAGCCGATCTATTTGACTAGTTTAAAATCCCCTAAATTAAGGAACTACACAAATAGAAACTGGTTCGTCAACATCCTGATGCAAATGTCACCATATCTGATTATCATGCATCTACAAGAATATATTCATGCTGTAAATGACGTAAACAATTAAACATACAGAAAATTGTAATTAACGTTAATAAATGAAGACCAAATGTTGAACAAAATGAAGACTGAAGAGTTGAATGAATGAAATTGTCAGAGAACGTCACAGACAGAATGCCTTTTCCATGCAACACAGTATAATTGGTGACAGATTAAGAGAATTTAGCTTACAACGCACCTTTTATGCGAGTGTCATTGCTGCTCAGGTACGCGGTCACCTGACCGACCCCTTTTGCCTGCACTTCAAATGATACAGATGTGCTTCCAGCTGGTACAACAACCTGTACAGAACGAGAGAGGACATTATTTATAAAGCGACTCATATGACTCGTATTTATTAAGCAACTATTTATCGTAATATGACTATTCATGTATAACTATGTATGCTATGACATTTTTAAATAATTAATATAGGCAAATGGTAATTTTCACGCATGATAATGAATGTACACTGTTTCCTATAAGATGAATAAATGAGCTTTTATAAGTTTTGTATGAAAACAGACATCAAAACATATTATACTTTAGCAAAAATGTTAATATATTCATAATCTGGCACAGAAAACCGTATTCAGTTTGAACATGAGCAAGATTTAAGTATACTGAAGTGAACAAGAATTTTTTATTTAATTTAATAATTTTATTAAGCAACTATTTTATCCTATTATGATTATTCACGTATGATTATAGATTAGATATGAATGTATTGATATTATGAATGATTAATATAGGCATATGTCATTTTCATGCATGATTTATAAATTTTTGTAATAACATTTAAACATAATATACTGTAGCAAAAAATCATTAACATTTGATAATCTATTGCAGAAAACTGGATTCAGTTTGAACATGAGCAAAATTTAAGTATACTGAACTATACAGGAAACTGTTTAAAATACTGTTTATCTTAATATGATTATTCATGTATGACTACAGATTAGGTGAATGTAATGATATTATGAATAGTAAATATAGGCAAATAGTAATTTTCATGCATGGTAATGAACATACACCGTTTATTATTTACATATAAGATTTACAAATGAGCTTTTATAAGTTTTGTATTAAAACAGGCATCAAACATAATATACAGTAGAAAGAAATATTAATTTTCATAATCTCTCACAGAAAACCGTATTCTGTTTGAACATGAGGCAAAATTTAATCATATTGAAATGAACAGGACCTTTTAAAAATGATTTTATTAAGCAAAGATTTATCTAAATAGATTATTCATGCATGACTATAGTTTAAATATGAATGTAATGATATTATGTATGATTAATATAGGTAAATGATCATTTAATGAATGATAATGAACGTAGAGTTTTATTATTACATATAAGATTTATAAATGACATATTATAAAAACAGACATCAAAACATAATATACATTAGCAAAAGTACTTTAATATTTTCCTAATCTTGCACAGAAAATCATATTATGTTTAAACATAAGCAAAATGTAAGTATACAGGAACTTTTCAAACATAATATTGAATATGATTAAGGCAGACAGGTACATTAGTTTCAAATTTAATAAAATAATTGCACATACCTCATTGGGTAGTTGAATTATTAAAGACACATTATTTGATTCAAAAGTGATATTGAAATAAACCGTTACAGATGTGTTCAGTGGTGAACTGTGAACACAAAAGATTAAAAGAACATAGTTAACATTGCCTGGTGAAATTAGCTTGAATATAGAAACAAAGTCTTACTATCTTACCTCAGTGTAATGGTGGATGTTTTCTGAAGAATATTCCTGTAGATTCACTGTTGTGGGAGCACTGATGGGCACTTCTGCATCTGTAAGTATCATTGAGTTAAAATTGGTTTTATATTCACACATTTAGACTTTCTCCTTAATAATATCATTTTGGAAAAGTATTCTTTGTAAATTCTTAAATAGAGAAATCATATTAGCAGCAAATGACTATCAAAGTCAAATAAATAATAGTGCTAATGTTGTTTTCAAGTCATAATTACATGTGATTTCAGACCGAATATTCAAAGTACCATGGTAAAGGGAGCATGTCACAAGTTGTCATTGAATGAATGAGTGCACATAAAACCAACTTTACCTCAATGGTAATATACAGGGACTTTAATCTTTTGGTCAAGCTTTACAATAAGGTTTCATTAGTTAACGGTATTGTATTTATAACATGAACTAAAAATGAACAACACTTGTGCAGCATTTATTATTTATACACTGTAAAAAATCCTGATTGCTTCAATTTTTAAGCTGAATCAAATTAACTCTATGAGTCTATGAACTTATATTAGGTTAAACTGACTTAAAACAGCTTGCATAACTTATAAAATTAAGTTAGAACATGATGAGTTTAATAGTTAAAACGAACTAAAACATATGCTGATTGATCATATAATATTTTACAGTGTAGTTACACGTTTACTAATGCATTATTAAAAACAAATTCATCTTTGTTAACATAATGCACTGAGTTAACATAAACTAACAATGAACTATATTTTCCATTTACTAACGTTAGCAAAGATGACTGAAAACTGTAATGATCGAATTGTTTTGTTTGTTCATGTTAATACATACAATAAATAACATTAACTAATACTTTCCAATAAGGTTGTATTAGTTAATGTTATTTAACGTATTTATTAACATTAAAACCATTAATAATGTTGTATTGGTTAACGTTATTTGATGTAATAAATGCATTAAATAACATCAACTAATACTGCGTTACTGTAACGTATTAACACTTTTTTTCTTGTTCTTCTCTTATTTTATATATATATATATATATATATATATATATATATATATATATATATATATATATAATATATATATATAATATATATATATATATATATATATATTTGAAGCATTGTACAGTACTTACCACCAAGTGTCGTGTGTTTACAGAGATACAGAGTTAAATAAAACAAAAGGAAAGTCTGTTTCAACATGATATTACATTTACAATCGTAAACAAATGTAATTATTACTGTTTAGTCGTTCAGTTTAACGCTACTTCAAAAACGGAGGTAGTAAATATGTGCTGACACGTCCAGTGGCACGTCGATGTAATTCTTAAAATATAAATAAAGTAAATAACGTCAAATCTATCACATGAGGAAACTGAAGTGTTTTTAAATCGGTATTTCCGCATTCGACATTTTCGATCACATGACGCGGATCAGCTGACTTGGAGTCGCCTCATGAACTGCGAAGATGTGAGTGTCCAAAAAAGGTCTGACTTCGTCCAGATTCCCACAGTCTGTTTGAATAAAAATAGCTCTTTATTTTCGGTTCTTGAGGCGGAGGTCGATAAAAACTCATTTTGCACACGGGAGCCATACAAAAATGTTAAGATTTTGTTGAGAGTTTACTGTCCTCTGGAGCAATATTTGATCTTCAGTAGTCAAGATCAATCTACGGGACATAAATCTACATTTGATCTTCGCTAGTCAACAATGCACCAAAAACAATTTCAAAATTGTCCTAAGATAAGAATGGGTGTTGTTCAATAGTTTTAGGTCAACTGTTGAAAGGTTTTGATTCACTTTAATCAAAATTATGCTGTATTTCCACAAGTGACAATGAAAAAGTTTCCCTGAAATTCATTTTGAACAACATTATTTGATAAGCCACATTTAATGTATTTGGTTTCTTTATTATTGTTGTTGTTGTTGTAATATTAGCCTATTGGGGAGAGTGGAGTAAAGTGAGACATTTTTTACATTTGCTCCCTTCTAAGCAGGCTAATATTATATACCAGTAGGATTAACACATTTCTCATTAGTTTAGACTGTTTCTTAGCAATAGAATTGATCAGACAGTATTCAGGATAAAGATCTGAAAAATATGATTGTTTAAAAAAAAAAAAAAAGTCTTGTGTCTCACTTTACCCCAGTGTAGGGTTAAACTGAGACAGACCAGATAAATCAAAAGGGTAAAGTGAACCAGCCGGGGGTAAACTGATCCACTTACTTTTTCCACTTTGAAACTACCATAACAACACATGTTGTAAGAGTCTGAACCCTGACAGCTAGCTTGAAAACCACACATTTCAGAATTAATGTCGGACTAGTTAATTATGGGATTGATCAATTTAGCAAATTTCTTTTTCTAAGCACTTGAAAGTAACTCAATCATATACAACAATGTATTTTAAAATATTTTAAATAAAATTCAAACGACAGATATAGAACCAGTTAGATAAGAAGACAATCTGGGTGTCAGAACAGGACTAGACCCATCTGGATTAAAACATCAGCCTACTGTCTACAACTCCCACTCCTTTGTGTTTCCCTGGATTCAACCTGATTTCACCAAGTAGGACATGTTCCTAGATTTACATGTTGATCCTGGAACAACATTCCAATCAGCCAATCAGAATTAAGGGATCTTTTGGATTATTGTATACTGTTCGCCCCTGTTTTTGACCATTGCCTCCATTACTTTTCTTTAAATAAACTGGATCCTCAGGTTATTGTCCAGATCCTCTGTTACAATATTGACCCTTAAATTGTTTAAATTCAATTTTAAAATTGTTTAAATGCTGTTATTCTAGCCAAACTAAAAAACTTTATCCAAAGGTACAAATATGACAGGAAATACTGCGAATAATTCCTTGCTCTTTTAAACATCATTTGGGAAATATTTGAAAACAAAAAAACTATTTACAGCAAGGCTAATAATTTTGACTTCAACTGTATATAAAGTGTATAAAAGTCTTTATGGTATGTATATACCATATACAGTTGAAGTCAGAAATATTAGCCCCCCTGAATTATTAGCCCCACTGTATATTTTTTTCCCCAATTTCTGTTTAACGGAGAGAAGATTTGTTCAACATATTTCTAAACATAATAGTTTTAATAACTCATTTCTAAAAACTGATTTATTTTATTTTTGCCATGATGACAGTAAATAATATTTTACTAGATATTTTTCTATACAGCTTAAAGTGACATTTAAAGGCTTAACTAGTTTAATTAGGTTAACTAGGCAGGTTAGGGTAATTAAGCAAGTTACTGTATAATTATGATTTGGTCTGTAGACTATCGAAAAAAATAGCTAAAAGGGGCTAATAATATTGACCTTAAAATGTGTGGGGGTTTTTTCATAAAAATTAAAACTGCTTTTATTCTAGCCAAAATAAAACAAATAAGACTTTCTCCAGAAGAAGAAATATGATCAGACATACTGTGCAAATTCCCTTGCTCTGTAAACATCATTTGGGAAATATTTAAAAAGAAAACACATTTCAAAGGGTGGCTAATAATTCTGACTTCAACTGTAAGTGCTAAGTCTCTGCATTATTAAACTATAAACAATGCTAAAAGGATATAGAATGCTCACAGTGTTAGGGCAGAAAGGAGTAAGATGTTTAGGGTGTCACATAAATTCTACTGTAAGCCTTAGAAATGAGATACAGATGAACTTAAGACCATCTATAAAATAGCACCACAAAATATGACTTCATAAAAAGTGAATTACAGCATGTCAGGGTTAGATAATATATCATATGTGCAGTGTAGTGTAATCACATACATCTGCCGAATACTAGAAACACAGAGATGTTCTTGCGACAAAACAACAAAAAGGAGCTTTACAAAAAGATGCCTAAATCCATCAAGAAAAACAGTTCTCCATATGGGACTAATCAACATTCCAGTCATCAGTGGTGTCTGGTAACATGACTTGTTAGTTCCCCAAAGAGGCTAAAGTGTCTTCTTACACTTTTTACAAGTTTAAGAGAAACTTTCTTTGAAAGCAAATGGAGCTCCCTTTTTTGTGATGATTATTTATTTATTTATTTATTTATTTATTTATTTATTTTTCAAAGAAATCTGGCCCTTACTATATTCAGGGATGTGCAGTATTTATGATAACAAGTATTTCAAATACGCATTTTAAATACAAAATAGTATTTAGGTAATAATAGTACAGGATTTATGAAAATTTGTTAATATTTGTATCAAAATGCTTTAGTGTCTTGTATATTTGTATTTTTTAAAATACTGTAAAATACTTTGTAAAAAGTCTAAATGATGACATCGTAAAATGTGGCCTTCAATAGTGGTGTTTTCTCAGTTATTTGCCAAGACTAGACTAGAAAATGTATTAATATTGAAGAAGTTGATCAACGCTTGGAGTATGGATGGAAATATTGTAACACTTATAAAGAAAATAACAGACAAATAGTAGGGATAGATTCAAAAGCAAGTCAAATAAGGCAGGAAAATAAGACAAAAAACATTAATTAAGTCCTATAGATATCATGTTTTATATTGTGTATTAAAAAGCGCAATTGCAAAAAAACATGATTTTTTTGGAAATGACTAAAACTGAAGAATTTTGTAAATTTCAGAAAACATGACTTCACTTTTTTCATTTTTTTTACATGAACAAAAATTTTAAATGACCTTTTCATGTATTACCATTTTAAAATATAAGTCTGTTAGGAGATGTTGGCAATTTTCACAATAGATAGAGCTAGAAAGATATAGTACTATATCCCAACTCAATATGCACTGAATGGTTTTTACAGTGATTAAAGAGATCATCTTCAGGACAGGACCTTCTGTATAAAATTTGTACAAAATCTATACTAAAATCAAAGAGAAAAAAGTTACATTTTTATGAATACCTCTTCATGTACAGTAGGTGAATGAGGTGCAGATATTATTTATGTATTTATTATTATTATTATTATTATTATTTAACTTTTTATTTTATTTTATTTTGTTTGTTTTGCTTTATTTTATTTATTTTGTTAAATTGTATTTATTTCATTTGTTTTGTTTGTTTTGCTTTATTTCATTTTTTTATTTTATTTGTTTTGCTTCATTTCATTTATTTTATTAAATTGTATTTATTTTATTTGTTTCGTTTGTTTTGCTTTATTTCATTTATTTTATTTTATTTGTTTTGCTTCATTTCATTTATTTTATTAAATTGTATTTATTTTATTTGATTGTTTGTTTTGCTTTATTTATTTTCTTTTATTTTATTACATTTTTGTTTTATTTAATTTTATTTGTTTTGCTTTATTTCATTTATTTTAATGAATTGTATTTATTTTATTAGTTTTGTTTGTTTGCTTTGTTTCATTTGTTTTATTTTATTTTTATAAATTGTTTTGTTTCATTTAATTTAATTTTATTAGTTTTGCTTCATTTCATTTATTTTATTAAACTGTATTTATTTTATTTGTTTTTTAATCATTATTTTATTCAATTTGTTGTTTTATTTTATCTTATTTTATTTGTTTTGCAAATTCATTTATTTGATCGGGATTGATCAAAGAGGCCTGTTGATGGAAAGTTTGCGAAGAAATGTCATGTTCCCTTGTAAAAGTATTTTGCAGTATTTCAAAATACAAAATACACTATTTTACTTTAAAACATTTGTGGCTGCTGTATAATGTAGTTTATTTTGATACTCGTGAAACTGAGGTATTTTGTATTTTATTTTAAAATACATTTCAATCTATTTTTGCCAATCCCTGACTATATTACCCTTGACTCAAATCTCAAAACTGGAAGTAAAATCCATGTAGAACACTTTCTTTTCTGCAGACCTTAAGATTAGGAGGTCATGCAACAGCCTGAAAATGACTGTAACAAGTAAGAATTCTCATGGTCAAAAGTCTAAGTTGTTTTTTAGAAATGGAATTCCCCTAAATGCAGCACAATTGAGAAATTGGCGCTCAATGAACTGTTGTCAGTCTCGCTGCCAAAGACCAGCACCAGATCACTGACTGTTTTGTATCTGTCACAGAAGCGATGACATCTTTGTCTCCTTTAAATCTGCTTTCAAAGTTCAGCAGGTCGGTTCAAATAATTCAGGTCAGGTTCACATGTTTAACTCAGGACACAGCCTCCCCACCCATACAGTACTTTCACTTGCTTTTATGCAACACAGGCTCATTGTGAATATGCACCCCCATATGCATTTCTGGAGAGCACAAATTATGTAGCCAGAGGTATGTATTTCAAATGAATGCTATGACACTGCTGACAGTTTCTTCTTCTTTTTAGAGATGAGGTTTTCAAGGTGAATGCATACCTTGGCTCTAGGGGTCAAACAACAAAAGATAAGGTCAAGAATCTTGGTGTTATTCTGGAGTCAGATATGAGTTTCAGTACTCATGTCAAAGCAGTAACTAAAACAGAATACTATCGTCTCAAAAACATTGCAAGAATTAGATGCTTTGTTTCCAGTGAGGACTTAAGGCTGATTTATACTTGTCAAGTGCACGCGTATGCTCTGGCGCATTGACGCATAGCCCTCGCCTTGGCCGTCGCCAACGCTGACGCGCTGTTATGTATCGGAAGCACCGCGCTACGTACATAAAGATAAGGATGACTGTCTATTAAAAGAGGTGACCCAGAGTCCCCCTTCCTGCTCCCCAAGCACACACACAGGCCAAGTTGTCAAAAAAGCCAAACAGATTTATTAAACATAAATATTTCTAATATCAAAATGCCAAAACAACGAACAAAACAAAGTACGCTATCTAATATTAAGCGTCTCTTACCTAAACCAAAAATAAAGTTATGTAAATAAAACAACAATTCTACCCTCCTTGTCTATCCTTTAAACAGGAAAAAAAAGTGACAAAAGAAAAAGGGCCTTCCCATATATCATTAAGCAGTAAATAAATACTTAGCCGCAGCTAATACAAAAGACTGTCCTATAACCGAATTTAACAGAGTATCTCACCAGATGACTTTGGAGAAGCGTTTCAGACAGGAAATAAACGCTCAGCCACCGCTAATGCAAGTTACCCTCCTATTACCGTATTTAACAAAGTATCTCACCAGATGAGTTTGAAAAAGGGTTTCAGACAGAAAGATTTCACTGCCACACAGAGAACTTAGAGTGATCTGCTTTAACACACAACAGCGAGGGGAAACAGGAAGAGAACTCAATGAACAGCGCCAACAGCGTGCTTTTATCTCCGCTCATGTGGAGAGAAAGAGACAGATAAGGGAGCATACAACACTCAGGCACAATACACACCAGCATTGTCAAAATAAGTTACTCAATACGTAATATGTGCACCTCTTAAAAAATGTAACTACACTTCGCAACGACACGTATTGTAAGCTCTGTGATTGGTCGGCTTGGTAGCGCTGACAAGTGCAGGGCAGGACCGAGAGCTGTGCAAACCCATTGGAGGGACGGTCATGTGAAGGAGGTCTGTTTTGTTTTGTGTTTACCTTATGATTAAAGTTGTTGCACGTCCCCCAGTTGCCGCCTCAAAATAAGCGACTTCTACAATAAAGTAGCATTCAGAAAAAACAAAACACCGGCACAGAGGAACATAAAACCTCACTGCCAGCTAGTGTTTCAGAAGTGTTATTGCAGAGCAACACAAACAGAAGTATAAATGCACAACAACGCACAAGGCAGGCACCGTGGGTCATGCCGATCACTCAACACAGAAATATAAACCAGGCTTTAGAGAAACTTGTTCATGCTTTTATGACCAGCAGGGTGGATTACTGTAATGGACTCCTCATTGGCCTTCCCAAAGAGACAGTTGAGACAGTAGCAGCTCATCCAGAATTCTGCTGCCAGGATTCCGAGTTGAACCAGAAAATCAGAGCACATCACACCTGTTCTCATGTCTTTACACTGGCTCCCAGATACATTCAGAATATATTTTAAAGTATTACTACTTGTCTATAAATCACTAAATGGCCTAGGACCTCAATACATTACGTAAGTAAAACTTTATTGTCCTTGACAGGAAATTTGTTATGGGCATTTTGCTGCAGTTCACTAAAAACAATACAAAATACAACAGTTACAGAATTTATAATGCTAATTAAGACAGACTCTTATTAAATAAACCCACTGAAACAGGTACAAAGGATTTTTTATAACGGTTTAACATACACTTTGGGACTCTATATCTTCTACCAGAGGGAAGCAGTTCGTAATGTGGAAACAAAAAATGAGTTGGATTGTTTACAATCCTTTCCACCTGATTGAGGACACAATTCTCATATAAAACATGAGGATTAAAATATTCTTTGTGCCCAACAATTTTCCATGAACAGATAGGTTGCCAAACCACACTGTGATATCATACCTGACAATGGTCAAGAACTGCTTCATAAAACAACATCATGAGTTTCTTGTTAACTCCAAAAAGACACAGCCTCCGCAAAAAATACAGATATGCTGACTGAATACAAACCTAACATATCACTCAGATCTTTAGAATAAAAAAAAATTGAAATTCCAAGGGTTCAGTCAAAGCAGGGTGAATCGGCCTTCAGCTACTATAACCCCCGCTACTGGAATCAGCTTCCAGAAAGGATCAGATGTGCTTTAGCTGTGCCTTTACCAAATGAGCACTGTGTTAAGAAATTTTGTTTCAAAGGGGAGAGACTGTTGTGATTTAATTAAAGATTATAAAGTAAAAATTATTTTTACAAAATAATTAAGTGCACTGGTATATTGTTTATAACATGCACTACTATATACATTTAAAGTAGGAAAAGTAAATTTTGATTTTATTCTGGCTTTAAGGTGTACGTTTCTTAAAGAATGTTAAAGCATGATCATCTGCTTAAGAATCCAAATTAAGAAACACAAGCTAAAGTGTCATAAAATAGATTTTGATGATTTTAAATATGTTCAATTTGGAGGTGGACAGATCATTCTGTTTCCTCGTGTACTACTGTTTGAAGAAGTTTTCTACTCGAATAGGTCAGTAAGTCATTTTGAAAGTTTGTTTCGAGTCCATCTCCTACCCTAAAAGCTTGGTGTTGCTCATTGTTGGTATCTGCTGACAGCATGATTTCTTCACCACTTTGTTGTGTGTGACTTGAACTTGTGCCAGTTTCTTGAGAGTCATTGTCAATGTGTCTGTACAAAAATGAAAACAGTCTTTAACTATGACAGCTTGTGATTCTTACTAAGTGGGGGTTTTATTTCAATGTTATTTACTTTAGTAAGGTGTTTGAGAATCTGATACCTTATACTTCTGGAGATTCAAAGTAGCCTGCGGTTACTTGAGATTAATGAGTTCCTGATAGGTTAAAGGTTTAGTTCACCCAAAAATATTATTAATTACTCACTCTCATGTTGTTCCTATAACCCGAGACCTTTGTTTATCTTTGTTCGTTACAAATGAAGATATTTTAAAAGAAATCCGAGAGCTCCCACATCCTCCATAGACAGCAAACAGACATGAGACGTTCAAAGTCAAGAACAGAAACTATAAACACTCCATGTGACTGTAAAAACATATTTGCTTGCCAATATCTTCCGGTGCACCCTATGGCCAGTCTGCCCCTGCCCTGTACTACCCATATAGGTAAATAGAGTTAAATTAAGAGCGTTTTTTTTGTTTGTTTATATACACAAATGTGTTTTTGGAGCTTACAATTGAAGCACTGAAGTCACAAAGAATGTTTTGACCATGTTTTTTGTTGCTATAATGGGCTGTTGTTGTCTATGGAGGATGAGGGAGCTCTCAGATTTCATCTAAAATATCTTAATTCGTGTTTTGAGTACAAATGAATGTCTCAGGGCATTGGAAAGACATGAGGATGAGTAAATAATAACAGAATATTCATTCATTGGGTGAATTAATTTAATTCTGTTCATTTAATTCTGCTAATTAATTTAAATCAATTTAATTCTGACTAGTTGAAAAGCAGTTTAGGAAATATGTTCAATGATACATGTTGCTAATGTCAGCAATCAGTGGGGTTTGATAATAAACCAAATGGCTGTTGAAAAACCTTCAATGTATAATTTTTTGTCCTTGGTTTGGAATAAGTGAATCGAACCACAGTTTCACTTGGTTTAACACCTAATTTTTCAAGTAAATTCACTTTTATTTCAACGTTCTAAATTCACTTTTATCTCAACGTGCTGCATGAGTGAGTAAAACTTAAATTTAACTTAAAGGTATAGTTCATCCAAATCTGAAAATGGTGTCATCGTTTACTCATCCTTTACTTGTTCCAAACCTGTTTGACTTTTTTTTTTTTTTCTCATGATCACAAAAGAAGATATTTGAAATCCTGGCTTATTCTGAATACATACCCCTATATACATTTCTGGAGAGCACCAAATACGTCCCAGGAAGGACTTTTTTGAAGGTTTTGTTTTCACGAAACCACCAGAGGCCGCTGTGTACAGTTTTTGAGATCTCAAATTTCTCTGGAGTGCCATTTGCGCCTGCTCTTCTTACCTTAATCCAGCAGAGAACAATATCAACTGACTGACTAATCAACTGACCCACCCTCCTCCTTCCCTAAACCCAACCGATAGTGTTTTCAAAAGCACCAATTGACCCGCCCATCCACTTCCCTAAAACCAACAGTGTTTTCAAAAGCAATCCAGAAAAAAAAGTCCTCATGGCAGCCTAATTTTTACCACATTTTCAGATTTTACCACATTCTCACACAGTTATTTACTTCTGTGGGTCACTTCTATTAAATCTGATCTTTATTTTGGATTTTATTTTGGATTCAAGTCAGGTGATTGGCTGGATCATTCTACAGCTTGATTTTCTTTCTCTGAAAGCATTTGAGATTTCCTTTGCTGTGTTTTGGACCATTGTCTTGCTGAAATGTCCACCCTGGTTTCATCTTCATCATCTTGGTAATGTAGACGTTGAACTGAATATGAATTTACAATGACAAACGGCAGAGAGTTGCTGAATAACTTCTGAGAGATTTTAAATGCTATCTGGGCTTTCCATGCTTTTCTACACCTCCCTTTCTTCATCTGTTCAATACTTTTTAACTGCATCATTTCATTTAATTATGCATTACTTAATATGTAAACTAATTAGATTTGTATTCTTTGTATATGTGGATTTCTTTGGTTGTTACCAACATCTGGTGAAAATTTCAAATCAACAGCACCTTTAGAAAAATGTTTTTTTTTTAGAAAAAATGGTGACGTTGAATACTTATTTCCCCCACTGTTAGTGGCTATTTACAAAATTAATAGTAGTTATTAAATATGATTACCAATGGAATTGGTCAAATGTGCTTGATCAGAATACTGACTTGCATAATAATTAGATTAGGAAGTGAGCACACCCTCACTGAAAAAAAAAATGATTAATTGAATTTACTACATTTTTTAAGGTAAGTGGTTGCAAACGATTTTTAAGGGCTAAATTTAAACAAACAAATACAATTAGGTAATGTTCAACTTAACTTGTTTGTTTCAATTCAGCCCATATAAATTGTTTACAACCACTTAACTTAAAATTTTTTTTAGTAAATCTAACGAATCAGCTCTGGTATAATCAAAAAAAGGAATACAATCACTTACTAGAACACTTTTTGCTCGTTCAAACTACTTATTTAAAATGAGCTGAACCAACACAATTCTTGAGATTTCATTGGGACAACTTAATTTTTTTATGTTCAATCCACATAAATTTGTTGAAAGTGTTAAGTTAACTAAATCAATTTGTGTTGAGACAACATGAATGAATTGTGTGGAACCCTGCATTTTTTTACAGTGAACTTTCTCAATTTGCATTCTTTGCTGTTGAAATAGTCTTCCCAACCCTACCAGCAATGCCTAATAATATTCAAAAAATAGCTTGTTATTTCGTTTCGAAAACGTTTATACTGTATTACACTATAAAATAAATGCTGGGTTCCACATTATCCCTTCATGTTGTCCCAAAACAAATGAATTGAGTTAACTTTATCATTTTTCCAAATTTAGATGGGTTGAACATAATACAATTAAGTTGTTCCCAAAAAAGCTTTAAAATTGGGTTGTTTCTACTCATTTTAAATACATAGTTTTAACAAGCAACACAAGTAATAGTTTGAGTGTATGTGAGCACTTAACTGTATATTAAGAATAAATAATAGGACACAATATAATAAATAAACACATAAATTCCTCAAGCCTTTGCACTTTTTGTTAATCCCTCTCAATATTTGATCTTTTGGTGTCTGGCACTTTATATTATAGCACTTCTTGTGATTTATTTGCCTCTCAATGATGATGAATCACTTATGGTATTAAGGCGCATTGCTTAAAAGCATCTGCTAAATAATAAATGTAAAGGCACCCATCAGAGACATCACCAAATCTATTATATAACGTATGATAAATTTAGGGTAATCTCGTTGCACAATATTACAATTCGTATAGTTTTTTTTTTAAGTTTAGATTGGCACAAAGATCATAAAAGTCCTATAAAGCAGATGTTTAAGAGGGAAAAGGATTTGGCAAAGATGTTGTGTTGTGCAATAATAGCAGGGGTGAGCAATGGGGGCTGTTAAAAAAAAAACTCCCAGACTCCCAGTGTTTAATCCTTCATACTGAAACATCTCCCCGCTGACAAAACATAGAGGTCTGAGATATTAGAGATAAGGAATCATGTTTCTGTTCCCGAAATCGCAAGTCAATTGGGTTTTAATAAAATAACAATGAAAGCCAATCAGGAGGATTTGCTTTATTAACATAGGCTAATACAACTAATGTAAAATCTAGGCAAGATGTTATGGGGGCGTGTCTGAGTTTCAGGTTTTGTAGCTATAAAAGTGTTAACGCGGCAGAGGAGGAGATAAGAACAGCTTTAGCCGTGAAGAAAAACATCATTCTTCCCACAACCTCTGAGGTAAAGACCAGTCTTTATTCAGCACATTTATTTTGATGGATGCAGATGATGGAATGAAAATGTTTGCTTGTGTTTGCTTGCAGCTTGTATGGAAACACAGAGTTCAACCATGAAGTTTCAAATTCTGGCTTTTCTCCTGCTGTTGGCTTGCATGTATCCCAGCATCGCACAAGGTAAGGTTTAAGTTTTATTAAATGGAAGTCATTTGCTCGATCTTCACTTGTTGCAAACCTGTTTGAGTTTCTTTATTCTGTTTGGTATAAAGGATATAATGCTGGCAACCTGTAAATAAAAATAAATCAACCTGCAAATAATTTTTTTTCAATAATGTTTAAAATCTGCAACTATTGACATCTATGGATGAAAAAACAATTGTTACAGGTTTTTAACATTATTTTAAAAAGTATTTTATTTTGCTTAACTCATATAGGTTTGGATCCACTTGAAGACATTTTAATTTTGGGGTGAACTATCCCTTTAAAGGACATCACATTCTTTATGCATGAATAATGTGATTTTTTTAATGATATGATATACACTTAAAGTCAGAATTATTACCCCCCCCCCCCCCCCCCCCCCCGTTTATTTTTTTCCCCACTTTCTGTTTAACGGAGAGAAGATTTCTTCAACACAGTTTAAAATAGTTTTAATAACTCATCTCTAATAACTGATTTATTTGATCTTTGCCATAAGGACAGTAAATAATATTTAAACAGTAAAGATATTTTCCAAGACACTTCTATATAGCTTAAAGTGACATTTAAAGACTTAACTAGGTTAATTAGGTTAACGAGACAGATTAGGGTAAGTAGGTGAGTTATTGTATAACGATGGTTTGTTCTGTAGACTATCGAAAGAAATAGCTTAAAGGAGCTAATAATATTGACCTTAAAATGTTTTTTAAAAATTTAAAACTGATTTTATTCTAGTCGAAATAAATCAAATAAGACTTTTTCCAGAAGAAAAAAAATTTATCAGACATACTGTGAAAATTTCCTTGCTCTGTTATACATAATTCAGGAAATATTTACAAAAATTCAAAGGGGGGCTAATAATTCTGACTTCAACTGTATCTATAATTTTTATTGTTATAATGTATTTCTCCAAATAATAATTATGTTTTGTATACATTTGCATACTTTTTTTATGTATTGAAATGAATTAATCAGTTTCTAAAAACAATACATATTGATTATAATAGTATTTAAATTAAGATAACAATAATAATAATCTTTGAAGAAAGAATGATGAGAAATAGGTAACAATTGCTGATTGTCATGTTTGTATTTAATTTAAAGTAAAATAAATTTCAATAGGGCGACACGGTGGCTCTTTGGTTAGCATTGTTGCATCACAGAAATAAGGTCGCTGGTTTGAGTCCCGGCTGGACCAGTTGGCATTTCTGTTTGGAGTTTGCATGTTCTATCTGTGTTCGTGTGGGTTTCCTTCGGGTGCTCCGATTTCCTCCACAGTCCAAAGACATGTGCTGTAGGTGAATTGGATAAACCAAATTTGCCGTAGTGTATGTGTGTGCATGTAAGAGTGTATGGGTGTTTCCCAGTACTGGGTTGCAGCTGGAAGGGTATCCGCTGTGTAAAACATATGCAGGATAAGTTGGCATTTCATTCTGCTGTGGCAAACCCTGATGAATAATGGGACTATCAAGCCAAAGGAAATTAAATATTATGTATTTTTGCAAATAATGTTTTAATTTTGTATACATTTGCATTCTTTTTTATGTATTGAAATGTCCTAACAGTTTCTAAAAACTATTTATTTTGGTTATAACAATATTTAAATTAAAATATCAATAATAAATCTTTGAAGAAAGAATGATGGGACATACAGTTGAAATCAGAATTATTAGCCCCTCTTTGAAATGTTTTTCTTTTTAAAATATTTTCCAAATTATGTTTAACAGAGCAAGGAAATTTTCACAGTATGTCTGATAATGTTTTTTCTTCTGGAGAAAGTCTTATTTGTTTTATTTCGGCTAGAATAAAAGCAGATTTTAATGTTTTAAAAAACACTTAAAGGTCAATATTATTAGCCCCTTTAAGCTATATTTTTTCTGATAGTCTACAGAGCAAACCGTCGTTATATAATAACTTGCCTAATTACCCTATCTTGCCTAGTTAACCTAATTAACCTAGTTCAGCCTTTAAATGTCACTTTAAGCTGTATAAAAGTCTCTTGAAAAATATCTAGTCAAATATTATTTACTGTCATCATGGCAAAGATAAAATAAATCAGTTATTAGAAATGAATAATTAAAACTATCATGTTTAGGAATGTGTTGAAAAAAATCTCTCCGTTAAACAGAAATTGAGGAAAAAATAAACCCGGGAGCTAATAATTCAGGGGGGTTAATAATTTTGACTAAACTGTAGGCAACAATTGTTGATTGCCTTGTTTGCATTGAATTTAAATGTTTATTTATGGCTAAATGTTTTTATTTATTTTATATTAAAATAATTTTATCATGATTATGTTTATTTACTTGTGTGTGCCCACACACAAATGACTGATCACACTTTTGCTTTCTTCTCAGGTTATTATGAAAACTGTTGTTTGAAATATATCACAGGCATGAAGAAAAACATGAGAAGAAATATTATCAGTTACAGAATGCAGGAAACAGACGGAGGATGCAACATTCCCGCTGTTGTGTGAGTATGCCTTAATATTGCGCAAATCAAATCCAATCACAGCAACATTTGGCTCCTGCATGCAGCAATTATACAGCAACTTAACAGAAACTCTTACAAGAGATATTTAGGCCTTTTTCAAATGTTCTTTCCAAACAGTTTCAAGATGAGGCTCAAAAAACAATCAAGAGCAAAGCCAGTCTGTGCCGATCCAAGAAGAGACTGGGTCCAGGCAATAGTAAAGGAGCTGGATGAGAAAAACAAAAGAGCTATGTAGAAACAGCTTTGATTAATCGTGTGCTTTAATGCACAAACCTATGTTAATATCACACATTAATGTAATGTTTATAATACTATCAATCCTGCTGAGATATACATATATATATTTTTACATCATTACTATCTTCATGTAGCGGTTCATAATGGACGTTTTTTTGTATGTTTTGCTTCTGTTCATTGTATTAGAACAACATGAATGTATATGAACTGTGAATGTTTGCCCTTTCGGTCTCTGTTCTCCATAATTTGTGCAAATATATTTCCACTTTTGATGTTTTACTCCAATATAATCTGTGAACTGCATAGCTGACCTATAAGTGTGTGTGTGTGTATGTGTTTGTATGTGTGGCACCTGTATACATTTAAGTTTTTTTTTTTAATAAAGTATTGCGATTGTACATTTAATTTAGTGTATTTTCTGTCTTAGAAAAGTCTATCTTTTATTATGTAAGTCTATCTTTTTCATCTTTGTGTTTAAATATATTTACAACAAGGTTTTATTGGGTAATGTTAGTTAATGTATTTACTAACGAACTAATTATGAATAATACTTGTACAGCATTTATTAATCACAGTTCAACATTTACTAATGCTTTGTTAACATCAAAATTCATGCGTAAACATTAGTCAGCGCATTGTAAGTTAATATGAATTAACAATGAACAACTGTATTGTCATTAACTAACGTTAACTAGCATGAACAATTACTGTAATATATGTTTTGTCCATTGTTTGTTCATGTTAGTAAATGCATTAACTAATACAACCTTATTGTAAGGTACACTGCAAAAAGCAATAGCTGTTCTCACTAATAAAATTAAGTGCAGTTAACTTATTATGAATGAGTTTATTCACCTTACAATATTTTAACAACACTGTAAAACCCAAAAAGCTAAGTAAATTCAAACCATTTGAAAAAACCGATTGCAACAAATTATTTAAGTTCAAAAAGTAATCCTAATGAGTACTGTGAACTTAATCCATTTGGGTAAATGAAGCAATTTGAGCACAGTAAAACCCAATAAATGAAGAGAACTCAAACCAATTAAGAACTGTAAAACCCAATAAGTTAAGGCAACTCAAACCATTTAAGGAAAACGATTGCAGCACATCATTTGAGTTAAACTAATCTTTACTGTGAACTTAGTCTATTTAAGTCAACGAAGCAATTTCAGCACAGTAAAACCCAATAAATGAAGAGAACTCAAACCAACTGAGTACTGTAAAACCCAAAAAGTTATGGCAACTCAAACCGTTTGAGGAAACCGATTGCTACAAACCATTTGAGTTACCATCAAGTCCGAATTATTAGCCCCCTTTGAATTTTTTTTTTCTTTTTTAAATGTTTCCCAAATGATGTTTAACAGAGCAAGGAAATTTTCACAGTATGTCTGATTATATTTTTTCTTCTGGAGAAAGTCTTATTTGTTTTATTTCGGCTAGAATAAATGCAGTTTTAATTTTTTTTAAACACCATTTTAAGGACAATATTATTAGCCCCTTTAAGCTATATATTTTTTTCGATAGTCTACAGAACAAACCATCGTTATTATCACCCTAATCACCCTAACCTGCCTGATTAACCTAATTAACCTAGTTAAGCCTTTAAATGTCACTTTAAGCTGTATAGAAGTGTCTTGAAAAATATCTAGTAAAATATTATTTACCGTCCTCATGGCAAAGATCAAATAAATCAGTTTTAAGAAATGAGTTATTAAAGCTATTATGTTTAGAAATGTGTTGAAAAAAAAATCTTCTTTCCGTTAAACAGAAATTGGGGAAAAAAATAAACCGGGGGGCTAATAATTCAGGGGGGCTAATAATTCTGACTTGAACTGTATATGAGTACTGTGAACTTAATCCATTTAAGTTGAAGTAATTAGGTATTTAATAAACTCATTACCTTCAACGTTGAGTTTAAAACTCTTTGCAAATGAGTAGTATTAACTTTCAGTAAATTTTTAGTAAATATAATTTGATAAAGTTGACTGTTGGGTTTTACAGTGAAGTAATCCCAATCTTTTGTTAAACTAAATAGATTCAAGTAATCTTGACTTATAATAATATGTATTTAAACTTTTGAGAGAATGCCTTAAAATGTCCAAGTAAAGTAGTGTATTGATTTTAAGTGAGCATAACTTAAAACAGTTTGTATTTACAACTTCTTTATAAAGTCAACTTCAGTACACTGAAAAAACTACATTTGTTATTTATTCAAACTACAAACAAGCTGAAACAACACAATTTTTGAGGTTTTTTTTTGGGACAATTTAATTGCTTTATGTTTAATCAACTTAAATTTGTCAAAGCAATTAAGTTAACTTAATTGATTTGTGTTGGGACAACATGAAGGAATTGTGTGGAACTCAGCAATTTTTTATAGTGTACCCTTGACTCAAAAATAATTAGTTGTGTTAACTTCTTATTACACTGTAAAAAGAGATTACTTAAAACAAACGTGTTAATCCATTGCCTTAAAAGTGACAAGATGGTTTTACATAAAAAAAAGAAAGTAAATCTGTTGTAACTTAGAACTATTAAGTTCCCTTCACTTAATTGTTTAGAATTACGCACAGTTTATATACTTAAAAATGTATGGAGCTAATAAAATGCCAAAACAATCTGAATTTAAATTGTGTTAATTTGAATTTTGACAATTGTAATTTAATAAATCTGAATTTTCATATGCTGTTAAAAAATTCTTGAATTTGAATTTCTTAATTTGAATTAGAATATTGAACATCTGAAATTCAAGACAACTGAATTTTCCAAGGCTGAATTTTATTTATAGATATATTTTCAAACTTCAGATTTTTTGTGTTCTGAATTTATAGACTGCAGATATCCAGTTTGTAAAAATTCAGTTTTAAATTTTCAAGATAAAGAAATTCAGAACATTAAATTCAATATTTCAAAATTCAAAACCAGAAATTCAGATCGTGAAATTCAGATTCAGCAGAAAGTAGGTCAGGGGTCATCAACAGGGAAGAGTAGACAAAATTCAAATTCAAAACAATTTTTTACAGCATATGACAATTCAGATTTATTAAATTACAATTGTCAATAATTCAAATTAACGCAATTCAAATTCAGATTGTTTTGGCATATTATTAGCTCCATACTAATGTTAAGGCAAAAGGTTTACTCACTTATTTAAAGTACAATCAGCTAAACCCTTTTTACAGTGTTCACATTACTAGGAAAACATTAGGAAACTGATTGCCTTGAAATATTAAGTAAGCTGAACTAAAACATTTAATAAAGACAAAAACCAATACCTACAATGTAAAACCCAACAGTCAACTTTATCAAATGAAATGAGTGTAGCTAACTCAAAATTGACTGAAAGTTAATTCTAATAATTTGAAAAGAGTTTTGAACTCAGTGTTGAAGGTAATGAGTTAATTAAATAACTCATTACTTCAACTTTAATGGAGTAAGTTCACAGTACTCATATAGATATTTTTTTTAACTCAAATGGTTTGTAGCAACCGGTTTCCTGAAACGGTTTGAGTTGCCTTAACTTATTGGGTTTTACAGTACTCAGTTGGATTGAGTTCTCTTCATTTATTGGGGTTTACTGTGCTCAAATTGCTTCGTTTACTCAAATGGATTAAGTTCACAGCACTCATTAGGATTAGTTTTTGAACTGAAATGGTTTGTTGCAATCAGTTTCCTCAAATGGTTTGAGTAACCTCAACCTTTTGGGTTTTACAGTGTACCAAATATTTATAATCAATTACATCAGCTGATTTTGTCAAAAAACAATAAAAAATTAAGACACTAAATGTATCCTTTAAATTAGTTTAATTGCCTAATAGGAAAATCTTGGTGATAAAGCAAGTGTGTCTTTTATGGACTGCTTTCTTAAGAAAAAAACATTTCCCTGATTGGTTCCATGCCATTAGGCTCATGTTTGTTCATGTTTAAGCTCTTTTCGATTGATTTAAGGGATTCTTATCTCTCTATTATACAAAATGCCAAAAGCATCACTGTGAGGTGTGACAGGTGATGCCTAAACTTGCTGAGGCACAATGAATTACTGGTTTCATGCCAAATAGTTGTGATTCAAATACTTTTTTAAACCTAAAGCTGTCATCACATCCATTTACTCACGCTGTGTGGGTGAAATGTGATTTGTTAAAACAAAATGAGTTCTAAACATCACAGTTTCACTTTTGTTTGAGGTAATTGTGCTTTTAAGATAAAGTTTTTTTTTTACTGGCATCTATACTGTGTGGTTTATTAAAGAACTGTGAACACTTTCCATTGAAGAAAGGTTTCTTTATAGCAGGAATAAAAAGACATTTGGGTAACACTTTATAATAACTAAACACTATGAATCATCTATTAACCATTAGCAAATAGTTAATTCATTATCTGTTGAGCATTAACTCTACATTAATAGACGTTAGCAATAACTGCAGATACAAATGCTGTAATTTTGACTTCTATACGTACATTTATAATGTGTTTAATGATTGTATTTATTATTATGTAATTTATTATTTAAGTATTACATTATTTACAAACTAGTTATTTAAGAACAGTTTGTTATATTTCAAAATTATTCAGAATGCATAAGTAAATGATTAATAAACTATTCGAATTACATTTACACATCTTATTATTAAGACATACAGTTTACTTATACCTAATTTGTTAATGTTATGTATGTTAATGAATGCTTTATTAAGTCAACTTCATCCAGTTTTGTGACCTAATCTAAAGTATTTCCCAAGAAATAATCCATAATAATCTAATTTTATTTACACTGATTGTATTATATTTAATTTCCAAAGCTGACTATATTCTTTTCATATAAAAGTCCACTGACTCTTTCATTGTGGTGGTGTTTTTAAAAAAACATTAATGAAATTGAATTTTTTTAATTATAGTATGTGTTATTACATATAGGTTGTATGAATAAATTGTCTTGTTTTATTTACAAATATACAGTTAAAAAAACAGGCAAAATGATTTTCCCTTCTGTGAGATTTTAATTATAATTTAAATATTTCCCAATAAAATATCCATAATAATCCATTTTTATTTACACTGAATGTATTACATTTAAATTCCAAAGCTGATATATATTCTTTTCATATAAATTTTCATGTTGTTCACATTAATTGTAATTACTGTCCGTTAAAAAAATTAATTAAAGTCCACTGACTGTTTCATTGCGTGGTGCTTTAAAAATAACATTAAAGTCAGTACAGTATGTTTAAAAATTATTAAATTAAAACTGCCTAATTATGAATATGCCTCATTACATATAGGTTGTACAAATATATTGTCTTGTTTTATTTACAAACATACAGTTAAAGGCAGAATTATTTTCCCTTCTGTGAAATTTTAATTCTATTTTAAATATTCATCTATTTTAAAGAGATGTTGACAGAGTAAGGAAAATTTCACCTTATTTCCTATTTTATATATTTTTTTCTGCTGAAGAAAATCTTATGAGGAAGAGAGGTCATGTGAAGGAGAGTACCGTGTTAAATGTTGAGACAGATAATGAGACTTTTAACATGGAACTAGGTGTTACAAGTTAGGCTAGGCTTAACTAGGTTAATTAGGTTAACTAGGCAAGATAGGGTAATTAGGCAAGCTATTGTATAACGATGGTTTGTTCATTTGGGGGGTTTAATAATTCTGACTTCAACTGTATTTGCTATCTTACTAGTTATTTATTAAAGGCTTAACTAGGTTAATTAGGTTCAGGGCTAATATTATTGATCATAAAAATTTATTCTTTTTAAAAACTGCTGTTATTCCAGCAAAACTAGAAGAAATAAGACTTTCTCCAGATGAAAATAGTAGGAGATACTCTGACTACTTTCTTGCTCCATTAAACATCACTAGGAAATATTTGAAAAAGAATTAAAATTCTTTACCTTCAAACTGTATGTAATAATTGCAATTCTTCTTTTTCACGTTGGATTTTCTGTCATGATCTTTTTCATTCACATTGTTTTAAACTAAAATGGCTTTCTTTCTTCTGCTGGACACAACAGAAGAAGCTTAACTAAATGTTAATGCTGCTTTCTACCATACTACAAAACACACACTTACTTTCAAGATTCAGAACAGCACAGAAAGACCATTAACGCACAACTAGCACCACATTAATTAAGAATCATATTGCAAATCTTTCAACATTAAAGTTGTTGATGTTTAAATAAAACACAGCCACATTTTCCTTTTATCTGTCTTAAATTAGGCTTTTGCTCAAAAATGTTAGACTATCCGGTTACCGTTTCACATCTGTTTTGACATCTTTACGAAATCCCCTCAAACTCTGCTGGCAGAAAAGTTGATTTTGCCTGGAAACGAGAAGAAAAAAAGAAATTAAGCAAACTGAAAGTGTCTTGAATCAGTTGCGGATGTAGAATTGAGGTCATGTGCTGGATTAAAGATGATGAAGTCATAAAGAAACTGATAAATAACATCAATGTTGTTCCAACTTTCTTTTGTGAAAAGATGAAAATGGATGAATATTGTTCAAACTCTCAGAGGTCTGCTCTGAGCATCCTGTCAGTTTTGTATCTGTTTAATATTTCTCAGTTTTGTGCTTGACCACATGGCTGTCTATTTTGAGTGTGTGTGCTGTCCATGTGCTCCTCTTGTCCTGCCTCCTTGTTTCCCATTACCATGAGAGGCGTACAAAACTCCCTCAAAAGTGTGTGTGGGCCGTGTGTTTAGAGTGGACCACATTGCAGATTCATCTTCACCAGCATTCTTTGCTTTTTAGAAAATATTTCAATAATCTATTCTTAGTAGTGAGGCCAATTCCCAATACTAAAGTATTAAAGGAGGGCTCATAAAAGGCAAAAGAACACATGTGCATTTTCTTAATACTAGAATATATCCAAATGACTGATGAAAATACGGGATGTTTTGACAATATTTAATGTGCAGGACAAAACCCTTTGCTTTGTCGATCAATTTACTGGCTCCTATATGTTTATTTGGCAGTATAGACCATTTCAATGTGGTCATGTCATTGGCCCATGAACATTTCCTGCTGCTGCTTGTTATGAAGTGTAACAAAAGGCAATTCAATGATAACTTCATGTTAAAACAGGTATCATAACATAATTTATTAATATGTGGCTCTTTTTGGATTCTCGGGAGCTATAAAAATTAAAAATGTAAAACAGGAAATACTTTGGGACCATTGTTTTTGTTTACATCCCTCAAAATGGTCTAAATATAAAACTTAAGATCAGGGTTTTTAAACGTATCAGAGGTGCAAAATATTATGAAGCAATTTTTCAAGCCAAACGAAAATGCAACACAGGCTCATTGTGATTGAGCACATGCAATTAAAAAAAAACACCAGCAAATAAAGAAACGATCTTCATCAATTTGGCAGCACATGTGTTGCAAATTCTCACAACACAAACAACTTAGGAAACGCGCAGCAGTTGGTCACAACCAAAACAACTTAAGGAACGGGCAGCAATTGGTCACAATGCAAACAACTGAAGAAACGCGATTGCAATTTGTCACAACACAAACAACTTAAGAAATGCGCTGCAAATTGGTCACAACACAAACAATTGAAGAAACGCTCTGCAATTGGTCACAGCACAAACAACTGAAGAAACACACAGCAATTGGTCACAACACAAACAGCTGAAGAAACGTGCAGCAATTGGTCACAACACAAACAATTGAAGAAACGCGTAGAAATTGGTCACAAAGCAAACAACTTGTCGGTTGGGTTTAGGGACAGGGGTGGGTGCTGGTCAATTGGTTCTTTCGAAAACACTGTTAGTTGGGTTTGGGAAAGAAGGTGGGCGCTTGTCAATCTCTTCTTTTGAAAACAATAAGGCCTCTGTGCAGGCATTTTGTGGGCATTCTTAGCTACGCATTCCTACATCAATACTTTTCGATTAAAATTAAATTAATATTACTAGGTTTATTTGCAATGATCGGAAAGCATTTAAATTTTACAAGTAATTAAATACTACTATTTAACTTTTTCCACTCAGTTCAAGACATATGACTCAGAATTGTGTATTTTTATGAAATTCTTGTAAATTGACCTGATATGTTATTTGGGGCTATTTGAAGACAAGTTTTTTTGAACATGAAAACATGAAAAAAAATGTTCATGTTCAAAATCAATCTCAATGAAGTTACAATTTTTCTCCAAAAAGTAAATGTGTTAAAAATGTAAACATATAAAATATAAATAATACATGAAACAAACTTTAAAGAATTTTTAGTCAATCCCATTCAATCACTTGGAAAACAGCTTTATGGTACTTAATAAAGTAGTTACCATCAGCACCAAGGCACAGATGGCCCTTACAGACCCTATTTGACCTCAATATGTTCCTCTTTCTGCTGCAGTTCATGCAGGTCTGGAGTCTGTGTAGACAAGGTTATGGAACAGTTTGATGTCAAGCCACTCTGAAACATCTATGCTGAGGCTGTGATGTCCCGGGTCAAGCCTGGGGACATCAGCAGAGCTGCAGGGGTCGAGAGATGACTGGATTCTGGCTGCTGCTCTAAAAAGCTGGATCTGGATGTTCTCTTGTTTTTTTCCCCTCTCCATATACACCAGAAGCTTTCTCATAAACCCTCCATGTTTCTGGAAATAACATTGTGCAATTCTATCGTGCAAGACTGTGTATTCTCTGAATTTTATTACTAGCCTACTAGACTAGCCTAGTTTTGGACTACTCATCTCAAGTGTAATAGGCGTCTAAACATAGACAGCTTGGATAAAACAAAGCTAAATTTGTGCTGTCAGTAAAAATAATAGATATCTCGTGTCAGAGGAATGGGCATGACTAGAACCCGATGATGCTGTAAGTGCTCTTTGGAATCCACAGGTTTCACTTCATGTCTGTGACATGCGAGAACAGATAGGATGTGTCCAATCCAGGCTCATTCTGAAAACGTACCACCACGGACGTTTCTGGAGACCGCGAAATACGTCCCGGCGGCACGTTTTTCTGCAGTTTTTGTTTTCACGAAATCGCCAGAGGTCGCCGTGTACGCTTTTCGAGATCTCAAATTTCCCTCGCGAGTGCCATTCGCGCCTGCTGTTCTCGCGTAAACCCACCAGAGGCCGCTGTCGACTCACTTTTGGACAGACTTTATGACTGACTGAGCGAACGATCGGCTAACCCACCCTCCCCCTTCCCTAAACCCAACCAATTTTATCGATTGACTAGACCACCCACTACCCTAAACCCAACCAACATGTTTCAAAAGCCATCCAAAAAAATAAAAAACCTCGTCTGATTCATATTTTTTTTTTACCACACCCTCACCCTGCTATTCACTTGTTTGTTTTATATTTTGGATTCTGTTTTTGTCTTACCTGCTTTCTGGAACCGCTTTTCACCAGACTCGAACCCCCGTCTTCATGGTCAACTCCTCTCTGCATCTCAAATCCACCGACGGAAGTGGCGCGCTAACGGGACAAACTGGTTGCAGCCAGAATGCCGTCCATACAGAGGTAAGCGGTCAGCTGGTAAGCGCGAAAAGGAACGGCGTCACACCGCCCCGTAGCGTTAGTTTAAAGAAATGAAATGCAGCCATACGTACCTCCGCCTACGTAATTCGCTGTCTCCAGAAACGTCCGCAGAGCTACGTTTTCACAAGCCTGTGTTGGATGTGTCATACCCCTCATCAATGAACACTTGGCAGAATCCCTGAGTGCTCAACAGCATTTTTATGACTGGCCTGCACAGCCACGACTGTTCCAACCTGACATTTATGCCCTAGTGCTCACGTACACGACTACAATGACAGGAGGATCAAAACTATCACATCAACCTGTTAAAACACTGGATTGCACCTCGAGACAACCTGGCTGCTTACACTCAAGTGGAGAAGCCTGTCATTGACATGAGCAATTAACACCAAAATAACAAACAAAAAAAAATAAACAGAAAAAAAAACTGAAAGCCCTGGTCAGTTACTCAGTTAGTGCCGAGTTCACTAACGTACCCCCAGGTAGATCAATGTCCTGCAGCAAAAGATCAGAAACCCTACCTCATAATTAGACAATGACCTCACGGGGTGCTTCTGTAATAACTTTCATCCTCCAAATGAGATCTATAGCTAAAAGAAATACCCCGTGTCCAGAGTTCCTGGATTGGCTGGGCAGAACTTGCTTTATCTCCATGCTGGATCTCGCCAAAGGCTACTGGAAAGTGCTCCAGAGAAAAGCCTTTAGTACCTCTAGCAGCAATTGGCAGTACCAGGTTTTGCCCTTCTGCCTGCACGGGCCACCAGCCACATACAAGCAGTTGATTGACCTTCAGATATGGCCACATCAGGAGTATGTTGCAACTTACCTTGTTGACGTCATTATCTACTTGGTATGAGTTGGTATGATGACCTCATTCGATTTGGGAAAATGCTGATGGAGTTACGGCCGGTTAGACATACATCCAACCCAATCACAGAGGCACCGTACCTGAGATGTAAGATCAACAAGTGACTCATTAAATCGTGGTAAAAAAGTAGAAGCCATCCAGAATGTTGATTGGCCCACCAATAAGACCCAGTTATGTGCCTTTTTGGGTTTGGCAGGCTACTAAGGATGCTTCATTTTTAGCCAGCGCCTTGACAGACCTGACCAAAAAGGGGAAGCCAGAGAAGATAAAGTGAACCCCTGAACCTAGAACTTAATTCCAGACCCTTAAAAAGGTTTTCTCTCATCCTCACAGTGTACCATGTATGCAACCCTGGATAAGGAAGCCCTAACAATCAAATGGGCTGTCCTGGACCTGTGCTATTACCTGCATGGATGGAGCTTGAATTGGTGACAGACCATCTACCTCTGGAGGTTGTAAGCTTAGGATACCAATGCTGGTGGCTCCTGAAACTCATCAACGAGACTAGAACAATGACTCCATATTGCTGTCACTAATGCCTGCTCTCTTTGTTTTCTGCAGAGACAATGGATTAAGTGATCAGCACGCCTCAGCACTTTCACTTGAACCCATTCCAGACAGCTCTCTATCGACTTCACAGCTGCACCACATTTTGTCAGGCACTTCAACAAACAAGGCTGGATTCTCTTAACAAGAAACAAAACACATTTCACAATGAAATTGATTTGCATCCTCAAATTACTCCTTTGTTTCGCTTCGTTTTTTGTATCGCTGTTCCATCCTAGGATGCAAGAAAAGGACATAAACATTTAGGATGGAAGAGAATGAAGGAAGATGTCTTTCTAAAGCTTTGGAGCTTGAGATTCCTAATATAAGGATTCACAATTTAGGAAATAAGACGCACCCAGGATCCCATGGTCATTAATTACAAATTAAATGTTGTTTAATGTCAGTGCCATGACCTATTTTGGCTGCTGGCTTTAAGTTTTAAGCAATGTTTTTTGTTCTGTTGAATATAAAAGACATTTGATTTTCATAAAATTTGGTTGAACTATCTCTTAAGGTCATCTCTCTTGGCTTCATGCTGTCCTGTATTGAGCCTTGTCTACTGTTGGTTCCTGTGTCCGCCTAGTCACTGGCTCATCAGGCTCTCTATGGCTTCAGCAGTTCCATCTTCCAGTGCCAAACCTCTGGTTTGTTGAATCACTGCATGGTCTCCATTGGTTCCATCTGGAGCCTGTTCTTCTATTCAATGTCCTGGTATCTGGAGTGGACCGTGGTATTTTTTTCACCCAACTTGTGCTGTGTCTCATGTTTGTTAATTAAAAATTCTTTCTAGTTCTGCATTTAGGTCTTTTTTTCTTGGGACCCTGACATAAACAGCATTGGGTCCCATAAGCTTTCCTCATCTGACTTTTATTGATTCTGTAAAAATTCTCTTATACTCCCACATACACATGTAATCAATTCTCGTGCCTCTGTCGGTTCTTTATTAGACGGCCTATAAAATTTAGAGAGTGAATTAATCAGCCACCCATGAACATGTCACACTCTGCAATCTAACACTGCTTATTTTGCCCTAGGATGAAAAAGAAGTATTTTATAATTCCGGAAATTTGTTTCACATGGCACAATTGCATTCGAACATTTCACTCTGCTCTTAATCTTTTCACTCTGTTCCTCGTGTTTTCGCACTGAGGATAATTGAGCAACTCTGTTAAAAATAAATTTAAAGGGTTCAAATGCTCACTGATTGTCCAGAAAGAAACACTCTGCATTAAGAAATGGGGGTGGAAAATTTATTTGATTATCAAGGTAAATTGTACTTAATTTGTTCTCTGGAAAACAAGCAAGATTAAAATCTTAAGACAAGGGGAAAATGACAAGTATTCACACTTTGTGTTGGGGGATTATAGCTAGGTTGTAAGTACTGCTTCAAAATGACAAAAAAAGAATCCAAAGCAAGTAACATAAAGACAGAGCAGTCAATGTAACTCAAACAGCTGTTCATCAGCTGATCAAAGTTGAAGATGGTGGGTATGGGAGGGTGTTGTATCTTTGATCAACTACAACGACGATTAATAATTAAGACATGAAATTGTCCCTTAAAAGTGACGTCGCTTTCTTCAATTTTGCACTCAGGCATTCTTTGCACTCACACTACAAGTTTGCCATGCCAAAGCGCAACCGAACCATGCTCTGGCACAACTCTTCCAACCGGGCCAGGGCCGGCCAACTGAACCCCACCTGGGCCCAATTCGAAGCACTCACAATTGTCAAATGAACCGGCAAATGGGGGTCAAAGTGTAAGTACACCATTAATCTGGGTAGATTGGCCTGTGTCTTAATAAATAGCCCATCTGATCCTCTGGCTCAGTGCAGGTGAAAATTTTGTATCTTCCACTCGTCCCATAACTCATAGGATTAGGATACTTGAGCAGCTCAACAATCCTGCCATGCTTAAAGAGAAAAAGTCTTTATGCTTTGCCCTCAGGAGATTCACAGTGGCCGCATGACATGAAAGCCATATTTTTTGCACAGATTTGTAATTTTTTAAGGCTAAGGTCTTACACTTTTCATGAGATATCAGCTGATATACAGCTGTTTGAGTTTAAATTTGGTTTTCCACACATTGAGTGCTCTCTCTTTTTTGTTACTTGCTCCTGTTTTTTATTTTGTGATTTTGAAGTAATACTTACAACCTGGTTTCAATCCACCAACTCTAAACTCTTTGATCAGGAATGTATATTGTGCTCTGTTACAGGAGAGCCGTTTTAAATGGGAAAACATAGACATCTTTATCCTGTTCAAATGTTTCTAGAGCTCCAGTGAGTGTCTGTGTCCCTCAATTGTCCTTGTTGAGAAAAGATGTAGCTCAAAAACAGAAAACTAGCAAAGCACTGTGGCAAATGAGGGGGACACAAAAACTTAAAATACATTTTTACCTCATTTGTATGATATAATTTCACTGCTTACACATTTTTATGTATATTAAACATAGTTAAGTTATACACAGCATTGTTGTTGTGATTCTGTTGCTTTGAGTTTTCACCAGGAATTTCACCATCAAAGACAGTTATTTAAAACGTTACAATAATGTGGGCTGTTCACTTTAACAAAATCATATGCTATTGATTAACAACATTGTAGCTCAGACTAAATGGGGTTTAAAATATTAATGGGTGCTTTTTACAGGAATGCACTTTTGAACAATAAAGCTAAGAAATATTTTCTTCCACAGTGATGCCTCTTGTACATCATCTTATTATCTTTTGAGATGCCATTTGTGGTGTCCTTTCTGATAAAGAAAAAGTGAATAAAAGTAACGTTATGTAAAAATTTGCCAGGGTTATATTATTTATATACTACCTGACAAAAGTCTTGTCTGCTATCCAAGTTTTAGGAACAACAAATAACAAATTGACTTCTAGTTGATCACTTGGTATCAGAAGTGGCCTCTAGATTACGCTTATTTTACCAAAACAAAATATGATCATACCTTGTTTTTGAATTATTTAATTAAGACAGTTAGGTCTGACTTTGCTTAAACAAAAGTCTTGTCACTAACCAGAAATAATTTACAGTATAGAATATAAAGTCATGGTGCAGTGGAAAAAGAATTAATATAGTGTATGATGTGGAGGCTGAAGTATAAGAAGGAGCACTATCCAGCTGAAGAATTTGCCCTCTCCTGTGGTTTGTAATGTAATGGGCAGCACAAATGTCTTGATACCTCAGGCTGTTGATGTTGTCATTCACACTGCAAATCTCTCGCACGCCCCCATACTGAATGTAACCCAGACCATGATTTTTCCCTTACCAAACTTGACTGATTTCTGTGAGAATCTTGGGTCCATGCAGGTTCAAATAGGTCTTCTGCAGTATTTATGATGATTGGGATGCAGTTTAACAGATGATTCATCGGATAAATCGACCTTCTGCCACTTTTCCAAATGATCAAAATATCATCAAGTCAAGTTATTATTTGTTGCTCTTACAACTGGGATCGACGACAAGACTTTTGTCAGGTAGTGTACATATACAGTTGAAGTCAGAATTATTAGCCCCCCTTTCATATTTTTTTCTTTTTAAAATATTTCCAAAATTATGTTTAACAGAGCAAGGAAATTTTCACAGTATGTTTGATAATGTGTTTTCTTCTGGAGAAAGTCTTATTTGTTTTATTTCAGCTAGAATTAAAGCAGTTTTTAATTTTTTAAAATCCATTTTAAGGTCAAAATTATTAGCCCCTTTCAGCTGTATGTTTACAGAACAAACCATCATTATACAATAACTTGCCTAATTACCCCAACCTGCCTAGTTAACCAAATAACCTAGCTAAGCCTTTAAATGTCACTTTAAGCTGTATAGAAGTGTCTTGAAAAATATCTAGTCAAATATTATTTAGTCATCATGGCAAAGATAAAATAAATCAGTTATTAGAAATGAATTATTAAAACTATTATGATTAAATGCTAATGTGTCAAAAAAAATCTTCTCTCTGTTAAACAGAAATTTGGAAAAAAATAAACAAGGGGGCTAATAATTCAGGGGGGCTTATAATTCTAACTTCAACTGTATATACATAAAATAACTGCAGACAACTATAAATCTGCCTCCGAATTTTACGTTGCAGTGAGAACATTCATGGAAGCTATATTTAAGCGTCACTCCAAACTAAAGATCTCAGACTAGACACTTCAAAGAGGCCTTCAGATTTTTTCTTGTGTACAGTATGTGTGACACAGACAGATTATGCAAGAAGAAGTCGAAGGAACATTTTTTGGTCCCCTATACTTGTCAAAGCTCTCACTCTGGAAAATAAGCCATTTAAAGGGATTAGGGCATAGAAATGAGCAATGGGATAATTTACCTAAAAATAAAACAATTGTTTTCATTACTGTAAAAAAATGCAGGGTCCCACACAATTCCTTCATGTTGTTCCAACAAAAATTGTTTAAGTTGACATAAATGTTTTTACAAATTTAAGTTGATTGAACATAAAACAATTAGGTTATCCCCCCAAAAACTCAAGACATTTGTTTATTCAGCTCATTATAAATAAGTTGTACAACCAGCAAAAATATTTTCTGAGTGATCCCAGGTGTAGGTGATTTTTTTTCTCCAGTAAAAAAAAGGAAATTGAGCTAAACCAATTTTCTTAAGTTCCCATCATCACGGGAGTCAAAAAAAGCACATCAGAAAACATATAAATGAACATTCATGGCTTCTAATTAAGCAAAGGGGTCTTATGAAGCCCACCAAGCAGTTTTGTGTTTAATAGACATCTAATAGTCATCTAAACGTAGATGTCTTGGCTATAACAAGGCTAGATTTGGGCTGTAAGTGAACATCTAAGAATAACACAGAACTAGATTAGTCATCAAAAACACGTATTAGACAGATTTCACATGTCTAGTCATTCTTGTCTTTGATGACTTGTCTAGTTTTGTGCTGTTCTTAATCTATCAGATTTTAACTGACAGCCCAAATATGTCCTCATTTTAGCCATTTATATTTCGACATCTCTATTAGACTTTTTTTTAAACACACACATACACACACACACACACACACACACACACACACACACACACACACACACACACACACACGAAATACTTGCTGGATTTTTTACAACATTGTCACTTTCATTCCAGATCCTCAGGCAAATTGTCTGGCATGACATCCAGCTTGCAAAGAAAACCATAAATTATTCATTTGAACTGGTTCCTTTTTTTGAGAACTGTATGAATCAATTCACAAATCTACAAATCTGTGTAAATCAAAGCTTACTTTGGGATGTCCTACAGTCATGTCTTGAAATGAGCCATTATACCAGTCTGTTTGACGTCATATTAGCAAACTTATTCCAAGCTCTATCTCCGACAGTTACTGAACTTTTGAACAAAGGAAAAGGTCTAGAAAAACTGACGATTCAGGGTAAGTGTATAAGTGATAAGCATATAAAGAGAATAAACTCACCCTTTTACACAAATCAGGAACTCTTAAAGGTGCAGTATGTAAATTTGACACCCAGTGGTTGAACTAGGTATTGCACTCTTGATTCAAAACACATACAAGCGCAGGTTGTCAGATTGATGACATCAGCAGGAGTATGCCTGACCATCAAGCCGAAAGGCTGATTTAAGGCTGATTATGTTTTAAATAAAAACAACGGCACGTGATAGAAGGAATATTTTCCATACTAAAAAGAGTTTTTGTCCTAACAAACACCTGAACAACAGGATAAACTGACAATGATCACCTCAGGTAATGTTACACCATGTTAAATGCTAATAATGTGAGTTTAAATGCCATTTTACATAACATTTATTGCCATACTACTGAAAGCAGCAGCAGATAGTTCACCTCAGATCTTGAAAATAAAATAAACCGTTTGAAATTGAACTCTAGAACTGTGCCTCAGTGCAAACCAACATATATCAGTGATTTAGCATGCACATAAAATAATGCTTAAGGCATTTAATATGTTTCAATTAGATTATAAACCTTACCATTTCATTGGAGTGCAGTGAGTGCACTATTCTGTGCTTCTGAATGGCTGTATTTCAATGTTTCTGTCATGTTTTGTCTGGTGCAAACAGCCAAATTGCTTATCACTGCAAATCTTGTCATGTAGCATGTTGTTAGTACACTGGATTAATGTAACCAGCTCACCTAATGTTTACATTCGTAATATTTATATTATTTGCTAATTAATTACCACACCATGTGGAACGCTGAATCAGCATCTCATTTCAGTCTGCTACTTTCCACCTGAGGTCGCATTTTGGTCGCGGACTCATACTTTGTGAGCCTTCCTGAATGAATGAAATATGCAGTTTTCCGGGATGCTAAAATATAATTGGCTAAGCTGGCACTGGGATGGTTTAAGGGACCAAAACAAAGACACCCATTCCGGCACGTAATGCACATTTTCAAAGCAGAATACATGACCTCAGCATTGTTTTTCAGATAAACAAGAATGTTCACTCATTTCTTAAATAACTGCAAACATATTATAGTATTTTATGCTTAAGAAGAGTCAAAAACTTGGTTCACACAGTTTTTGTTTTTGCGAATCCACCAAAGGCCACTATGTATGCTTTTTGAGATCTCAAATATCTTTCTCGAGTACCATTCGTGCCTGCTGTTCTTGCGTAAATCCACCAGAGGCCTCTGTTGACCGACTGACTGACTGATCGATCGACTGACCCACCCTCCTCCTTTCCTTAACCCAATCAATAGTGTTTTAAAAAGCACAGATTGATCTGCACACCCACTTCCCTAAAACTAATCGACAGAGTTTTCAAAAGCAATCCAGAAAATGAGAAGCCCTTGCTGCCAACGGATTTTACAATGTTTTCAGATTTTACCACATTTTCACCCTGTTATTTATTTGTTTATTTTATTTTTTGGCTTTTGTTTTTGTCTCACCTGCACCTCTCACCGTTCTTCACCAGACTCAAACACTGTCATCATAGTCAACTCAGCTCTGTGTCTCAAATCCTCCTACGTATGTCGTAAGCTACTGGACAAACTGATAACAGTGGAAAATCACGAACATCACGGGGTTGGTTCCGTTCCCTCAGCTGAACAGATACACTGGAAGTAATGGACTGAAAATGGAGACTAAACAGCCTAATTTAACCCAATGCATAAAGTTGTGGACATGGAGCTGGTGCAAATACAAGCATCAGATGTGTGTCTAATATAAAAGTATATATATTTATTCTATTTTTCTTTTTTTCCCGCTTTTTATTACCGATCGTTTGATGCACTTTGCTCCACTCTCTGTATTAATCTGCCTGACTGCCTGTCTGGGTTTCAACAATGATTGTAACGGACTGAACACAGCTTGGACAGCCTAATTTTAACCCAATGCATGAAGTTGTGGACGAGCATCGCAGAGCTGGTGCAAATACAACAAATACAAGCATTTAAGTGTCTTAAGTTGTGCATTTTTCTTTTGTTTATACTTTTCATTTGATGCGCTGTGGTCAACTCTCTCTCACTGCTCCAGTGCGGCCTGACGAGGGGATTTACATTCAGACTAAAGCAGCAATTAAAATCATACATGACTTCACGCTTTACTAAGTCACGTCTGTGTGGATCATTACGCCAGTAGCGGACCTAGTTGAAACCACAGGCAGCGTAATACAGAGAGTGAATCATTACTCACGTAATGGGGGCAGGTACTTTCACTTTTCACTGCTACAGCCCTTCACCTCTGCTCGTGTTCAAACCAAACTAAGATCGGCGTAGTGTTTCTTATGGCAGGTTTTATCCTTCATACATGTTGAGAGATCGAGTTGACCGACTTGAAAAGGGAATATGTGTTGACATAATCCACAAAGTAATGACTTAGTAAAGCGTGAAGTCATGTATTAAGTCCACTGAGTGAATGAAAATCATTGTCATGAGGCCATTATAATTGTGTCATGAATATTTTATGATCACTTTTTTCAGGGGAACGAACTGTTTTTGTCATTAAAATGCCATTACTCTGTCAAATCATTTTTAAGAGCATCATTCATATTTAATGACAATTTTAATAACAAATTCAGCTTGTACCACTGTAGCTGAGGTCCAAAATATATATTAATGACACTGTAATAAAATCCCTGAAACATTTATAATGGCTTCATGACAATCATGTTTATGACAGATTTATGACAAGTTTTGATAATGTCAAGTTGTTATGATAAAGACAAAAAAAGGATATGATGTATGTCATTTAAAATGTCATAACTGAGCGAATAAGCATGCATAAAATCATGTCATGTCATGATTATGACATAAAGGCTTCATTACAGTCTTATAAACACCCCATTCAAGTAAAGTGTTAACATTTAATTATTTTTTGTATTAATTCAGTCATTTTTTGGGTGAATTAGCCCTTTTAACATTTAAAGCCTGAGGATGTTTTTATATGTAGTATGTTCCACTGGGACTATTCAATGTTGGAAAGTTTGCGTCACCTTTCTCATACCCTCATTCATGGCGGGTAAACAATTTCAAGACAATATGTCATCAGTGTGTGTTCCGCCAACAACTCCAAACCTGTCTTTTGCAATAAAGCGAATTCTGTTGGTCTTCTGCCATGAAAAATGTTACAAGTGCTCGGAAATGGAGATTTAATAGCGTCAGTCCTTTACATGGACTGTTTCACATGCTCTTATCCGGTCTCCATTCTGATATCAATAGGATCTGTGACTGCTCAAACTGTCTAAAAATATTTATCTTTATTCAGTCTGATCTGTGTTTCATTTAGAATACATCAACGCTGGCCAATTTGCTCATTAATATGTGTTCACATAAGGGAGAAAAGTCCTTGCAGAATATCTCAAAGGGTATTTTTATGAGTAATGACGGGTGCATTTTCTCACGTTTTGCTTATTAGGCCATTCAAATGACACACTGAGCTGAGGATAAACAAACTCATTTATAAACATCCTTTCTTTAAAAAATAAAACATCTGGCTCACTGAGATTCATGCACTGAGATACTTATTAAGCAGCGTTGTATTAGTGGTAATAAAAAGTGATTTAAACCAAAATCACCAGAATGAAATTGTATTATAGTGAATTCATAATAAAAATTCAATTACTTTTCTCTGCTTGTTAATTCCTGTTCCCTTTATTTCCCAGGTTTAGTCCTGCTGTATCTGAAATAGACCCTTTGCTCTCATTCACTTTTACTACTGTAGTCGACTAATATAGTTCAGAGTCCCGCCTGAGTCCCATGAATGGCCAGAGCTGACGCCTTAGTCCCATGAATGGCTAGAGCTGCCACCTGAATCTCACAAATGGCCAGAGCCACCGCCTGAATCCCACGAATGGCCAGAGCCGTTGCCTGAGTCCCATGAATGGCCGGAGCCGCCAAACTGAGTTTCCATCCACATGAAAAAACAAAAACACTTTATGCCTATGGTTAACCTGCCAGATGGCTGAGGTTTTAAAAATACCCATATTTGTGTAAGCAGGGCCTTTGAGATGTACATGAACTTAATGTTAATTATTTCAACTGAAGCTACAGGACATCGCTAGTTTCTCACAGACATCATTAATCTCTTACATGACATCTCTAGTCTCTCAGTGCAGAAATGGAGCTTGTGTGACAAGATGGAATTCAAGCATAGTTCAGGCAGAACATCAATGATCAACATCAGCTGTTTAATACTCCACCTGTTACAAATTAACAGCCATATTTAAGACCATTCGAACAAACACTCTCCAGTCTATTGCACAGACATTTGCAAATGGAAATCAAGTCATACAGCATCCAGGAGACAGTTTACAGGCTTTATTTCACTGTGACAATGACTTGCTCATAGACTGAAGAACATGTCCTCTTCATGGACACTCTCAATCTAACTTTGTTGATATCAATGAAATAAGTCAACCAAATCTATGATAAAGCTTAAGACTAGCAGAGAAATCTTTATTTATCAATGACTGGCCGCTTGATTAATTCCTGTCTGCACTTTATAGAATAAGTACTTGGCTGCTGGGAGAGAAATCACTTCAACCATTCAGAGTAAAGCACATTTTACAGCATTTATGCATGATTCTGACATACTTTTAGGGAACTGTGTTCCCCACCCTCTGAGGTACGCTAAATTATCGAACTTTTACCTGACAAGCATCAAGACAAGCATCTTTAGCTGCAGATTAATACTCAAAACAGCCATAAAACCATTCAAACTAAAGCCCTGCTCACATTGTGGAATTTCAGCCATGATTTGGTTCTCTGTGACAAATTTGGGTAATCCAACAAGATTCCTGAAATCCTAGGCTAAAACCTGTGGGCTTTGATTGTTGGTTCGACATGTTCATAGACAGCTGCTTAATGGCCATTGCGATCAGATGCAGTGTGTTAGATAATAATGTATTTGGCTTAACTGTTCTTGGGTGGCTCACAATGTGAGTTGGACATTACGCTTACCAGTCTGTCACATAGACATCTCATCCAGGGGTCCATTTCCCAAAACCATCATTAGCCAACTAAGGTCGCAAGTTCCGTCGTTACAAACATAGTTCGTTGATTTGCCGTTCCCAAATCCATTGTTCCAACGAACATTTACAAACTTGTGTATTTGCAACACCTCTGGAGCTGTAATTAGAAACATAGTTCCTGGCTGTCACACCCAGTCTCTCTTCAGTGTTTGTTTTCATCATGTGACCTTTCCCCATGTGTTCCTTTGTACTAGTTCCCGCCATCATTATGTTCATCACTTCCACCTGTGTCTCACCCTTGTGTTTGATCATTGTCATCATCCTCCTGTTTATTTAAGTCCCTGTATTCTGTTAGTCCCTTGTCCGGTATTCTCTTCAATTGATGTCTGTCTTCACCCCATGTTCTTCCTGTGTTCATCTCCATAAGTGTTGTTAATAAATATACATATTATTGATAATCCTGAGATACCATGCCTTCCTGTTGTGAACCCAAGCGTTACATAATACCGGACCCAAGAAAAAGTTTGCGCCGTGTTTTCCCCTCGCTTTGTTTTTATAGTCTTTTTGCCCCCAGCGTTTTATTTTTCTCTCCCTCGCGTTTCTTCCCAATGGACACCATCTACACTCCCGAATTCCTCATCCTCATGATAAAGCTGGGGGAAAACAGCCTCGAGGACCATACGAACAGTTTCGAATGACGAGCACGGTCGTTTGAAGATGCTCCTCAAGGCGATCAAGCCGCCTATGTGGAGTGGACACTGACAAGGAACCGACCATCGTTCGATGTCAGTGCCACTCTAGACCCAGCGACCAGCCCAACCACCATCTGCAGGGAGCGTACGCCAGAGCCCACCGCAGACGAAGAGCCACCCATGGTGTGTGAGCCATCGCCATCAAGAGCGACAGAGCCATACAACACAGAGCAGGAGGAGCTCAACTGAGTGTCTGACCAGGTGTGTAAGCGGGCAACAACGCCGAAGGTGGGAAACCTGGTGGACATCGAGGGACAGAGCGAGAGTCCCGCCCACCGACCCACAGCAGAGGGTGAGCTGGCCATGGACCCTGAATTGCTGCTCATTGACTTCTAGAACAAAGTCAAGCCCCTCCCGCTGTTCCCAGACAGCTCTCCAGCCCCATTCATCCCCGAAGACAATAGCTCCAGGGTCATGAGCAGCAGCCCACCCGACCTGCCCTCTTCACCTCCGTTGACATCATCCACAACCGTTCGGTCTTCTCCTGTGCGGCTACAGTCAGCCAGTCCCCCAGCTCACCCTCCAGCCTCACGTGTGGAGGTATCCCTGAGGGCATGCCTACCTGTTTCGCCGGCCAGAGGTTGTTGCCTGACGTCATCTCTTCCACTCTCCGAGCTACAAACTCCGCCTTGACCCTCTGACCCAACGCCTCCACGTTGGCTCTCTCCTCACTCATCTCCTCTTTGGACCATTAGCCCATGGGCTCCACCAGGCTTCCTTGTCCCCCTGGCTCTGCCTTGGTCAGTACGCATCCTACGAATCCGGACCAGTGTCGTTGCTTCGGTCGGGTGAGCCGCCCACTCCACCTTCGCATTTCGTCACCTTCGCCCTTCGGCTCTCCGTCGACTCCTTGGGCTCCACCTCCAGCTACGGGGTCTCCTACGGTCAGCCCCTTGGAGTCGGCGACCAGTCCTCCTCCATGGTTCCTCCCTCCATCGACTCCACCCTGGGCCGTCCTTCTGGCTGTGTCCTGGGTCCTCCTCCTGCTTCACCTCCCTTGCTGGCTCCTCCCTCCTGTGACTCCTCCCTGGCCTCCTCCTCCTCTGTTCCATGCCCTCCAAATCACCTCCTGGCTCCTCCCTCCTGTAACTCCTCCCTGGCGACCTCCTCGTTTCCACACACTCCAATTCCTCTCCTGGTTCTTCCCTCACGGACTCTCCTCTCACCCTCTCCTTTTGTTTAGGCTTGAGGGTACTGTCACACCCAGTCTCCCTTCTGTGTTTGTTTTCATCTTGTGACCTTTCCCCATGTGCTCCTTTGTTCTAGTTCCTGCCATAATTATGTTCATCACTTCCACCTGTGTCTCACTCCTGTGTTTAATCATTGTCATCATCCTCCTGTGTATTTAAGTCCCTGTATTCTGTTAGTCCCTCGTCCGGTATTCTGTTCAGTTGATATCTGTCATCACCCCATGTTCTTCCTGTGTTCATCTCCGTAAGTGTTGATAATAAATATACATATTATTGATAATCCTGTGATCCCGTGCCTTCCTGTTGTGAATCCAGGCATTACACTGGCTGTTCTATTCCCACTTATCCCCCCTTTGCCCGATTCATTTAGAACATATAAACTTGGAATAATTAAAAATAAAAAGCATTAAAGTCATCTCTCTTAGGTGTAATTTGCTTTCAAAGTATTTTTACAGTTCAGTTTTAGCGATCTTGTTTACAATTGCGCTTCATTCGCAGTGCACTTTGAAAACATTGATGTCATTTTGAACACAGCTATAGGTGACTTATTATTTAAAAGCGGAATTTATGTTACGTCTCCAAAGCTTGTGAAAACAAAAAACACAGCATACATTAATGTTTTTAATTTATAGTGGGTTTTTATCAAGTATCTGTACTGTATATGACATGGGCCTGTTGGATAGAACATTTCTGCAGTCATTTGCATGTGTCAAATTGTAAAAGTAGACTTTTCAAACAATGAAAAATAAATAAATAAAATAATAATAATAATAATAATACTTAATACTTAAACTTAATAATAATGATAATCATCATCATTATCATCATCATTATTATTATTATTATTAAAGTAGGATTTTTATAAATTTCCTAAGAAATAATAAATATAATATTTCATTTTTTTAATAAAAAGTCTCATTATTTATTTATTTATTTGTATGATTTATATATGATATGATATTAGAATACGTGTCAGCTTTTGTAAGTGATTTTTATGTTTTAGAATAGGCTATGGAATATTCTCAATCTTATTTATAAAGGAAATATAGGCTCTATATGTGCCATTTATGGAAAGCAAGTGCATGTTTTTAGCAAAACTAATATTGGATTTTATTTTAAATGTGTGTTGTGTAAAACAAAATAATTTGCACAAAGAAATGATGGGGTTCTTCTCTAAAGAAGTAGTTACTCCACCCCGTTTAGAGCATCATTATGGCGTTTTATGTTATAACTAATTTGGTTCAAACAATGGATTTGCGACAGAGAAACGGGATTTGAGAAACTCTCGTCACTACATCGTTCTTTTCCCAACCGATGCATCATACTATGATAGTTCAGCTGCAAGTTACGTTGGTGATTGGAAAACGCACCCCAGCCCTCAGCCCGAGCTATTTCTCTACAGTCAGATTCTACATTTAACTTTGATCCACTTGTTGCTCGCTTTGAATCGTCGTATTCTGCATTTGTGAAGCTGAGATCATTTTTGGTTCGCAAGGCTGGGAGATCATGCATAGAGTTGTCTCAAAGTGCTCCTATTTTGCCACTTTTTAGCTCAAAATACCCACCTGATTATTTTTTGTACCCCGTTGAAAATATCAATTTTTAGGCTAGGGAGAATTTGAGCTGTTTCTACACCTGTGCCTTTAAATGCAAATGAGCTGGTTTTCCCTGCCCACTGTTTGGCCATGTCGCTGTTGCCAGATTGGGCAGTTTCCTGACCAAATGGCTGCTTTTGAATTTGATTGTTCTGGGAAAAATGGATTAGACAAAATTTGGGCAGGTTTAGGAACAGTTTGTTAGCTTAATAGCTAATTATTCAATCAAGTGTTTGTATCTACTCCATTCAGTTAGTCTTGATCCTAAACAAGTCAACTCCTGTGTTTGTTGATGAGTTTGCACTGTTAGGGAAGTTTGACTTGTCCATGTAATAAACAAATAAACAGCACATCCAGACTGTATACTTCTGAAATGTTTGTTGGGATCAGGTTACATTGTTTTTCTGGATGGTTTTTAGATTTTAGTTCCTCAGTGGTTCTGTGACCGGTGTTGGTCACTAGCAATGGTATGTGAATTGTGGCATTAAAGTAATGTCTAGATTCTGATTGAAATTAATTCTAATTTTGAAAATATTAATATTATCTTTTTTATTGAAGCAGGTTTTGGACAGTTTTTGGGATGGAAACATTTAGTTGTGTCTAGCAACTCTAAAAGGATGGCCAGCATTAGATGTCAGATAAACACAGCACAATGACAGACAGCAACTCAGACACTAATGAAACAGAGACCAGTCACAAATACCAAAGTTAAGACTGAACCATTTTCAAAATGGTCATTTGATGTAGTTGTTGTTTTGATGAGTTTATTCAGCCTTTCTGCAAAGATGAATAAGCCACACATAAAAGCCAATAACAAAGTTCACTGTGGGCATACACATATTCACACACGCACACACACAAATATGTGCTTTTAACACTTTAAAGTACTGTTTTTGCACATATACTTGTGGCAAATGTGAGAGAATGCCCACCAAACAAGTAAATAAACATGATTTAACATCCACAAACCACATCTACTCGTGGATAATGTGAGAGAATGCCCACCAAACAAGTAAATAAACATGATTTAACGTCAACAAACCGTTTATAGTTATACTGACACTATGCAGCTGCTGTGGTGGTTTGAGCAGCTATGAATTACATTGCAATTTTAATGAGTGCTTTATTAAAAACATGTACAGTTTTCAAGACGTTTTATATCTTATTTTCTAGTATTTTTTTCGCAAAGTCCAATTATAGTTAAGTATCAATTGCTGAATGTTAACTTTAGTCACCTTTGCTTTGAAACTGGCACATTGATTTACAATGACAATTAGTTCAAAATACTATAAAAAAAATAAAAAATGGGTGAAGCAGATGGAATAGATCTTTAAAACCAGGTTTCTTTCCAAATTCTGCTCTGTGGGCATGATAATTCAGTATGTGCTTGTCCTGAGACACAAAAATGCAGTGTTCAATCAATATCATAGGTGGGGATAACCCGTATCAACATTTGTTTTCTTAATTCCTGGAGACTGGGGGCGAGGGGGATGTTCTGTGTAACAAAATTGAGAACCATTGGGGGTGGGGGTCTTGTGGTGTTAGTAACTGTACCATGAACTGGGTTTTGGGAGGCTGTAGACTACCAAAAAGTTGAGGACCAAGGGGGTTACGGGAGTTTTCCGGGAGAAATAACAAAACGGGAGGGTGGTGGGAGATGGGTGTGAAATACGGGAGACTTTAGGGAAAAACGGTGCTGGCAGGTATGGGATAACCACAACAACTTCTTGGTGTGGTTGGCCTCAAAATCACTAGAATTGATGTGTTTATACTACTCTAATATGGCTATGTATACTTTTCTGTCCAAACAGCTTCCAAAAGTTGATTTTTCATGATAGATGACCTTTAACTTGACTATGTATGCTAACCCATTAAAACTTACACATCTGTTGAGCATCAGCTTTTTCAAATCCATCCTCTCTGTCCTGCGAAATTCAGAATCAACCGATCAATCAATCAATTAATCAGTCAATCAAATTAATTTACAAAGCACAATAAAAACAAAATCAAATACTATTAAAAGACAAAAAAACAGATATAAATGACCCCAGAGCACTAAAGAGAAGACCAAGTGGCTTGAAGAGGCTAAGTCATAGGTCTCAAACTTAATTCCTGGAGGGCCACAGCTCTGCACAGTATTGCTCCAATCCTTATCAGACACACCTGATCCAACTAATCAAGGTGTTCAAGACTACCCTTGCACACCTTGCTTAGTTGGATCAGCTGTGTTAGAATAGGTTTGGAGCAAAACTGTGCAGAGCTGCGGCCCTCAAGGAATTGAGTTTGAGACCTATGGACTAAGTGGAGGGAGACTGGAAGACTATTTCAAAGTTTAGGTCTGACAAAAAGGCATAATCACCCCTCAACTTCCATCTAGATCTTGGGTCCATCAAAACTCTTTGCTCAGAAGATCTCAGCGAGCTAACTGATGTATTTGGGTTTCTAAGATCACAGATATATTCAGGAGCCATTTCACTCAGAGTGGTGGAGAGCGTACTGAAAAATCATACTCAAGTAAAAGTACCATTACTTGCCTAAAAATGTAGTGCAAGTAGTGTAAAAGTATCTGTTGTAAATATTACTCTACGTATGAGTAAAAAGTAGCCCTTTCAAAAGTACTCAAGAGTAGTGAGTATCACGTTGTAAAAAGCTGATGCATTTACATGTAATTAGTGGATGTGTGTAAACGTAACTTTCTGTTGTACTTTAATTATTGCCCAACAGACATTAATATTAGGTTCAATTTAGTTGACCAAAATTCAGTGTCTAGCCAGCATCTAAGGACAATATTATTTTGATGTCCAATAACGACGTCAAATTACGTTGTTATTTGGTTGATTTTAGGTTGTGTTGGAAATTGACCAAAATCCAACGTCAAGCCAACATCTTAAACCAACGTCATATTGATGACAAATTTATTCGTCAGGTATGGCAACCAAAATCCTACATCTGATAGACGTCATAATGGTAACGTTCACACAACGTCATTAAATGTTGATCTTTGGTTGATTTTAGGTTGGACGTTGGGCATTGATGTCAGCCTGACGTTGGGTTCTGACGTCAACATAATTTTCATTTCCAAACAAAATGCAACGTCCCCACGATGTTGGGGTGCAACTTCAATCAGACATCATGTTGACATCTTGTGCCTGCTGGATGTTTAAGGCCATTTCGGTCATCGTACAGTAAACATCCATCATCTTCTCATCAGTGACATGAATCTAAACATTGGGTCTCTGGGTCAATGCGTGTAATGATTTTGGACATCTTCTTGAACACTTTTAATGCTTCCAAACAATTTGCTGCAATTATAAAGTGCGCATGCCTTGAGGTAGTTCATTATGATGCGATTTACTTTACTTCTATGTGCGACTTGATTGGACAGGAATCACACTGATTTTTCAGACTGATTTTTCTAATCATTATAGACAAGAAAAAAAATAAAGTAGTGACTGTAGGTTGAAGGAAAGTAGTGGAGTAAAAGTACAGATACTGCACTAAAAATGTACTCAATGGAGAGTAAAAGTAGACATTTTAAAACTACTTAGTAAATTACAATTCCTGAGAATTACTGTACTCAATTACAGTAATTTGAATATTTGTAATTAGTTACTTTACACCACTGCTCAGAGCTATGAGCAACTTTAAACTCGATTCTGAACCGAACTGGCAACCAGTGAAGAGAACATATGAGGGAAATATGATCAAACTTGTGGGTGCCAGCCAAAAGTCTGGCAGCCGCTTTTTAAACCATCTGCAGTCGATTTATATTTGACAGACTTATTCCCATATAAAGGGAATTGCAATAATAAAACCATAATGACACATAAGACACTTAAAACATAAAAAAAACTCGTGACTTTTGATAAAAACCATAACTGGAATAAACTGTATTTAAATACAGAACCTATAACTGCTTATCAAACTTCAGTTCAGAATCAAGAGTAACATAAACTGCTAAACAGCTAAAAAATAAGGGGTCCTGGAGGATCAGTGTCATACATATTTTAGTTCCAACCCCAATGAAACACACCTGAACCAGCAAATCAAGCTCTATCTAGGTATACTAGGAACTTCCAGGCAGGTGTGTTGAAGGAAGTTAGAGATGAACTGTGCAAGACACTAGCTTTTTAAAATTAGTTTGTACACACCTGGCCTTAATAAACAAATATAAGCATTTGTTTTGAAATACACTGTGCACAGCACCTCTGGCTCCACAGCAAGCCCTGGGGGGCAAAATACATACACACATCGTCAATCCCAGTTGTAAGAGCAACAAATAATAACTTGACTTCTAGTTGATCATTTGTAAAATTGGCAGAAGGTAGATTTTTCAGATGAATCATTTGTCGAACTACAACCCAATCATCACAAATACTGCAGATGACCTATTGTAACCAACATGGACCCAAGATTCCCACATAAATCAGTCAAGTTTGGTGAAGGAAAAATCATGGTTTGTGGTTACATTCAGTATGGGGGTGTGCAAGAGATCTCCAGAGTGGATGGCAACATCAACAACCTGAGACATTTGTCCTGCCCTTTACATTACAAATAACAGGAGAGGGCGAATTCTTCAGCAGGAGAGTCCTCCTTCTCATGCTTCAGCCTCCACATCAAAGTTACTGAAAGCAAAGAAGGTTAAGGTGCACCAGGATTGGCCAACCCAGTCACAGGAATATGAACATTATTGAGCATGTTCGGGGTAAGATGAAGAAGGAGGCATTGAAGATGAATCCAAAGAATGTTGATGAACTCTGGGAGTCCTGCAAGAATGCTTTCTTTGACACTCCAGATGATGTTTAATAATAAATTATTTGAGTCATTGCAGAGATGTAAGGATGCAGTCGTGTAAGCTCATGGGAGTCATACCGACATTAATTCTTTTACCACTGCACCAAGACTTTATATTCTATACTGTACTTAATTTCTGTTAAGTGACAAGACTTTTGAATGAGCAACATCAGACCTTACTGTCCTAATTAAATAATTAAAAATCAAGACATGATCATATTTTATTTTGGTAAAATAAGTGTAATCTAGAGGCCTTTTCTCTTATATAAGCCACTTCTGATACCAAATGATCAACTAGAAGTCACGTTATTATTTGTTGCTCCTAAAACTTGGATGGGCAACATCACTTGTCAGGTAGTGGACAGTGGGTGCTTCTCAATTTTTATTTGTGCTTCATTGTTTCCTCTCTTCGCTTCCTTTCCTTGTGTCTTAGCTTCACCATTTCAGGATTCAAGGGAAGGACACTAGGAAAAGATGCGAGAACAGAAGAATTGAATAAAGTAAAATTATATATCCTTGCTTCCTTAAGCGTCATTTAAAAGCGTCATCATTTAATCAATAGTGTACATAACTGATTTTGCTTCCAATTCCGGATTCTTCCCTATTACAGATAATTATTTACATTGTAATAGTTTCAACTGTTTGTTTGTATTTTTATTTCACTTTTGATTAACAATGATTATTTATTCCCGGTTATTACTGCATTTTATTTGTGCTGAAAAGTATTTTACGTGAAAATTAAAGGAACTGTGAAAACAAACCACATTTACAAAATAATTATGCTTAATATTCACATTAATGCCTGTTTGGTTTTTCAACTGTAGTAAAGTGATTATTGGCACGGGTGTTAAGGGGGAGGAGAATTGTGTCAAGTTTAGTCAATAAAACACTTATCCTCACTCATGCCTCTTCAGGAAACCTCCTCTCTCCTGGATCTTCGGCTCCTCACTGTGCAATTAGAGGATCGACATGTCCCACAACACAGGTAGTAAATCCAGTTCCTGGAGGGGCGCAGCTCTGCACAATTTAGTTCCAACCCTAATTAAACACACCTGATCAACTAACTGAGTCCTTCAATTTTGTTGAAAAACCTAGAGGTAAGTGTGTTGAAGCAGGGTTGAAACCAAACTGTGCAGAGCTGCGGCCCTCCAGGAACTGGATTTGACACCTGCGTCCTACAAGATGGCTGAGCTGATCGGTTTCCAGATCGAAGGACAGAGAAGCGAGTAAATGAGAAAGGATATTGAGAAGCAGGAAGGTAGAGTTCCAGGAACAGGATTGGGCACCCCTGCTTTAATCGAATTAGGGTGTACTCACACTAGTTACGGTTGCCTTGAACCATGCCGAAATGTGCTTGTGCTCCCCCCCCCCCCCCCCCCTCTCCCTCAACGGCCTGCACTCACACTGCATTTTTACCTTCTGAGCCAGAGCATGCTTACGTCATGGATGATGCAACTTCAGTTTAACCGGAAGAAAAGTGCTCTCGCTCAGCACAGTGAAGTTTGCTTTAATTATATTGTTTTGTATTATTTTTAGTTGTTTGGGATGCAGTGACACAGTCAAATATTTTTCCGGACAGATCCACCACTTTTAGACGCATAAATTATCATGAACGTCCTTGTTATGGTCATCTATTTCTTCCAGTTCTCCACCATTTCTATAGAGACTCGGCACAAAGGATTTGATGCGTAAAACCACAAACTTGCAATGCAACATTTTACTTTTTGTTTGTCAGGAACAAAAAAAAACAAAACAAAAAACAGAAGAACTATTTACACTTTTCCAAGCTTCAATATAAATATGGTTTCGAAGAACAGTCAAAAGACTGTCTACCATCAAGTCCCTTCCTTCTTTCTAAACTTTTTTCCCTGCTGCTTATGCTTACATATGACGTGTGAAATTATTTAACATATGAAACGTCATGTACATAATATAATATCACAAAATATACAAATCAAATGCTGTATCAAATAACAATACCTATATATCTCAATACAAATAATATGATATTATTGAAAAGTATGGCTCTAACAGTCCTCGTGCTGGAGGTATTAGGAGGTTTGCTGAAGGTGCAGTTGATGTGCAGCGAGAGGTTTGCTTCTGTAATAAACTATGACAGTTTGTGTTCATTGAAAAGTAAGAATGATTAATAAATCCATATGAAGCAGTCACCTAAAAGTGAGATCACGTCTTCAGTTTTGGGCTCAGCTGCAATTTGCACTTACACTACAAGCGTACCGCGCAAAAGCCCAACCGAACCACACTCTGGCATACCTCTTCCAACTGGGCCAGGGCCGGCCAACCAAAGTTGCTTAATCCTGCTCAGGTACGGTACGGAGCACTTACACTTGTTAAACTAGCCAGGAAATGGGGGTCAAACGCGCTTAGGAACGGTTTGGATAGCCATGTGTGAGTACACCCTTAGAGTCCTTCCGAATGGAACCCAGTGAAAGTTTACCAACTATCAATGTGTTCTATTCTAAAGAGTTCATTTTAGAGTTCAGCTAGCTCTCTGCAAACTCTCATATGGTTGCCCACTGAAGCTAAGCAGGGCTGCGCCTGGTCAGTACATGAATGGTAGACCACATGGGAAAGCTAAGTTGCTGCCAGAAGTGGTGTTAGTGAGGTCAACAGAGAGTGCTCATCCTGCGGTCTGTGTGGGTCTTAACACTGCAGAATATTCTCTATACTGCTCAGTGAGCGCCATCTTTTGGATGAGACGTTAAACCAAGGTCCTGACTCTCTGTGGTGATTAAAAATCCCAGGATACCCACTGGCCTCTCTCCATCATGGCCTCCTAACCATCCCCATATGATAATTGGCTTCATCACTCTGTCTCCTCTCCACCAATCAGCTGGTGTGTGGTGTGCTGTCTCGCGCAATATGGCTGCCATTGTGTCATCCAGGTGGATGCTGCACACTGGTGGTGAATGAGGAGATCCCCCCCCCACCCATTGTGTAAAGCTTTTTGAGTGTATAGAAAAGCACTAAATAAATGTAAGGAATTATTATTATTATTATTCCTATGCCATAATATTTTTAAAGAGTTTACCCTCTGAAGTGACAGCTTCCAAGAGATGTAGTAGTCAAAAAAGCTCCTCTTTGGAAGTCACTTTTGTCACAACTGGACAATCATAGAAACAATCATCAAAAATATATATTTTTAAATAGCACCATTCACAGACAAAGACACAAAGTGCTTTACAGTAAAATAAAGCACATTAAAATTCAAGTACCAATACCACCAAATGCAAAACCAGATCACCATTTAAAGCTTGTCCAAAAAGATGTGTATTTAAATTGTTTTTATTTTTTTAAAACGCAACTGAGATCGGAGTTCTCAATTCTAGAGGGAGAGCGTTCCAGAGCCTTGGAGCCACAGAAGTCATGGGAATGGCTAAAAGCTCTTGGCCTGAACACTTCAAAGGCCGGCCACATAAGTTTGCATGTAAAAGATCTTGGATATAAAGAGGAGCCTGACCATGCAGAGCTCTGTATATAAAAACCACATTTTTTCAATGAACTCTATAGGACACCAATAAATTGCCCTAAGCAAAGGAGTAATGTGCAACCTCCTACTAGTGTTGGTCAAAAGCCTTGCAACAGCATTCTCCACAACTTGCAATCAATCCATAGATTATTTGTTCAGACGAGTTTACAGAACATTACAATAGTCCAACCATGAAGAGATAAAGGCAGCTCTTCTTTCAAAACCATTTTTCTCATTTTGCCAATGTTTCCAGGAAAGAACATGTGCAAACAACAGGCTTAAAATGACTATTAAAACATAGATCTCTATCAAAAATGACAGACAGATTTCTAATGTCACTGCAATTTCAGGATGACAGACCGCCAGATACGTGCCTGATCTTTGGGATGACACCTTCGGAAGCAAATCAACATCTCATGCACGTTTGTAATGTCCATTTATTTCAGAATTATGTTATCTATAACATTGTTTTTATTTATAAATATTACAGTAGTTGCACTTTCTTGTGTTTTATGCATTTTAAGGTAAAAATAGATCACAACCAGTGGTAGAAAGAGTACTGAAAAATCATACTCAAGTAAAAGTACCGTTACTTGCCTGAAAATGTAGTGTAAGTAGAGTAAAAGTATCTGTTGTAAAAATAACTCAAAGTATGAGTAAAAAGTAGCCCTTTCAAAAGTACTCAAGAGTAGTGAGTATCACGCTGTACAAAGCTGATGCATTTACATGTACTGTAATTAGTGGATGTGTGTAAATGTAACTTTTTGTAGTGCCTTAACTATTGCCCAACAGACACACAACATCATAAGACGTTAATATTAGGTTCGATTTAGTTCGATATCAGGTGACCAAAATTCAATGTCTAGCCAGCATCTATGTTATTTTGATGTCCAATTACGATGTTGATATTTGAATATTTGTGTTGGAAAGTGACCAAAATCCAATGTCGAGCCAACATCTTAAACCAATATCATATTGACGTCAAATACTAACATTTATTTGTCAGGTATGGCAACCAAAATCCAACTTCTGATAGATGTCATATTGGTAACGTCCACACAGCTTTATTAGATGTTGATATTTGGTTGATTTTAGGTTGGACGTTGGACATTAACATCGGCCTGACATTGGGTTCTGACGTCAAAACGAATTTCATTTCCAAACAAAATGCAACGTCCTCATGACGTTGGGGTGCAACTTCAATCAGACATTATGTTGAGGTCTTGTGCCTGCTGGGTGTTTAAGGCTATTTCAGTCATCAAGCAGTAAACCTCCATCATCTTCTCATCAGTGACATGAATCTAAACATTGGGTCTCTGGGTCAATGCGTGTAAAGATTTCGGATATCTTCTTGTACACTTTTAATGCTTCCAAACAGTTTGCTGCAATTATAAATCGCCCCTGTCTTGAGGTAGTTCATTATGATGTGATTTACCTCTTTACTTCTATGTGCGATTGTAGTTCCTGAAATGTCTATAATTGTACCCTTCAAAATTCTTCATTCGGAAAGGCCCTTCAAGGTGGTCAGTTTTGAGCACTTTGGTTTAGAACCATGCTTCAATATGGCGGCTATTTTTTGTTTTCACTCTGAAGTCCCTAAAAAATGACAATAGGCTACAGTTTTTTTCTAATGATATATGATGTAATAAATTTGTATATTGAAAATAAGTTTTTTTCATGTTTCTTAATTCTTAATGTTTAGAATCTAAAAAATAAAATGTCATAAAATGCTTAAAACGTCAAAAATGTAAAAGGTAAATTGAGTGATCAATTAAATAGAAAATGAGACGAATAACTGCAAAAACCTTTTGATAAAAAATAACCACCTCTTTCACCAGGAGGACAGTATAAAACGATATAGCCAGTTATAAACGCACCATATGACAACTTCCAGTGCTGAGAAACGAGAAAATGTGAAAAGGGTCTATGCATCTTGTCAGTTTAGTTGCTAATTCAATAGAATTCATAAAGAGCTCAGTCCGACAAAAATGTATACAGTTAAAGTCAGAATTAATAGCCCCCCTTTGATTTTTTATTTTCTTTTTAAAATATTTCCCAAATGATGTTTAACAGAGCAAGGAAATTTTCACAGTATGTCTGATAATATTTTTTCTTCTGGAGAAAGTCTTATTTGTTTTATTTCAGCTAGATTAAAAGCATTAAGCTTTATTTTTTTCGATAGTCTACAGAACAAACCATCGTTATACAATAACTTGCCTAATTACCCTATCCTGTCTAGTTAACCTAATTAACCTAGTTAAGTCTTTAAATGTCACTTTAAGCTGTATAGAAGTGTCTTGGAAATATCTAGTAAAATATTATTTACTGTCATCGTGGCAAAGACAAAATAAATCAGTTATTAGAAATGAAGTATTAAAACTATTATGTTTAGAAATGTGTAGAAAAAAATATTCTCTCCATTAAACAGAATTTAGGGGAAAAAATAAAAACAAGGGGGCTAATAATTCAGGGGAGCTAATAATTCTGACTTCAGCTGTAGTTTTTAAAAGCAAGCATGGCACTAAGCCCCACCCTTAAATACAACTGTCATTGGGGATGAGCAAATTGTACTAAAATGTACAAATGAGACTGTATGCAGGCCCATCGCCAGCCTGGTGTCTTGTAATCAGGATATTAAAATAAATGAAAATCTCACCTTTCAAAGACCACCAATCACTTCACTGAGCAACAGTCACGGCATAATAACACATCCATATTTCAGCAGGGTCCGTCATGGTTTTAAGTCCTCTAGAAACATTTCCGTTGTGTTACGTGCATATTTGCAAGTGTTGTGACCGATTTGCTGCACGTTTCTTCAGTTGTTTGTTATGTGACCAATTTGCAACACGTGTGCTGTCAAACTGATGAAGATCGTTTCTTTATTTGCTGGTGTTGTTTGTAATTGCATGTGCTTTCTTAAATTGCAGCGTGTTAAGCTCTCTCGGCCACCATAGGTTTAGGTGGCTCGAAAAACCCACCCCCCACTGACAAATGTCAAGAATTTGCCCCATAGATCAGCTCATTTGTCCTGTTTTGAGTGCTATGCCATCATAAATTGTGGAAATAACCCATCGAAGGCTTTGAGGCCACACAGAATCTGACAAAAGTAATCTTTCAGTACTGCCCTATACTGTATTGTTGTTAAATACAGAAAACATTTTACAAGTAACTTTTATTCTCACCGTATGAACCCCCTGACTACGGGCTTGAAATTCATGCCAATTAGCCATTAAAAAGAATTTACGTGAGATACTGTAGCATTGGTCAAATAGGTCACAAAAATTAAAATATAATTTTTTATGATTGTTGGATGTTAGTATCAGTGTATTAGTTTTAAGGATATCTAGCTAATGTGCTTCAAAACAGTGACAAAATTAGCATTTAGAAAATATAAAATTGATATACACATCTAAAGCTTGCACTTTATCACTTCCACCTAAATGGATGAACGATTTTTTTTCATGTCACCTCATACTTCAGTTTTTTCATAAAATCTTGACCAAGCAATGCTCTCTAGTGTCTGACATGCCCCGCCTCCTTCAAGTCGATGTGATAAAAATGAAACGCTATAAGCTGTTTCTTCAAAAGGGGAGGAGCTACTCTTTGTCCCAGCCTCTCTTCATGTTTCAATTCAGCTTACGTCAAACATCGAATAAAAAAAAAAAATTGACCTTCCAAAGCACTTCACGGGACTTTAAAGATGGCTCCCTCAGTCAGCTAGGAGGTGGAACTGCAGGAAACTGCATACACATGTAGGTTGTATCTCAATTGGAAATCAAAGACAATTTCTCTCACATTATTGCGAAACATACAGGTAGCATTTAGTGTCAAAATATATTAGTGATAGTGTGATCTTCACTAGTCAGTGATTGCACATTTTGATGCCGAAGCATGCATGAACTAGTCTGGAATGAGGGGGCTGAATAGAGTATTGCAAAATCCATATCAGTTTGCAAAAGTGACAATCACTTTGAAGAAACCATGAACTCTACAAGCACAAACTAGTAGCGTTGTGAAATTGGGGATTGACATGGGGAAGAAAAGAAACAGTTCGTACTGAGGACAGTAAATCTCTGCTTTGCTTTGCAGGATTTGAAAGGATGTTTACTTAGGGGTCTTTTTTTGCTGCTATATGAGACATGATTATGTAAGGCGGTCTAAACTTTGTGTCCTTAACAATACTAGGAAGAACTTCAAAAATACAGTAGGTCGGCATTTTTGTGGCTATGTCAATATAATGGTTGGCTTGAAAAATCGCAATTAATCCATCCCCAAAATAGTTTACATTGGATATATTATTGAGAAATAAACTTCGGTAACTGGACCACCATTTTGGAATAACAGCATTGTCCTAAAGCACACTGAATCACTGTAGTGTACATACTTACGAATCATTTTGTTTGCTTTCATGACTTATCACAGAGCAAGATGTGCTGCATGGGTTACATAATAAAATAAACATCTCCCTGATTTAACTTTTTGATCAGCTGTTGCTCAATGAGATGAATGAGAACTCATGTTGAAGAACACGTTGTGACATAATAGAGATCATGTACACAGGCAAATGTAACTTCTTTTATTAAAGCTTAAAAACTCCATATGCACAGAATAATTAAAAATACAACAGAATAAAATAAAACGAAATTTGCATAATGCCCTTTAAAGTATTTGTTTAACTTTAGACTATGGCAATTTTCCACAGCTTTTCATTATTATAATGCACTGGGATGTTTTATTTTTATTAATTTATTCATTTATTAATTCTCAACTGTGAGTTTCTACATTCCTAAATTACAATAACATATAATAAAACTGCATTGTCCATTACATTCTCCATTACAGTAATGAGAAAATGTATTTAGCTGTCAAGACAATATACAAAAATACAATATCTGTCATTTGGGTAAAATAGTCTGTACAACATACTTGCTGTGTAAACCAAGAAAAGCTGGTAAACGGATAGTCCATTCTGTCATTTACTCTCCTTTGACTTGTTACAAACCAGCCTGATAGCTTATTTGTTCTGCTGAAACGAGAAGATTGAAACACGGTAGCCTAAACATTGACATCTATAGCATTCGTTTTTCTATGTAAGTCAAGGGTGAGTAAATGATTTTTGGGTGAACTATTTCTTTAATGACTCACATGCAATGATTGACGATAAATAGATAATTAAATGTCATCATGCTGCAAATTATGCAGATTTTATTTCATTGTCATACCAATTGAGATATGTAATGTAATGTTTAGCAATGAGAAATATATGCGTGAACATGACTTACAAACTTGAAGGCATTTGTGTGTGACTACAAAACACTATTACGCCTATATTTAGAGCATCTTGGCAGATTTCCTTCATTCCAGATATACTTCTTTCCCATATCGGGGAAAATAAAGATGATTAATGCTAGAATACCATATAATCGCTGATACCACAAGCTTTTCCTAAAGCATATCGCTAATTAGGATTAACAGCTGATCTGCGATTAATCATTTGCGTCATACTGTACATTCAGTGTAAACACTGCACGAGATTAGCAAATAATTGCTTAGCAGCATTTCAGCTTATTTAATGGAAACATGCGGCGGAAGTCCGTCAAATGAAGCATCAAATCTAACGTGCTGTGGTCAGCTACATGTGAACTTTGTTACAAAAGGCCAGAACAGCCCGTTTAATACAAACATTTACTGTGTACAACACTTAGCCTGAAGCTGTGGCTTACACTCAAACAAACAACATTTCAAACCATTCACTGATACAAAAATGTATCAAATGTTTAGTCTAACAGTAAAGTGTTGGCCACGTTTCCGTATTTCACTTGGCAAAAGTAAATGACCACTTATAAACTGACTGATACAGAAACATCTTATCTTAAAATTATGTGCATATGATAGATAAGTCCGCCCCTGATGATAGTAACATGAAAACGACTGTCATATTTCTTAGTTCCTCTGAAAGGGCCGCCCTCAAGAGGCTCTGATTGGTAAGCTAACATAATTCACAGATTAGCTCCACATCACAAGAAAGCGTCTCTGTTGTAACATTACAGCGCCTCTGGCCACGCCCCTTCGCTGTGCAGGGTGTAGTGCGTAACCTGAAGGGTTTATGACACCATTAACCTGGATGTATTTTTTGTAGTCCCCAAACTTCGTTCACTGTAGGCTTTGCTAAGCTAATTCTGTAAAAGCCAATGTCTCCCTTTGCATTGAACTTTAAGTGTATGACGTTCAGAGATGTTGTTTATGTTCACACAGCTACATTACACATCAACTAAAGTTTAGAATATGATATCGTAGTGGACCACCCCTTTAACAATAAAGTACAGTGTTTTCAGACATCCATATTAATTTTACGAATGTCTTTTTTACTACAGAAGAGTTAAGTAATCAGATTTTGGTGGAATAACCCAGATTTTCTATCACAACACTTAAAAACATTTGCCATTCTGACATTGTCTGAAAAAAGAAGAATGGAACAAAACTCTAAATGACAATACATGTGACCACAAAACCAGTCATAAGGGACAATTGACCCAGCAGGCACAGGACATCAACATAAGGTTGTACACCAACATCGTGGGATGTTGCATTTTGATTGGAAATTAAAATCGGGATGACGTGAGAACCCAACCTCAGGCCTACGTCAATATTCTACGTCAGACAGACATTGAATATTGGTTACTTTCCAATGCGACATAAAAACAACAAAATGTCAACGTCTAATGATGTTACATCATTGCTTGACGTTGTGTGGACGTTACAATATGACGTCTATCAGACGTTGGATTTTGGTTGCCATACCTGACGAATAAAGGCTCGTACACACTGGGACGCTTTTCGTTTGCGTTTAACGTCAGCGTTTTATGAGACGTTTTTCCGGATTCAAAGTTGGATTTTGGTCACTTTCCAACACAACCTAAAATCAACCAAATATCAACGTTATTTCACGTCGTTATTGTACGTCAAAATAACATCTTTTGACATAGTGTGTCTACTGGGGAGATTCATGCATTACATAAAAGCTGAATACATAATATTGTATGATTTGATATTACAGAATAATATATGGTTGAGATAAGGTGCAGATCAAAATACTAAGAAAACTGCCTTGAAAGCCATCTAAATGAAGTTTGTAGCCATCCACATTACGAATAAAAAATTCAGTTTTTATATATTCATAGAAAAAATGTACAAAATATCTTCATGGAACATGATTATTTAATATTCTAATGATTTCAGGCATACTCCACTACTTCTGCTACTTCCACAAATATAACCGTGCAACATCAGACTGGTTGTGTGCTCCAGGGTCACATATTAGTTTGAAATTCGTCAGAAAATTTGTCAGACCTTTAAAAAATAAAGCTAATATTTACATTTACTCAAATGTATAGCCAATAAATTCTGCATTTCCAAAGAAACTAACTATTTGGTTTAGTAGTGAGTGAATTTTTCATTTTGAAAAATTAAGTGGTCTCTTAATTTCTTTGCATAGGGGGTCGGTGTGTATGTATCAGTGAGGTCTGAAAGTTTGTGAGCTTTTTGACAAAAAGTTTAAAACATGAAAAGATATTTCACATGTAAAAGCTTAAGGATTAAAGTCTTTACACCTTTTGACCCCAAAAAAACCAGCTGAGCTATTCATTTTGATTTGCTTCAAAGAACATTTGCCATTCATCATGTGGATTAGGCTACACGGGTTGCTGTATATGTTTTTGATTAGCTGAAAAGAGGTGGCTTAAAAGGTTAATTCCCTTAATGTATCAAGCTACACTGGCAGCACATAGTGATTCACCCAATAAGGAACTAGCTTTCAACAGTAATGGTAACAGTCATTACTCAGGATTAGATTACAAATCAGATTGTTCATGCTGTATGTTTTTTATTTCTTACAAAAAAAAAAAAAGTCATAAGACCTAATCCTGTGAATCTTCTGTTTTATCTTGCTAATCATTCATTTTGAAAAATGGGCTGCAATGGTGGTGTGGTTTCTATGAATAACTTGAGCAACCACTGGCAGCGCTTCGCAATAATTCTCTAAAAATAAAGTCATTTATTTTGCAAGTCGGGCTACTCTAGTCATGCTGTATGCTTTTGCGTAATTAAAAGCAACCTGCTCAGTCATTCGACACCTGTCACAATGTATGCTTTTGATTTGCTCATAATTTGTTGGTTCATTTATTGATTGGTAGGTTAATTGGTTGGTTGGTTGATTTGTTGGTTGGTAGGTTTGTTGGTTGGTTGTTTGATTGATTGATTGACTGATTGATTAGTAGGTTGATTAGTTGGTTGGTAGGTTTGTTGGTTGATTAATTGATTGGTTAGTTGGTTGAGTAGTTGGTTGGTAGATTTGTTGGTTGATTGATTGATTGATTGATTGATTGATTGATTGATTGATTGATTGATTGATTGATTGATTGATTGATTGATTGATTGATTGATTGATTGGTTGGTAGGTTGATTAGTCGGTTGGTAGGTTGATTGGTTGGTTGATTGATTGATTGATTGGTAGGCTTGTTGTTTGTTTGTTTGTTTGTTTGTTTGTTTGTTTGTTTGTTTGATTGATTGATTGATTGATTGATTGGTTGATTGGTAGGTTGATTAGTTGGTTGTTAGGTTTGCTGGTTGATTGATTGATTGACTGATTGATTGGTTAGTAGGTTGATTAGTTGGTTGGTATGTTTGCTGGTTGATTGAGTGATTAATTGACTGATTGGTTGGTTGATTAGTTGGTTGGTAGGTTTGTTTGTTTGTTTGTTTGTTTGTTTGTTTGATTGATTAAGTTGATTGATTAAGTTGATTATTTGTTCGATTAGCTGGTTAGTAGGTTTGTTGGTTGATTGATTAATTGGTTGGTAGGTTGATTAGTTGGTTGGTATGTTTGTTGGTTGATTGATTAATTGATTGGATGGTTGGTTGATTGACTCACAATTCATTAATTTTTGCAATCAGGAACCATGTGTTTTTAATTGTAAAAATTACTGTTGTAAATTACTTTTGTAAATTTGGCTGCACAGGTCTAAATGTGTCGTTTTTTTTTCTGTATGTTGTTGATTTGCTAAAAATGAGACTTTTAATTATCTGAAATAGCTTTGAAATCACATTTGAAAACACTAGTAAAGGTCACCTTTTAAATTGGTATTTTATAAAATAGTACCTAATGTATCTTGTGATCATTGCTTGATGGTGAACATGTGATTAAAGTGTTAGTTCCTCCAAAAATTACAATTCTGTTATTAATTACTCACTCTCGTCATTCCAACCCCCTGAGACCTTTATTAAGATATTTTAGATGAAATTCGAGAACTCTCCACAGTCAGAAACAGTCCAGAGACTATCAGAGTCCAGAAAATAAAACAAAAACATTATCAAAACATTCCATGAGACTTACTTTTAGAGTTTTTGGCACACATAAGTGTTTTTGGAGGTTCATATGATCACATTTAAACCACTGAAGTTGCATGGAATGTTTTTGGTTCCTTGTCTTGACTGAATATATCAGAACCATTGTTATTTACGAAGGATAAGGGAGCTCTCAAATTTCATCCTAAATATCTTAATTTGTGCTTTGAAGTTGAATGAAGGTCTCAAGGCATTGAAACGACACGAGGGAGAGTAATTAATAACAGAAATGTAAATTAAACTGACCCTTAAAATGAAAAAAAAAATTATATGCATTTCAATTCACCACTTCCTGAAATGTGGCCTCAAACACATTATCTGTTTCAAAATAAGGTCTTCACAGGACATTACACACTGCGGAAGGATTGTGTTTTGCCGTTGGGCTGTTGGCCCAGTATTTCTTGCTACCAAAATCCTCTGGGTAGAGACCTGAATATCCCACCGCCTCCACGGATCTCCTCTTCTGGATGCGGTGCAGTAGGATACGGTAGGCTCCTGTGATTGGGCTGCGGCAGTCAGTGCAGGTGTTATTCTGTAGATGTGTCCCACTTAAACCCAGCTCACTCAGGGCTGACTTTACCTCCAGCTCCTCCACACACAGGCTCTTAACAGGGTCAGCCAGATAGCCGGGCGTCCCGCTGAATGTGGGGTAGGGTTTGGGGTATTCGATGCACTGCATCCAGGAGCAAATCATCAGCTGTGACAGTGTGCTGCGGTCCACAGGTACAGGTCTCAGCATCCCCTTGATGGCCAGCTGGCAGGAGTCCGGGACATAGGGCGGTATGCTGTATGCCCCCTGCAGGATGCAACGCTTCAGTCGGCCTAAGTTGTCGGCGAAGAAAGGCATGGTGGCGGTTACCATGAAGTACAGGAGGACGCCCAGCGCCCAGACATCCACATAACGGCCCACGTAGCTTTTGTCCCTGAACAGCTCAGGAGCTGCATATGGAGGGGAACCACAAAACGTGGTGAGAGTTTCGCTGGGGTCACTGAACACGCTAAAACCAAAGTCGCCCACTTTGATGCAGTAGCATGTGGTGTAAAAAATATTTTCAGCTTTCAGGTCACGGTGGATGATGTTGATTTCATGCTGAAAACACAGGATGAAATAAGAGTTTAGACTCGATTGCAATGTGTAGTAAATAAAATATGATGTAATATGAAAACGTGTACATTGTAGCACATGTAAAGAATCCATCAAAAAATAGATCATGTCCTGTCAGAAAATTACCAGTATTTTTTCTGTTAAAAATGAACCTTGATTAACAAATGCTTTTTGGTTAGTTGGTTGATTGATTGATTGAATAAATCATTGATTGATTGATTGATTGATTGAAGTAGTTGGTTGATTGATTATATACGGTATATACAGAAAATGAACAGGTATTTTTCTGACAGAAGATGATTTTTCTTTTGCTTGTATATGTGCATGTAAACATTTCAAATGCTTCAAACTGACCACTGACAAATAAAAAATATATATAATCTCAATCTCAAACAATTTACAGTAGTTGAACAGTCTCAATTAATAACAATATTTGTTAATTAAAACTGTATTAAAACACTTTTCTATTTTAATATATGATAAATGTGATATATTCCTGTGAAACAAAATCTGAATTTTCTGAATATTGCTTTTAATTTTTAATTAATAATAATAAATAAATAATTTTATTAAGCTCATTAGGTGCTCAAGAACAGTTTCTATTATATCTGTTAAAAACAGCTGTGCCTTATATACCTTTAGTGTCACTTTTGATCAAGTAAATGCAATCATGTTGCATAAAATAATGTCTTTAAAAAATTAAATCAGTAAGATAAAATGAAAATGTCTCCGGCCAATAATGGTTTTTAAAAAAATCTAGATCTGCCTCTTACCAATTATATTGTCATTGTGTAATATAGAATTAGTGTCACAGAAATATTCAAACTGAACTGAACCCATAATTTAAACTGTCATTTGTGTCTGTAGCAACACACACGTGCGGGGATGATTTTCAAAACACCTTTAACAGAAGAAAGAAACTCAGACAAGCTTTGAACAAGAGTACTGTAATTTTTATAGTTGAACTATCCCTATAACATTTCAGATTAGGGCTTTGTTCAAATTCCTAACTTCCTAACTTGTCTTTACAAGCACCAATTAATGAAAAGCGGAACCCTTGGCAGGTCAGAGAAGGACGAGGCCCTAATGTTCTTACCATGTATTTAATGGCTGAGACGATCTGGGCAAAGATGAGTTTGCTCTCCAGGTCTGACAGGCGTCCTCTGGTGGTGATGCGTGAGAACAGATCTCCTCCGCTGCCGTACTCCATAGCGAGGTACACATGCTTACCCGTCTCAAGAACCTCGTACAGACGAACGATGTTTGGATGAGAGAGTTTTTCCATACACATGATCTCTGAGGCAAATAAATTCTGCGACTTCTTGTCGAGACGTGCCTTGTTAAGAATTTTGACTGCAACACGCTCTGTGTGAGAGACAACGAGATTGTGAGCTTTCTGTTGTAAATATTGTTGTTGATCAAAATGTATGTTTGAATACAATCCTTATTAAAATATGTTCATTACATTACCTGATTAGGCCTTTTCAAAATACAGTGTAAAAATATCTGTCAATTAGCAGTTTCTGTATTTATTTATGCTTTTGAATTGGATTATGGGATCTCCATCTTTCTTCCAACAACTTTTAACCTTGAAAAGTTTAAAAAAGTGACTTTCATTAACATTTTTAATATTTTAAAGTGATTTATTGACTGGGTTGTTGTTATATATTTCCCTACAAATACGTTGTAATAAACTACCTGTGTATTTTCTATTATTTTACAGACTTATTTGCTTAGATATTACTTCTTATACATTATATTATTTCAAACTACTAAAATGGCAATAAAAGTCACTTTGTTAAATTGTAGAGTTTAATTTCACACATCAAAAGTCAGAGATCAACATCCCGTAATGCAATTCACAATCGTAAATAAATAGAAAATCAAAATACGAAATTGTTTACAGTGTAGGTTAAAGCACTCAATCACTGAACATCTTGGGCATATAAACATTCAATGAAGATGTATTAAAAATGACTCATTAGTGTTTCAAACAAAGTGCGTTTGAAATGACTTGGGGGTGTTTAAATACTGACAGAATGTTCATGCCGTGTTGAACTACTCATTTAAGTATGTAAGCGTAGACTATACTGTATCATGTTTGATATATGATATCTCTATATTATATCATCATGATCAACACATTAGTCTTCTACAGTACATGCCTTCTGATGTCTGATTGGTAGTTTTAAAGATATATAAATATATTTTGTACAATTTGTGACCGATTGTGAGCAAAACAAACTTATGGTGCAATATCCAAAGATGTTATGGGTCTATTTGTTTTTCAAATCAAAAACCATTATAATATCAAGTAAATATTATCTGCCATGAAGACATTTTGAGAATTTCCTTCCGTAATATCAAAACTCAATTTTGATTAGTAATGTGCATTGCTAAGCACTTAATTTAGATAACTTTAAAGGTGCACAGTGTGTGACCTCTGTCTGTGTCTGCAGGGGTCTGTCAGAGGTGTTTTCACCAGCTAAATGTGCTGAATCAGCCCTTGTCTGGCTGTAGAATCTGAGAAATGATATGCTGTAATCTGGTTGTTGTTTGTATTTGTTTTGTGTCTCTACGTGTGCGATGAGTATTGGCCTACAAACTGTACAAAGTGATTAGTTGACTATTTTAGAAAGAGTTGAAAATGAAGTGAACTTAACAGTTCTAAGTTACAATTGGTTTACTTAAAAATAAAGTAAGTAAAGTCAACTTGTTGCATTTAAGGCAGTGGGTTTATTCACTTTAAGTAACCAATCACTTTTTACAGTGCAGTATAAAAATGTATAGGACAAAAAGTCAAGACAACAAATATTTTTCTGTTGCTTTATCATATTTTAACTTTATTTTAAACTTATCTGTCAATTTATCAGGTCTGAACTACATTTCTATAAGTTATACAAAGTTTAACTTCATATTTTTTAGTCATTTTGATTGATGTAAGTTGAGATGACTAGAAAAGTTAAGTTGATTCAGCTAAATAATTTAAGGCAGCATCAATTCTTTTACAGTGTAAGTGCAAGAATAACTTATTGTTAGTAATATTTCAATATGAAAACAAAGTAAGTTTGGTTTACTTGATTGTCCATAGATAACTTAGTAAAATGATCTTCAAATATGATGCATCCTCCTTCAGTATAAATTCTCGGTAACACTTTTCAATATAACGTCCCATTAGTTAATGTTAGTTATTGTATTTAACATGAACAATACATTTATTACAGCATTTATTCATCTTTGTTAGTTAATGAAAATAGTCATTCATAGATAGATCATAACTCATAAAACATTAACTAATGTTAAAAAGCACAACTTTGGATTTTAATAATGCATTAGTAAATGCTGAACTATGATTAATAAATGCTGCAAGTATTGTTCACTCTTTCATGTTAGGGTTAGGTTAATACATTAACTAATGAAACCCTATTGTAAAATGAGAGAATCCTGCTATCATAAAATAAAGCCATGAAAGTATTTCGTATACTGAATGCAATACTCAACACAAAGCACATATGCAACTTTTATAAACAAGCGGTTTCATTTTTTTAATAGATATTTCTGTGTATTGTTTCATTTTTCAGGCTTTATAGTCATATTAAAGGTCTTTTTAAAATATGTGGTAAAATGCTTGCGAGGTCTCCCCGCAGGGCTGTTTCTTTAACAAGCATCTCAACTTAGGCACCAAAAATATTCGAGTGATTCACAGAGGGGGTGCCGTAAATCTGAGGAGATTACATGAGCGGATCAACTCGTGGCCACCAACATGAACAGACCCTGTTAAAGTGTGCCGCCTGCTGTCGGGGGCTGCAAATTGACTGAACACAGCAATCAACACAACCAAAAAGAAGATTATGAGAATCTTATTTCTCCATATGAGGATGTCAAAGATAAAAGTATGTCAAAAATAAGAAGATTCTCAAAAAACAATGAAAAAAATGCTTTTTAAAAAATGAAAAACTGCTTTTATTCTAGCCGAAATAAAACAAATAAGACTTTCTCCAGAGGAAATAATATTATCAGACATACTGTGAAAATTTGGGAAATATTTAAAAAAGAAAAAGAAATTCAAAAGGGGGCTAATAATTCTGACTTCAACTGTTTATATATCTTTCAATTTTGACATTAACTTTGACAACACATTTTTTTTCACAAATTAAATTAATATTTTAATGTTTAAAAACTTGTATTTTATTCATTAAACATCGTTAAATTTAAACTTTTACAGATTTTAAAATCTAACTTTTTTGTACCGTGCACACACACACAAACACACACGCACACACACACTGCTAATTAAAAATAAAGATAATAATAAAATTCACAAAAATGATATTCGGCTTTCGGGTGAAATTTCAGGATGCACCTAAAATTCACTATTACTTTTATATGTTAATTTAATTTGATCTTCTCTTATCGAGTGTTCAGTGTTTCAGTACTGTTTGCATAACTTGCTGTTTTCTAATAGGGTGCTTAACGGCAAAATTCACAATCAGTTACACTGATGTTTGATCTGTGAATCGACCAATACATTTGCTGACTTCATTAAAATAGTTATTTAAATAGTCCTCTTCATCATACTGTTCACATTTTGATGTCATGAAACCAAGACAATAACGAACAGCATGTGCCTAGTTTCATCTTCATGGATAACAATGCTCCTGCTAACCTATAGCTCATCGAGGTTGCATCATTAGGGAAAGGTTGCTGAAGGCTGGGGTGGCTAAAATGGAGTGGCCTGCACCTTCTCCAGACCTGAATCCCATAGAAAACTTAAGAGCTCAGCTGAGTTTCCATATTCACAAAATGGAATGCCTCAGCAGATATTAAGTCGACTTGTAAACAGCATAAGATGTAGTTATCAACACTCTCAGAAATAAAGGACTGTCTCTGGGGCAGTAACTTTTCAAAAGGTATATTTGTGTTCCTAACAGGTGCTTAAAGCTACATATTAATAGCTAAAAAGTACAAAAGTACCTGTAAGGTTCAAAAGTGTACCTTTGGAAAACGTATTACCACCCCAGTGACAGATTGTGTATGTTTATTTCTGTGAAGTTCTTAAATGCGCTATACTTTCATGATATTATATCACTGTAGCATGAACTTTTCACACACACACATGCACATTTTGTTAGAAATATTTATAGGCTTTATATGTTGTTTCTATGTTGGTTATATAACTCCTGTTTTCATTTATAGTGCTTCATTTTCACATTGACATTTAATATCTCATTCAAATACAGTATGAACAGCAGCAAAACAAATTTTTCAGCTATTTCTACATTTAACATAAGTTGTACCCAATAACCATGTATACTTAACTTTTTAAGAGTATAGTTTGTATGTGTATGTGTGTATGTACGTATGCATGCTTGTGTGTGTACATATATAAATTATTAAACATACATAAAACTGTAAATTATAAAACAATAAATATTCTTTGAGGTGTGAACGCAAAGGAAAATGGCTTCATAAATCAGAAAAATGATAAACTGTAATTGGAATAAAATTGAAAATGTGTCATTTGAAATTTCAATATAAATAAAATATATAGTTTGCTGAGAATTGTTTTATTTGATTTATAATATTTCTATTCAGACATTTTGGCATGACTGTCAAAATAAATTTTGTGGGGTTATTAACTAACACACTGAAACTGACTTCTGATTTTCTTACCTTTGGTCAACTCATGAACAGCAAGTTTGACCTGGGAGAAATTTCCAGTCCCTATTTCTCCTCTGAGATCATAGAAACCTATCCTGCGGCCCAGAATGATGTCATTGATGACCCGTTCGTTGTGGGACATGTCATACAGCACCCTTTCGAAGACTGTCTGCTTTGCTCGTTGTTCGGGTGTGAGAACTGGAGGCTTTCGTGCTTCTGCCTCTTTCTGAGCGGGTTGTGCTGCTGCCTCATTTTTTCCTTTCTTTGCGTGCCGCTTTGCCCAGATATTTAGTGTTTTGGTACCTTAGATAGGACAGAAAAAATAAGATGGAAATTACCAGTAAAGTCAAATTATTTCGGTTAATAAAAAAGTAATGTAATAAAGGTGGTGAACACTGTTTTTGGGTCAGTGTGTCAATGGAAACTGAAAATTGTTTATGGAATAACATGCATTATTCCCATACCCTAATTCATTCATTCATTTTCCTTTGGCTTAGTCCCTTTATTTATCAGAAGTCACCACAGCGGAATGAACCACCAACTTATCCAGCATATGTTTTACACAGCAGATGCCCTTCCAGCTGAAACCCAGTAATGGGAAACACCCATAGACACTCATTCACACATATATACTAGGCCGATTTAGTTTATTCAATTCACCTATAGCGCATGTCTTTGGACTGTGGGGGAAACCAGAGCACCCGGAGGAAACCTATGTGAACAAGGGGAGAACATGCAAACTCCACAAAAAATTGTCAGCTGACACAGCCGGGACTCGAATCAGTGACCTTCTTGCTGTGCGGTGACAGTGCTAACCACTTAGCCACCATGTCGCCCATACCCGAATTCATTTAAAAAAAAATTATGAATTAATAATATAGTTCACCCAAAAATTAGAATTACCCTATAATTTATCATTCTCTGTATATATGACTTTCTTATGTCAGACAAACACTCTAAAGTCTGTAAAGTTTTACATTTTATCCTCGCTCTTCCATGTTATATAATGGTCATTAGTGGCTTTTGTTTTGAAACTTCCAAAATGTGCATAAATCCATCATCAACAAACCCATACACCTCTATAGGACAGTTACAGAGGGTGTTTGGGGGGGGGGGGGGGTCCTTCACTTGATCCCCATGAAGGACTTCAAAACAAGATGTATGGGGGGTTCAGCTCTTTAATAGTAAGAAATAGCTTTCTCTGATCGATATCTTAAATATTAATAATTAAAAATGTATAATATAAATATACATTTGACCCCCCCATTACGGTTCATACCCTTCTGAATGCATACTTGCGCCAATCAATGCTAAGAAAAATATGATTCAACAGTCTGAAACTGGCAGTTCTAGAGCACCGAAAGACATCTTAAGTATTCACAAAACAAGTTTCTTGTAAAATAGGTGTTTATATCTGAATGTAGCCTAAAAAATTGAAAATTAGATACATAATTTGTATAGTTTGACTGACGGTAACCTTTAAAATAGTCACTAAACATCCATGAACACTGAAAATGTATACATTTTATTAATAAATTAGATACAATTTAAATACATTCATGAATGCATATGGATGTTTTTTCAGTACTAGATTGCAGCTGGAAGGGCATTTGCTGTGTAAAACATATGCTGGATAAGTTGCAGGTTCATTCTGTTGTGGCGACCCCAGATGAATAAAGGGACTAAGCTAAAGAAAAATGAATGAATGATAAATTAATTCAAAATTTGATTTACTGAGGCATGTATTACCAAATATATTAACCATTTTTTAATATTACTACTAAAAAAGTTGACCCCCCCCCCCCCCTCTAGAAATCTAGAATATTTCTGTTAAAAAACACATTGATTTGCTACATAAGACATGCATTTTAACTCCCTGATGGCATATAGGTTAGACTGAAAATGAATTTAAACATGTTTAGAAATTTCAAAATAAAAGCCACTATCCGAGCTAGAATAAAAATTTTTAACTCTGTAAACGTCTGACAGAAGAAAGTCAGATACACAGATGGCTTGAGGTTGAGAAAATTATTGGGGAACTTTCTTTTCACCACTTTTTACAGTGTGATGTTAGATTTATTTAATTACAGCAGCATTCCTGTAAACCTCTGGTGTCTCGTTTATAAATGTGGTGTACGAAAAAAAACAGTGTGTACTCTACCTCCCACGCAAAAGTTGTAAGCGCAAATTTAGGTAAACATTCATTCATTCATTTTCTTTTCGGCTTAGTCCCTTTATCAATCCAGGGTCATAGAGATAGATAGTATTATACAGTACAATAGAGTTTTCTAACTGGTGAATGACATGATCTAGTGCAGGGGCCAAAAATATGTGGCTCTCCAGCTGTCTCCCCTCACTAATATTACAAAGTAAAAAAATTATAGCTGTCACTAGAAATCAGATTTCTATTGAAAATACAATTACAATTACCCTTATTTTTATTTATTTATTTTTTTTACAGCAAAATGAAAAAGAACTCAGTTTACAATAAAAGGTTGCTCCAACCAATGCACATGTGGCGCTGTGGTTTAACTTTAATCGTGACACCAATAAAGGGCAAGCAACTTTCATTTCTATGGTAACTTCACCCATGTAAATTCAAACAACATTCATCAGTGGCGATGGCAAAAAGAAAAAATCTTTAAATTGTCCTTTCTTAATACATTGTGATGCGTCATATTTGCTTTATTTATAAATAAATAAAGGTTTTGTTATATGCACCCCCCCCCCCAAATGGCTCTTTAAAAAAACGCATTTAATAAAAAAAAATCTGAAATTGCTCTTTGCTGAAAAAAGGTTCCCGACCCCAGATCTAGTGGGTCTCTGTCATCTTTATTGTGCACGCTAGTGATTTCAGGAGGGTGGCTTTGGACAGCAGAGGAGAGATTGTGTTTCAAAGATATTATGCTAACCGGTTAGCATTTAGGCAGATCACCTACTGCACCTTTAACTGAATCACTTTAAATCATCATACACTCAAAAAATGACTTTTGCTGCTACTTATTTAAAATTAGTTAAAAACAACACAACTTTATTATTATTTTTTGAGACAGCTTAATTCACTTAAATATGTAAAAACAATTAACAAGTTTATTGATTAAAACAATTAAAAACTTTATTGATTTGTGTTGGGACAACACAAAGGAATTGTGTGGAACCCAGCATTATTTACAGTGTATGAGCCAAAATAATTAAATAATAAATTATAGTTTATTCTGGTGTCTGTTTACTTTAAAGAAAGTTTCTATGCAAATTATATGAATCCGACCCACATATTTTGGATTTTCCCAGCAAAAACATCAAATAAAAGTCTTGTACAGAACAGTGCAAAAGTCTTAGGTCACCACCAGCTTTGGGAGGCTAAGACTTTTCCACAAATCTATCTATCTAAAAGGTATGGAGCAAGTGCAGGGTCATTGCTTTTAGGTGAACCATACCTTTAATATACAAACAGAAAATATGGGATATGTGTACACAATATTCAGAACAAAAATACTTCAAAAGGCTACTATCAAAAGCGTGTTTAATGTGACCTCTTTAGCACCAAGAAACAGCTCGAAATTTTCTGAAATTATGTGCTATTTAATATGAAGCATCTTTCAGCATTTCTAAGAGTTCTTCCTTAGATTTAGCATGTTCTATCTTTCATTTTCTTTCCAGGTGAATCTCATGCTGCCTATAATATTGCCTATACATACTGTATATAATATTCAGGTCTGGACTTTGTGGAGGTCATTTCATGACTGTCTTTGTATCATCAGCTGTTTTTCTCTCCAATTACGATTTCACTACGTTAGCAGTGTGTTAAAGGATTTTAATGTAATGGGAAATGTAAATCAAGTGTAAAAGTGATGGCCGTGTCAGTAAGACTGGGACACTTCCTTTCGGTGACCTTCTATATTGAAGGTTTACAGGTTTACAGAGGCTTAATCTTCCAAAGACAGGGTGAACCGGGATCATGACACTGGTGTAGGGAATCTGCTCGTAATAGTCTGGAGGATCGAACATCGAGTTTATGCCATGCAAAAGTCTTTATTAGGTCAGGCAATTCATCTTCATTGTTTTATTATTTAGTCGCCTTGTACAAATGTACTTAAACCTTTGTGTGGTTATAGAATTCTGCATATTCTGTTTGTCCTAAAATTACCAGCCTTCACTAAACCTCTAAAATAAAGCAGAAAATTTTTATTTTAACCCTCAAAAATAATTTTCATGAAGAAATAACCTTATAATTCATCACAAATTCTGTAAATGTTTATTCAATATTATATCAAAATTTAATTGCTCATTTTATTACTAAAGTAGTAGCTTAAATATTCTAATGCAAAAGGTACCTGCATAGGTGCAAAATGTTTTAATCAAGACAGAATTCATAAAAATAAAAACAAATTAAACTGATTCTTAGTGTGTGCGTGTAATGAGCGGTTTGTACTATAAAAGGTATAAAATACATTACACCTATGGAGAGTTCCTGTAAACCGCCAATACCAACATGTGTGTGTGTGTGTGTGTGTGTGTGTGTGTAATAAGCATTTATTACAGATTAAAATACACTCACCGGCCACTTTATTAGGTACACCATTTCAACTGCTCGTTAATGCAATTTATAATCAGCCAATCACATGACAGCAACTCAATGCATTTAGGCCATGTAGACATGGTCAAGACGATCTGCAGCAGTTCAAACTGAGCTTCAGAATAAGGAAGAAAGGTGATTTAAGTGACTTTGAACGTGGCATAGTTGTTGGTGCCAGACGGGCTGGTCTGAGTATTTCAGAAACTGCTGATCTACTGGGATTTTCACGCACAATCATCTCGGTCCAAAAAAAAGAAAATATCCAGTGAGCGGCAGTTCTGTGGGTGCAAATGTTTGTTGATGCCAGAGGTCAAAGGAGAATGGCCAGACTGTTTCCAGCTGATAGAAAGGCAACAGTAACTCAAATAACCACTCGTTACAACCGAGGTCTGCCGAAGAGTATCTCTGAACACACAACACGTCGAACGGATGGACTATAGCAACAGAAGACCACACCGGGTGCCATTCCTGTCAGCTAAGGACAGGAAACTGATGCTACAATTCACACACAGGCTCACCCAAATTGGAGAATTGAACTTTGGAAATACGTTGCCTGGTCTAATGAGTCTAGATTTCTGCTGCAGCATTCAGATGGTAGGGGCATAATTTGGCGTCAACAACATGAAAGCATGGATCCATCCTGCCTAGTATCAACGGTTCAGGCTGCTGGTGGTGGTGTAATGGTGTGGGAATATTTTCTTGGCACACTTTGGGTCCATTAGTACCAATTGAGCATCGTGTCAACGCCACAGCCTACCTGAGAATTGTTGCTGACAATGTACATCCCTTTATGACCACAGTGTACCCATCTTCTGATAGTTCCAGCAGGATAACGTGCCATGTCAAATCATCAGACTGGTTTCTTGAACATGACAATGAGTTCACTGTACTCAAATGGTCTCCACAGTCACCAATAGAGCCCCTCCACAAAATCCAATAGAGCACCTTTGGGATGTGGTGGAACGGGAGATTTGCATCATGGATGCAATGGTGTGATGCTATCATGTCAATATGGACCAAAATCTCTGAAGAATGTTTCCAGTAGCTTGTTGAATCTATGCCACGAAGGATTAAAGCAGTTCTGAAGGCAAAAGTGGGTCCAACTCGGTACAAGTAAGGTGAACCTAAAAAAATGGCCGATGAGTGTACATCAAGCCTATGGAGAGTCCCTGTAAACCACCAATACCAATGTTTGTGTGTGTGCGTGTAATATTTTTACAGTATAAAATACATTGGGCCTATAGAGAGTCCCTGCAAACCACCAATACCAACCTGTGTGTTTGTGTGTGTGTGCCTTGATTTCCTTACGCACATTGTGAGGACCAAAAATCCCCACAAGTCTAGCAATACCAATAAATTTGGACCTCATGGGGGCATTTGCTTGGTACACATGGGGAAAATGATTCATAAATTATAAAAAAGGTTGGTTTAGACATAGAGAATATACAGTTTGATAAAAAATTATACAAATCAATTTGTCTATGACAATTAATTCATTTTTCCTTCGGCTTAGTCTCTTTATTCATTAGGGGTCGCCACAGTGGAATGAACCACCAACTTATCCAGCATATGTTTTACAAAGCAGATGCCCTTCCAGCTGCAACCCAGTACCAGGAAATATCCATACACACTCATAAAGATAGTTATAAGATTCGTCTTTTCTGCTGCTAAAATGGTCCTTAGGTCAACAACAGACCTTAATTGACCTATTCAAATATTAGATGTATGAGATGTTAAATGTTAAAAATGAAATAAAATTAGAAGTGCATTACAGTATAAGCCTTTATCACCCGTCAAGAAAATCTTAACTGACTTAATTGACCCTTGAAACAGAATTGATCTGCTCACCAATTTCACGTGGCATGTTTAGAGTCGCATCTCTATAGATGTTCTTTTATAATCCTAATCCATGTCTGTCCTTTCTATTTTAGTTCAAATGTCCAGTATGTGTGCTCTGGAGGCAAGATCAGTCTGAATAGGAAAGTCTTTAAGCAGGGTGGATTAAGAGCCTCTCTAAGACCATGCATCACAGGTTGCAGAGTCGACACACTTCTAAAAATACACCGAATAGCCACTGAACTACTTTCAATATCAGTAATACTAAAATAGCAGGATGAAAGCAAATAAAGTAATGATTAAGAATAAATCAATGCTTTAAAAACAAATGCTACTACACTAAACTGATTACATTTCTATTGAATGTGATGTTAAATCTTGCACTACAGTAAATATGTATTATATTTGTTGGACTCTCTTATAAAAATCTTATACAAAGCAGTGTTCGCTGATCAGTACAACATTAAAAGCTGAAATAAAAGACGTTAAAACATTGCAGATCCATGAAACAATGATTATTATCTCAAGCACTACTACACATACACAGTTAACAGAGTAATAAAAAATCTTTCAATATATATCTTCCTGTTGTTATATTATTCATAATCCATGCAAACAGGTGTACTGCTGCTCATAAAACAGGTCTAACATGGTTAACTACTACAACAGCAGAGCTATAAAAGTTATTACTGTTTAGTTAATATGAATATAGTCTATTCAGTGAAGAAATCTTTACCAGGTAGCTGTGGATCCTTCATTCTGTTCTTCAGTCTGTATGCATGAATGAATGAAGAGCGCAGCGACTATCTCTCACTCGGCAGCCTTTAATCCTCCACCGATCACTAGCACTCAATCCAATTAGACGCATGTAATAATAATCAAGCTGCAACACACCTCAGTGAAGCTGCGCAAATGCTGCGTACGAACAGCGCACTTATAGTAACTACTACTGTGATGGTAGCAGATAGCTCTACTGCTGAGGTTGTGGATTAAAGTTTGTAATGTTGTAAATAATGTTCAGTTTCTAATCGTTTTACTTCTTTACACTTCAATGTATCATCAGCAGCCAAAGGTATTCATTTTGATTTGCTTGTACATATGTTTTTTGACTCTAAAATACTGGTAGGCGCTGATACTAAGAATCATGATGTAGGCTGAAAATCTGCAATGTTCTACTAAGAAAAATTCACATATTGGCACATTTATTGGTAAGTAAATTACCAGTGTCAATCACCAATACTAATGTGTGTATGTAATAAGCGTTTTTACTGTATAAAATTCATTACGCCTAAGGAGAGTCCCTGTAAACCACCAATACAAACACTTTAAAACACATTATGCCTATGAAGAGCGCATGTAAACCACCAAATGTGTGTGTGTGTGTGTGTGTGTGTGTGTGTGTGTGTAATAAGCATTTTTACTGTTTAAAACTAATTATTCCTCAGGGGAGTCTCTGTAAACCACCAATACCAACATATGCGTGTAATAAGCGATTTTTTTACTGTTTAAAACACATTATGAATATGGAAAGTCCCTGTAAACCACCAATACCAATGTGGGAATCTAAATTTATATTATCTATATATATATAACTGGTGAGACAGACCCTAAAATGGTTTCCTGAGCCCCGACTGTCTCCAAAGTAATGCAAATTCTCAGTTTCACAGCATGGCTGTGTCTATTGTTTTCTCTTTTCGGTCAACTGTCAGACGGGACTGGTCTCCAGAACATAATTCTGCACACTGTTTTCTGCCTTTGTCTTTGGGTGAAACTTTCAGGTCGAAGAAACCCCTTTTATGTGGTCAGTAGCTGGGCAGGTTTCTAATATGTTGTCATCCACTCTGCAGACTTACATGCTGAAGAGATCAGGCCTGAAAAGGCAGTTTACCCTGCCGACAACAACACTTCATTTGCATGCTTTGTTTTAGAATGTAAAAAAGTTTGTGCTTGCTGTACAGTCCAGAGTTTTCTTTCGATGACGCCACAGCCACACTGAGTTCTTCTTATTACAGGATTCTGCTTTGAAGACAACCGGAAGTTCTCCCTGGTTTTTTGAGCTCTTCTTTGAATTTCACAACAGTTTGGTGCCGTGAGCCAGACTAGAGAAATTCGCAACACCAACAAGTGTTTGTGTGTCTAACAAGCTTTTTTTACTGTTTAAAATACATTGCGCCTAAGGAGAGTCCCTATAAAACACCAATACCAACGTGTCTGTGTGTAATAAGGTTTTTTTTACTGTATAAAGCTACGTCTAAGGAGAGTTCCTACAAACAGCCAATACCAACATGTGTGTCTGTGTGTAACAGGGGCATAGCCAGACCCAATTTACTGGGGCACGTGCCCCAGTAAAAATTTCCAGTGCCCAAGTAAATGCTTTGAGATATGATTTACTTCATATGCAAAGAGTGGTAATTCCGAAATAAATGCGTTATGCTCTATGTGGAACCGAACTAACGCTGGTGAAAGCAGTGTAATCAAAAAGCAAACTGACGCATCTCCGCATGTGCGCAGATAATCGGCGCATCTCGCACGCACTGCTCTTCTGCCGGTGCGAGTCCCGGTAGTTAACATGCGCGCCAAAAAAGCAGGCTACTTGCTGTTCACGCGCCGCTCATGCGTTGTAAAACCGGCGTAACAGCCTTAAACTACAGTTTAAACAATATGATGGTGATCTTACTTAAACTACGCATGCCTCTTGATATATATTTTTTGTATGAAGCAATAAGGAGGGATGACGAGTCAGGGAGGTAAGACTGAATAAACAACGTGAATTCTCTGCCATGTGTCACGTCTAAGACAACAGATAATTCTATAAAACATATTTTTTTGTATTTTATTGTATTGTCTATAGAATTTCAGTCAAATTAAATTTTTATGCAAAAAAAATGTTTTAAATTATCTTAGCATCACTCCAGTTGTGTCTTAACAGTGTTTTCCAGTTACATTTAAGATTATTTAGAATAATAATTGTATAATAACAAGAATACTTTTATTTATAATAAATATTTATTTAAAAAATATATATAATAATAATGAGCTTTATGTCTAGCAACGCCCCTGGTGTGTAAGCAGCTTTTTCTACTGTTTAAAACACATTATGAATATGGAGAGTACCTGTAAACCACCAATACCAACGTGTGTGTGTAATAAGCATTTTTTTACTGTTTAAAATTCCTTACGCCTATGGAGAGTCCCTGTAAACCACCAATACCAACATGTTTTTGTGTAATAGGTGGTTTTTACTGGATAAAATTCATTACGCCTATGCAGAGTCCCTGTAAACCACCAATACCAACGTGTGTGTGTGTGTAATAAGCTTCTTTTACTGTTTAAAATACACTAGGCCTATGGAGAGTCCCTGTAAATCACCAACCACCAATACCAACATGTGTGTGTGTAATAAGCTTTTTTTACTGTTTAAAACACATTACTTCTATGGAGAATCCCTGTAAACCACCAATACCAACGTGTGTGTGTGTCTGTGTGTGTTTATGTGTGTGTGAGTGTGCGTGTGTGCGTGTGTGTGTGTGTGTGGGGTGGGGTGTTTCCCAGTCCTGGGTTACAGCTGGAAGGGCATCCGCTGTGTAAAATATATCCTGGAATAGTTGGCGGTTCATTACGCTGTGGTGACACCTGATAAATAAGAAACTAAGCTGAAGAAATATGAACAAATGAATGAGTTTCATTTTGGGTGAACTATCCCTTTAAGCAAAGTGGATAAGCTTCTTTAAGGAAGTGGTAGAAAAAAATAACATTAAATTAATATTTATATTTCACCTAAAATGGAAATTTACTCACCTAACTGAGCCTCGAGTAATTTCAAACCTTTATAAGTTTCCTTTTTTTTTTTTGTTCTTTTCTCAATTGAATACATTTTGAATGTTGAAAACCAGTAGACATTGAGTTTGATAGTTGGGAATAAACACTAAATCAATGGCTAACGGTTGCCAGTATTTTTAAAAATATCTTTTTTTTTCTGTTCAACAAAAGTTGAGGATAGGTCAAAGATGACAAAATGTACTTTTTTGTGAACTTTCTTTTTAATAATGATTAGGCAACCAATACACATCATTTTGACTCGACATGCATTGTGAAAGTTTATATTTACATTCTACAGTTAAACTGTTTTGTAGCCAAGATTCTGTGTGGTGAAAATGTAGCTATGAAGTACATTTACCTCATTAACCTACAAAAATAGACTAAAATAAAAGTGACAACTACTATTTATAAAAAGAATAATCATATAATTATATATATATATATATATATATATATATATATATATATATATATATATATATATATATATATATATATTTCTGAAAAAAATTTACTAAAATGGAGGATGAAACCTGCAAAAAAATAAATAAATAAATAAATATGCAAATAAATGAGTAAATAAATTCATAAACTCCTGCATAAACAAAACGATAAATATGCAAAATAAATAATTAAATAATAAATATAAATACATAATTAATATATAATAATTAATAATAAAAGAATAATCATATATATATATATATATATATATATATATATATATATATATATATATATATATATATATATATATATATATATATATAATTAATAATAATTATATAATTAATAATTCTGTTCAATAATTGACCGTGCAGGCAGGTAAATAATCAAATAAATTACACAAATGTAGGAAGAATGAGAAAATGCTAAACTGAAAGTTTATTTCCCCTCTTTTAAAAGTTTATTCATTCATTCTCATAGCATGTTGACCCGAGGAAAAGGGAAAAGTAAATACGGAACTATGTTCAAGAAATGGATAAACGTTTGAAAGAGAGGAAATAAACTTTCAGTTTAGCATTTTCTTATTCCTCCAACATTCGTGTAATTTATTTCATTATTTACCTGCCTTCACTATTAATTATTTAAATATTTATTTATGCAGGAATTTGTGGATTTTTATATACATGTATTTATTTATTTATTTGCATATTTATTTATTTATTTATTTATTTATTTTATTTATGCAGGAATGTATTGACTTATTAACCCATTTACTTATTTTCGTGTTTATTTATTTACTGTTTGTGCAGGTTTCGTCCTCTATGTACTAATACTCATTCAGAGAAAACGGCAATCGTTTTTTAACTCCACCATGATACCTAGTGATGACAAGACGATTAAAATAAACTGACCTTTACTCAGTGAAATGAGTTGACCCGCTAGCATGACGTCGTGCAGTGACGTGGTTTCCGTCGTCAGCCTCCAGGTTGTGTTTACAGTCTGATTTGGCGGGAGAAGATTAGACGATTCGCTTTCGGTTCACAGCAGCGCGTTCGGTTGAGAGTTTTGAGCGTCGATGGCGGCGACCGCGTCTGCAGCTCCCGCGGAATCGGAGTTGGACCGAAGCGGGGCTGAAGAAGAGCCCCGGGCCACCGAGCCGGAGGAAGACGCGGGGAGCGGGCAAACCGGGCCCACTGCGGGCGCACAGCAACACCGGCTCGTCAAACTACCGCTGTCTCGCATTAAAACACTGATGAAAGCAGATCCGGATGTGAGTTTGGCGAGTCAAGAGTCCGTGTTCATCATAGCTAAAGCTACGGTGAGACACACACACGCACACACACACGCACGCACGCACGCACGCACGCGCAGCTTAAGTTCACCTCTTTCCCCAAGTATTTTATTCAAGTTTTATCTATCTATCTATCGTTACCTACCTACCTGTCTGATTCTCTGTCATGATTATACTTTACGTAAGTGCCAGTGTTCTGTCGATAAGTCGTGTCAGGTTTTTCTTTGTCCCCTATTTAAAAAGTAGGTAGCATATTCATATTTGTTCATCAAACCATAAATCAACATAGCATACCTATCATGTTGTGCTACATAAATTTTGATGTGGAGTGGTGTAATATGAGGTTGCAATGTCGCCCTACCCCAAGCCCTAACCTTAACCTTAGAGAACCATTCAAATACATTGTTATGAAACCTGCAAAAACAACCTGCATTGTTATCTGACGGGTAGGATAACATGTCAGGCAATTTTCTCCCCTTGGCAAGATTTTACCTGGTGATTATTCCAGCAATAATCTTTGTATATTAACATTTGCACGGGAACTGCATAGCTAAAAAAATTGCATACACACTAATAAAACTAATTGTAAATACAACATAATGACAATTATTGCAGAAGAAAACTATAGATACTGTAACTACAATAAGGTAATCTTGCAATTTTTATTACTGGACCTAACAATAAACAAAACATTAATAGTATATGCAAATTTTTTTAAAGTTAATTTTTGAACATTAACCTAATTTTAACTTGTTGCAAGTGATACTATATATGTATATTCATTCATTCATTTTCCTGCAGCTTAGTCCCTTTATTCATCAGGGGTTGACACAGCGGAATGAACCGCCAACTTATCCAGCATATGTTTTACACAGCGGATGCCCTTCCAGTTTCAACCGATTACTGGGATACATCCATACACACTCATTCACACACACATATACTACGGACAATTTAGTTCATCCAATTCACCTATATCGCACATCTTTGGACTGTGGGGGAAACCGGAGCACCCGAAGGAAACCCATGCCATCACGGAAAAAACATTCAAACTCCACAGAGAAATTCCAGCTAATCGAGCCAGTACTCGAACCAGCTACCTTTTTGCTATGAGGAGACAGTGCTAACCACTGAGCCACCGTGTCGCCCCATTTATATATGAGGCACACTATTTAAACATAAATAGCAATAATGATTAAATCTGATATTCCAGCACAATTTTTGAACGCTTTTTCTGTAGCATACAATAGGCTACTGTTTAATCTCTAAATAAAGTTAAATAAAGTGTTTTCCAGTAGATGACAGCTTTGTTCTATTAATTTAGCCATTTCCTATTTTAAAAATGAAATGAAAATAAAAATGCTTTCTTAGATCGAATTTTACTTAAGATGTTGTCGATTTAACAAGCCCAGTTAATATAATTATTTCTAAATGATCTAATTCAAATGAAAAACACCATAAATCATCAAAACTACACAACTGTTTTGTAAAACTATTATTATACATGTTATCATGTGACAAGAAAAAAAAACCAAACAAATATGTAACAATCTCAAATAGGTATGGGACGATAACCGGTTTCAAGGTTTACAGTGATTTGGAAAAGTCAAGGTTTTAAACTCCTAGAATTTTTTGTTATACCTTTCTTACGGCTTATGAAACTTTTACATATAGTTGGGGGGAGGGGGGTTTTCTCAACAGTTTTATTTAGTTTTTTAGGGCAACAGACCCTCCACATCGAAAGGTCATGGTCAGCTCACAATTCAGAAAAAATTTGAAAAACAAATTGCTTTTTGCACCAACATCTAAGCATGCTCTCAACCTAAACAATGTAGTGGCTTACTTCATATCCAATTAAAAATCCAAAAGATAAAGGCATGTATTGATTTACCAAAATATTTAAAATGTTTCTTAAAATAAAATATGCTGTGTTCAATGCGGGAGGAAAAGTTGTTGTTTTCACAATACCAATACAATTATACTGTGAAACTATGATATTTTTATCTAGGTTAATCATACCATCAAAATCTTTTCCTGGCCTATGCCTAATCTTAGATCACTGTTATTAAACTACTGTACTTTAAATTTCAGTCTGGCTTTCACCTCTTTTTTTTTCTTTTACTTAAGTGATCATTATCTATATTACATCTTTTACAATCTGGTAACTGTGTACAGTAGCTTGAGTGCAGCTGCACGTGGAAAAAAAAACATGGGAGACGATTGATCATGTGTTGAACTGGGGCCTGTTTCGTGAGCATTAAAATAGTGATGTTTTTGTGAAAAAAACATGTTTTTTTTTGTTCATAGTGTTGAAGTAGTATAGGTAATTTAAAAAAAATATATGAGTAATTCCAGCGTTATGGATGTGACATTTGCAGTAAAAACTCAAAACATAAATGAACATAGAAAGTATATGATTACATTATATTAAAACATCTGTTTAAATTTTCCAGAACAACTGACTACGGAGTTAAGGGACCAGAAAAATATCAATCTGTAAACAGGTTTTGTACTTTAAATGAGGGAAATAAACGTGTTATGGATGTGACCAAAAAATCGAGTTTGCAGTATGCAACATACTTTGTAGAAATTCTGTGAATTAAACTGCACAATCCAAAAGAAATAATGATAATCAAAAGGATAAGTGTCGGCTCACTATAGAACAAAAATGATTGATTTTATTTTGTATGACATTTTTTCATTTATGAGGAAAAAGTGTTGTTATAGATGTGACCGATGTGAATTGCCACTTGTGTGACTTTGATAAATTTAAATATAATAATTTGAAAACCATGACAGATACATTTTTGAGTATTTCTTAAGTACTGTAAAATACTTGCTTACACAAGAAAACGGTTTCCGTGTTTTGGTGAAAACGTTTTTTTTTTTTTCATGGCAACGTTGACATTTGCATGGAATTGCTTTGTGTGTGTGTGTGTGTGTGTGTATATATATATATATATATATATATATATATATATATACATACATGTGTATATATATATATATATATATATATATATATATATATATATATATATATATATATATATATATATATATATATATATAATTTTTGTTTTTTATTAATAAGAAATCATGTTGTCCAAGTCTACATCTGAATCAGATTCAGAAAAATAATCAAAGCATAGATCGAGTCCATCAACACCAAAAGCTTCCAAAGTTTAATAAGTTAATCAGGTTTCAACTATTTATAATTTATATATACAAAATGTTGCTTATTTTTTATTTGTCAGTATGATTAATTTGATTCAACTAAGAAATTTAAAGCAACAAGTTTTACAGCGTTCCTTTTTGTGGGGTTAACATTTCATTCATGTTTGGTAGTTGTGCTTATGTAGCTTAATCTAGTGGTTAATTAAGTGGCTAAAGTTCAGTCATAAGAAACTGTGCGATTTTAAAAAGGAGTCGTGGCACCAAACCCAACCATCATTGGGGGATAAGCAAATCGTACTAAATTGTATGAATGAGATCATACGAATTAGCCACTAAATCAAAAAGTTACGAATTGCCGTGACAGTGTTGGTTTATGCTGCTGTTGAATGATGCATGATTGCGTTTGTGTACAATTACAAAGGAAATGATTTTGTTTCAGAAAATAATAGCATTATATGCAGAATCGCAGTCGATTGCATGCAAAAAATGACGTCTGCTGTTTGTTCAAACTACTTATTTCAACTAAACAAAAACAACACAAAACTTGAGGGGTTTTTTTGTGACCCCTTGATTGTTTTATGCTCAATCCAAATATATTTGTAAAAATTAAGAAGTTAATTCATTTGTTATCTCAACACACATTTCAGAATCACAATAAACTACTTTATCAATATGCTCATGAAATAATTTATTTAAATTCAGATGAAGTTTTCCCACTGCTGAAAAGAAAAAGTGTGATTTCTCCTATCACAGCAACTGATAGTGTAAGAGAGACACATTAAAACATTTTATTATTAGTTTGTCTATATGATGAACTTGTCATAACAGTACCTCTCTGTCTGCATATTCTGAATTCTGAGGTCAAACTAGGGCAGATTTGTTGATTTTGTCAATCTGAATGAGCCTGCTTGTGCAGTAACACCATCAGGGGCCAGCTCTTGAATTCACAACACAAGGACAAGACTTTTGTGAAACCAGTGGCCCACACTGGTTTAGACACTAGGTAAAGACATTTATGTCTTAGTCAACCACAAAATGGTAATGATTGTTTTTCTGCCTGCAGGAGCTTTTTGTTGAAATGATTGCGAAGGACGCTCTCGTATATGCGCAACAGGGAAAGAGAAAAACCCTTCAACGCAAAGACTTGGGTAAGTTAAAATTTTAATTTATAGCTGGTTAAATCCTCACAGCACATTCAGGTCTATTTTGACCTAAAAGAGATTTATCTAAGTTTCTAAAATTATTTGGAAGGTTTCATTTATTTTCCAGATACTTTTTCCAGTAGTGTTTTAAAGGGATAGTTCACCCAAAAATGTAAATTTACTCATTGTTTACTCTCACTCTCGTGTCCAAACCTTTGAGCTTTTTATTTTGTTGAACACAGACAAAGATATTTTTAAGAACGTTGAAAACCTGTAACTATTGACTTTCATAGTAGGAAAAAACAAATACTATGGAAATAAATGGTTACTGGTCTTCATTCATTCAGTTTTTTTTTTCGGCTTAGTCCCTTTATCAATATAGGGTCACCACAGCAGAATGAACCGCCAACTTATTCAGCCCTTCCAGCTGCAACCCATCACTGGGAAACACCCACACACACACCTATTTACACACATACACTACGGACAACTTTAGCTTGCCCAATTCACCTAAACCGCATGTCTTTGGACTGTGGGGGAAACCGAAGCACATGGAGGAAACCCCCACGAACACGGGGAGGACATGCAAACTCCACACAGAAATGCCAACTGACCCAGCTGAGGCTCAAACCAGTGACCTTCTTGCTGTGAGGCGAAAGCACTACCTACTGCGCTACGCAAAATATCTTCTTTTGTGTTCAACAGAAGAAAGAAACCCATAAAGGTTTGCAAGTAGTAAATTTATGTGAGAACCATCCCTTAAGTTCATATTTTAAGAACATGTCTCATAGCATCCATGTAGTATTTTTTTAGCCGGGCCTGCACAATTAATCAAATGTGATGTTTTTCATGTGCATTTTGTCAGTAAAGCTGGCTCTGTGGCCAACTGTAAATATCTAGTAGTAGGGCTGAGTGAGACAACCGGTATCGATATTTATTGACTGAAAACCATTGTCAATAACGATTAAAAAAAGTTCGGTATGAAGGCTATAGTATTATAATTGTAGAATTATAGTAGAACTTTTCCAAATGCCGTGAGCACACGTGCAAGTAGGACTAACCAATCTGCTTCACACTTCATATGGAATGTACACATTTCAGTAACGGTAGACTAATTATCTCAGACAAACACTGCAGCAACATCATCCAAACATTGCGGCGCTTTTTACTTTTCTTCATAAACTTGCATTGGAGCTGCAGCAATGGTTTGTCCGTTTGTCATCCTTTGAGAAAACGCTTGATTGTCTCCTAGTTACAAGAAACGCCATAGAAAATGTTGAAGGAAACATGCTTGTCACTTCAGGTAAGAATAACAAGACACACGAAAATGAGTGCTGTATAGCAGCAGTGAGGAGATTGTAAATAAAAAAGGATGTAAGGATGTCGCCAGAGTGGCTTTTTGGTTTCTTTCCTTGTGCATCCCAGCCACTAGCACCCCATCTGAAAGATTTTTTTAGCACAAGCATAATATAGTCATTCAACTTCACAATTTGTAATGTTGCAATATGTATTTCAATAATGATGGTTGGTTGCTTTACTTGAAAGCTCAGATTTGATTATCATGATTAGTTTTGTTTACAGAGTTTGAGGCTTACTGTATTATAGACATGTTGCAGATGTTGATCTACCTTTACCATTGCACACACTTTGTAACATTTTATTTATCAAGTTTAAGAGTCTCTTTAACACTTAATTTTATTTTATAATAAAAATATCAGATATTTTCTTTAAATGTTTTTGACTATTAAAACTATTTGCCTTAGTAATTTTGGTAAATTAAAATAAAGTGGTTAAATAAGAAAATATCCTAATATTCCTAAATGTAAAAATAAAATTCAATAATTATCAATATGAAATGATATAAAACATAATACCATGATAATTTTTTGCAATATCGCCCAGCCCCATCTAGTAGCAAAGCAGCATTTACTACACAGAGCCTACTGACAAGCTACTCAAAAGCAGACTATTTAATCAACACATTTCTGAGTAATGTGTAGATGTGTAGATAATCATTCTGCTATTTTACAGCTCTTTGCATCGTTTCTCAGCGGTCTTAGGCTCTGTGTTTCTGCTACATCTGAAAGCACATTAAAATACCACATTTAATAACAAAGGTTTACTTCAGACACTCAACTCAAGTTATGAAATGATTTTGAAATAAATCTCTCTGTGAGATAATTCTGTAGGTGTGACTTTTGATAACATTGAAGTAATTCACTTATTTCTTTTATAATATATATTTAGTGTTTTCCCAGTTTCACTTTAACAGTTTTGATTTAACAGTACATGTGCTTGATGTGTGTGGTTATATAAGGCAACTACTACATGGTTTAAGGTTAGGTTTAGAGGTGGGATTAGGGAATGTACTTATTACCCTGCTTATATAATGATAAGTACACAGTATTTACAGGTGAAATGAGGCTGTGAATTAACGTTTTACCCTTTCCCCCATGAAAGTTTAAGCAAGTAGAATTTAATAGTTTTGTCTAAACTTTAAAGTCTATTCAACAGCTTGGGCTGTTTTGAGGGAAATTGTGAGTTATAATAGGAATTTAATGATTTTCTTTTACTACAGAGTGGTTAATACTGGAAAATCGTGTACTACTGTACTCTTGTAATACTGTAATAGTTATGAAAATCTTTTGGAGTGCTCTTATGAACTTCGTACGATGACAGACAAATTAAAGGCACAATATATATGATTTTTTCCCAACAAAATATACAAAAACCATTAAAACGGTGTTATATATTTTGTTGACTTTTGTACTTAAAGCCACTTAACAAAAGTAGAAGTAATAATATTAATGATGACAGTGAGGAGGTGAGGGGAGGTTGGGAAATCAGGAAGAGGACCAATAATAATAATAATAATAAACAACAACAGCAATAATAAGAAGTAGAAGAAGAGAAGAGAGAAAAAAATAGAGAAGAAAAGGAAGAAATAGAAAAGTGAGGAAAAAATAGAAAGAAGGCAGAAAAGTAGAAAAATAAAGTGCAGCAGACAAAACAATGAGAATAATAATAAAGAAAACATTACTATAATAATGATACTATACAAATAATGAGAACACAAAGTAAAGAATAAAATTAATAAGAAAAAAAAGAATATATATAAATTATATAATTATTTAATTCAATAGATAATAATAACAATAATAATAATAAAGAAAAAAGGATGAAAGATCAAGAGGTGGACAGATACATGTGATAACTATAATATACTCATGCTGATAATAATAAAAATGAAAATAATAATAGTAATTATAATAATAATAATAAAACAACAGAATTAATAATAATTTGAGGAGGTGGTATGTGTATAGTATGTGTAAAGTGTGTGTCAGTTGCTTTGCGATGCTTTAAAAAAGTATGACGTGCAGTATGGATCAGTCCAGTGCAATGCCCAGGCTGCCATGCCCATGTCACACTTGCCCTGTGAATGTAGTGTATGTAAGTAGTTTTTTTTTTCTTCAAATAATTGTTATTATTTGATCTGTTATTGGATCACCCGGGTGAAGAACCCCACTTTACATGCACCTCTATCTCTAATACAATCTTTACCTTTAAAGATATATAAAGGAACTGAGGTAGAGGGAGAGACAAGGAGGAAAACAAATAAACATAAATTTGAGAGAGTCAGAAAAAGAGAACGAATAGAACAAGAGGGAAAATAAAGAAGTACGTAAAGACAGAAATATATTGTGGGAAAATACTAATAAATTTAATACAATTACATTACATTACATTTAATACAACAATACAGAAGTCGTTACATTAAAGGGCACCTATGGTGAAAAATCTACTTTTTAAGCTGTTTGGACAGACACATGTGCAGGTATGGTGTATAGACCGTCATATTGGGGTGATATAAACACACCCAGTCCTTTTTTTTTTTTTTTTCAATTTAGCAACATAAAAACGGTGGACCATTTGGAGCGGTTTTGAGACCGACCGCAACTTTATGTAGGAGTGCCGTCCCCCCGCCCACCGAATTGATTGACAGCTGTGCGTATCTCCTGGCAGTCACGTGTAAAATCATATCAACAAAACAGGATGAGCGCAAAGCAACCGGAAATAAAAGGTCTGTTCAGTTTGCTAGGATCATCAATCATCATCAAATGTGATCAAGAGTACGTTTCAGGTTTAAAATGTTTTAAAACAGTGCATGTGTGTCATGAATTATATACTTCATCAGCACAGCCGCGTGTCAGAACAATTATAAAAGAAGACGCTTCAATCCCGGTTTGTGGACGTTAAATCAGGTTTATTTTGTACATTAACATAACAGATATTTATACAGCAGTGGATATTAACCTGTATCCTGTCACATTTGCGTGCAAAAAGAGTGCAAAGCTAAACGGGCGCTCTGTCTGTCTGTGTGTGTGTCTGCTGCGGTGTGTGTGTGCGTGTGAACTTTGTGTGACTCATCGATGCAACTGCACAACAAATACTCATTGGTAAAGTTCTTACTGTAGTATTTCTCACAAACGCTACGTGAGATCTGCTTCCTTTAAGTCTGTCTGTTGTCTGACGCAGCCGGGGGAGGAGATTAAGGCACGCCGAAAGGCACGTAGAAACGGTGGGTGGGGAGGACTAGCCTTAAAGGCGCAGTACGACAAAACAGCCCCCGAGTGCAAAAATGTATCAAATAGAATCTTGCAAAAGGTATTATGAAAAATCTGATGGGTGTTTTGAGCTGAAACTTTACAGACACATTCTGGAGACGCAAAACACTTATATTGAATCTGAAAAAAGGATAACCTAGGTGCTCTTTAAAGATTATGTCTTGACCATCTGATTTTACCTTAGAGCTCTCACTCATGGTTTATGGGCGCGCAGCGCTTGATGAAAGACAAAGTGACAAAAGGCGCATATGTTCACCTTTTGTAAATTATAGGCTACTATACTTTTAACAATTTCATTGTTTACATACGATATTGCATTATTTTGGTTACATGTTTTATAAGCTATAAAATGAAAGCCCCAGTTTGATGCGGAGTTTTCATTATGCAAAAATCAAGAAAACCTTTGGATTTGTTTGATTTGTCGATTTATGTAGGCTATTTTTTAAAATATATATTTTATAATTTATTTTATATGTGAAGTTTATTTATAAACTAATTTCATGAGTAGCATGTCCTTATGATTGATCACGGCTGGATCTGCATTAGCTAACGCATGATTTACATTGGAATCAGATGATTCGTAACTCACTATAAATAACCAGAATTCCTTACTTCAGTTATCTTCGCCTTGAAGAACCCCGCTTCAACCCCTACTCCTCCACCTTTCCCTTTAAAGGGTGGCACGGCGGCTCAGTGGTTGCCTCACTTTTGCCTCACAGCAAGAACGTCACTGGTTCAGATCCTTAACAGGCCGGTTGGCGTTTCTGTGTGGAGTTTGCATGTTCTCCCCGTGCTCGTGTGATAATCATCATCAATCATCATGTTAGACTCACCAGAAAACCATAAAGCATGGTTTATTTCACTTTTAATTTTGCTCTTTATATGTATATATATATATATATATATATATATATATATATATATATATATATATATATATATATATATATATATATATATATATATATATATATATATAGTTTATGCCGATGCACTGCATAGAAAAAGTACAATTCAGTCAGTACGGGTCACCTTTATCAGGCTTGCGTTTCCTCTGCCAAAAGGGTACCAATGGTGGGCGTGGTGTACGACAAAGTTTCAGTCGATGTCATTCTCACTCGAGGAAATCTTGCTTAAAGTAAAGCTGTACGGGTCGTTTACAAGTCATATGAGAAGCACTTCTCACAAAACAGATGCTTTATACACATAAATACTTGGGTATAAATGTTCATTACTAACCTTTCTATGAACATAATTTGATTATAACTGCAGACCATTGATGAAAGCCTACTGTAACGTCTGCAATTATATAAAATAAATAAATAAATGCAACACATATGAACACATACAGACCCTTACAGTCTTCAATATGTTACCAATTACAGATAAACTACACACAGCATACATTCAGTCCTTATTTGAGTTCAAAAACAACAGGCAATATATAGCCCACAGTCAGAGCAAACCTCTCATCTGTATTTTTAATCTTCACCAGCACATGTTAGACAACCTCTGTTAGAAAGTAATTCCGTCATTCCGAGTTCATAATAGTCTAAAAGGTGATGATAATAGTGAAACATGGCAGTTTGTTTGTTTTAGGTTGCTGAAAGAATCATTTGCTCTTTTGTTTTTTCCCGCTTCTTCTTTGTTTTTTCGCGCGTCACTCTCGCGTTTATACATTTTTCAAAGGATCAAATGTCATAAGCACTTCAATAATCAAGCACACGTTATTAATATCAGCTCAAGAAGTTTGTTATTTCAAATATCGAAAGCTCTCTGGAGAAAGTGAAACCGCTAGCGATTTAGATGGTCTCGTGAAACAAAAAACAGAACCAGGCAGATTTTGTTCTTTTTGGCTTTGTGTCTGTTCATCAAGAAGACGACAAGGTTTGTTTGAGCTTGGGTTGACCATGGCTTGTTATTATATGTATATGTATATATAATAACAGTGTAATGTCTCGGCTGTGGATTTAAAAATGGCAGTTCCTTTGTTATCATTCTGCTGCTTGTGTATGTGCTAGTGACATTTCTTTGTAAATCAAAAGTGTTCAGCTGCATGTCTAGCTCTGCCTTTTGGTACCTTTTTGTTGTGCTAGGTACCCTTTGCAAAGGATACCCAAAAAGGGGTACTGTACTGTTGGCTTTTTGGTCCATTCTGACAATGGAAACGGCCATAAAACCGTACCGTACCATACCGCACCACTCAGTGGAAACGGGCAATTAATGAAATCTTTCCAAATAGATCTATTCTAAATTATATTCATATTGCAATATATATCACAGCACAACAAAATATTGCAATGTCAGTTATGTCTAGTATCATGCAGCCCTGCTTTAAAAATCTTTTAAAATTCAATATTTTTTTGTCTGTTGTTCATGTAATTTTGAAATGTCATAAAGTGGAATAACTATAATACTGTATCGTGTATATATATATATATACTGTATATAACTATAATACGGTGAAAATATTAAATATTGTATTTGTTGAAAAATATTAAGATGATGATGACTGTTATTAAACAATGATTATTTTGGTCCAAATTGACCTATTATGTAAAAATGATATACAGATTGTAAATGTGTTATGACAGTCAAGTAGATCTTTAACTCAAAACATCAGTGGCATTGATGCTCTAATGGTTGGTTCTTGTGTTCTCTTTTGGCAGACAATGCTATTGAAGCAATAGACGAATTTGCATTTTTGGAAGGTAAGAGATTTAATGTTATTTCCTGCTGGCGAAGCTCTAAAGGAGCGGGAGAAAGTTTTATGGTTCATTGTGATTTCCTATATTTCGTTACTCTCTTCAAAGCATTGTTTTCCAGGAATGTCAAACCTAAAAACAAAAAAAATATTCTGCCACGGTGTCAGGTTATGTGTGACCTAGCAGAACTTCAATTCTAGGAATTCAGAAACTTAAGACAGCCCGTTAAAACATGAATGTTTCATGAAAGGCAGTCCGCTTTGGTGTTGATAGTTTTATTTGTTTTGTTTGGTTAGTACCATTAGTAACTCAGACTGAATCTGCTTCTTCAATGTACTGTATCTGTCCTAAATCCTAAAAGCTTTTTTTTTTCATTAGTTAAAGGTGCTGTATGCAAGGTTTGGACTCTTCTAAAAGATAAAATTACCATAATATGTTAGAATATATTTAACAATAAGCTAAGTGAACATATTTGTTTATCTGAAAAACAATGCTAAAGTCAGTTATTCCCTTTTTAAAATGTGCAATCTCGCTTTGTTTTGCTCTCTATAACCAGCCCACTGCCAGATTACCCAATTATATTTCAGCACTCTGGGTTGCAAGCAAACAAGCAACGCACAACAATCCACCGACAAGCAATTTGGTATTCAGAATGGTGCACTGCACTCCAACATAATAAGGCTTATATTCTAATGAATACATATTAAACCTCTTTAACATTATTAAAAGTACACGCTGAGGGACCGATATTTGTTGGTTTGCACTGAGTCACGGTTCTAACTATATTTTCAAGATATAAACTGTTTGCTGTTGCTTATAAAATGATAGCATTTAACACTGAATAAAGCCTATAATCTGTACACGAGGTGATCATTGTCATAGAAGTTTATGCTGTTCTTCAGCTGGGCGAAATATAAACCATTTCTAAAATAGAAATTTTAGGTGATGGTTAGGACAAAAACTTATTTTAACATGGAAAATATTTCTTTGTTGTGTGTATTTAGGAAATGATTTACTCTGTAACCAGGCACGCTCGCTCATACTGGTGTTGTCAATCTGGCAACCTGTAGTTGTATTAAGTCTTTGAAATATCTAATTCAACCACTGGGTGTCAATCTTACATACTGCACCTACAAAATGATAAAAATAAATAAATAAATAATAAATTATTTTGGATATGCGCATAAAATCAGTTGATGGAAACGGCATGATGAACATACATTTTGAAAATGCTTTTTATTCGTTCTGAAAATATGCGCATTAACTATGATGGAAACACTGTTACCGAACAAATTCCAGTATGCGCATTAAAAAAGTCATGTGATTTTGTTATCGATCATGATGATAAAATGTGTGTTAATGGACAAACCAGCAGGCTGAGCACACTGTAAAACATCTGAAATGTTTCCAGTCAATGTTTCCAGTCAAAATCGAAACCGAATTTTCGATTAATTGCAAAGCCCTAAAGGGCACTTTATTAAAATAAACAAGTTGAGCTATGTGTGGAATCGTCATTTGTTTAAATGCAGCTATTTTCTTTCTGTATCACTCTTTTGTAGGTACCTTGGACTGACCAAGAAGATGCTTAAATATCAATAAAAAAGACTGTCAGCAAGTTTTGAAAGTCCATTTCAGGAAGTTTGGAAAAAAAGGTGGCAAATTGGCCAAATTTCAGCTTTTGCTTTTTGTGCAGATTGATACATTTATATAGTTGTCAAAGTTGTAAAGTGTCAATGTTTTTTTCTATATTTTATGATTCTTATGATCATGTGTAGTGTTTAATTAAAGTGAAGTTATTTTATGTTATCTGAGTGTTGTGTTTTTCTTTGTGTGAGTAGAAAAGTGATGTCCACATTAGGTCCTGGAGGGCCCCTTTCCTAAAAAGTCTAGCTCTATCTTCAATTCAACACACCTAAACCAGCTAATACAGCTCTTATTAGTCATACTTCTGGCATGTGTGTTTAGGAAACTAGTAGCTAAACTGAAAAGTTTGGACACCTAGAATAAAAAGTTTGTATAGATCTATGCTTTTTAGTGTTTCGTGTGTTCCCAGACTTTACCCAGACTTCCCAGTCAGATTATTCTGGCCAAATTGTATTCAATGGTCATGGAATTTCTGGAATATTGTGAAATTTTAAAACATTCCAGACATTGAAAAAGTTTTTATATATGTTTTTGGTCTAAGTCATGAAATATCTAGAAATTTTGTCTGTTTTTTTGTATTTAAGTTTCTATTTTAAAAAAAAAACTTTTTATATCACATTGTTTTACGCCTGTTGTTATGGTTAGGCTATTTTTCAGCTCCATTTTATTTCTTTTATGCTCATTAACTGGCAATCACTACAGTCAAATACAGATTATGCCTCTAGATTACGCTTATTTTACCAAAATAATATATGATTTTTAATTATTTCATTAGGACAGTAAGGCAGGCTTTGCTTAGACAAAAGTCTTGTCACTTAACAGAAATAATGTACAGTATAGAATATAAAGTCATGCTGCAGAGAAAAAGGATTAGTATTGTGTATGACTCCCATGAGCTTGGGGGACTGCATCCATACATCTCTGCAATGACTCAAATAACTTATGAATAAAGTCATCTGGAATGGCAAAGAAAGCATTCTTGCAGGACTCCCAGAGTTCATCGAGATTCTTTAGAGTCATCTTCAATGCCTCCTCCATCTTACCCCAGACATGCTCAATAATGTTCATTTCTGGTGACTGGGCTGGCCAATGCAGGTGCACCTTGACCTTCTTTACTTTCAGGAACTTTGATGTAGAGGCTGAAGGATAAGGAGCGCTATCCTGTTGAAGAATTTGCCCTCTCCTGTGGTTTGTAATGTAATGGGCAGCACAAATGTCTTGATACCTCAGGCTGTTGATGTTGCCATCCACTCTGCAGATCTCTCACATGCCCCCATACTAATTGTAACCCCAAACCATGATTTTTCCTTCACCAAACTGCAGTTCAACAGATGATTCATCGGAAAGATCTACCTTCTGTCACTTTTCCAAATGATAAACTAGAAGTCAAGTTATTATTTGTTGCTCTTACAACTGGGATGGACAACAAGACTTTTGTCAGGAGTACTGTAATTATTATATATATTATATACTTATTACGGCTATCAGGCCAGGATATTAGACATTTAGAATATAGAGCTATAAGAAACACTAGTACCTCAGATTATTTTCCAAAACCTAAGATAAATTATGCATTGTTGCTGTTACTGAACGTAAATTTGATATTTGGCTTAGTGTGGGAACCCTGTGAATTGTTTTGCCAGTTTAAACCAGAAGAGACCTTTTGATTAAGCAATGAGAAACCAGCAGCAGATTTTATTATTTTTTTATTAAGACATTGAACAAATTTAAAATAAGTTTTTAAATTTGTCATTGTAAAATCTTTAAATTATGTTTTGTTTTTATGGTGATTGAGAGCATTAAGAAACTGCATACAAATAGCGGTGTTCGAGATCTGAAAGGTGAGTTGTTGTTTTTTTTGTTTAAAGTCCTGGTCATGGTTGCTTGTTTATTTTATTTTTTAGCCCTCAAATCTGACAGGTTGAACTAATAAATAGCTTTATTTTGATATGTTAACAAGAATTGCTCTCAGAACAACTGTAAATTAAAGAACGAGCATGTCAGACTATTGTCAGACTACCAGACATTTTATTCTGATTCCCAAACTTGTTTGAAGGACCAGTTTAGCCATAGATCAGTTAAATTAAAAGATCCAGGATCTGCCAAATCATCTTTGATCATTTAAGTGAGGTTTGAAGAATGTGCTCCAGATGCTCACCGAAGCCAAGCAGGGTTGAGCCTAGTCAGTACCTGGATTGAAGATGGGGGAGGCTTTTTTTCATGCAACCCTCACATACAAGCCACTTGTGGAGAATTTTTGATATTGTTGTCAAATGCACACAATGACCACTCTTTGACATAAGTCAACATGACATCAGACATCATGATGTAAATCCAACCTAGTATTAGGGCAATAACTAAATGCATTACAGAATGTTACGTTTACACATATATCCACAAATTAGATGTAAATGCATCAGCTTTTTACAGCATAATACTCATTACTCTTGAGTACTTTTGAAAGGGCTACTTTTACTCATACTTTGAGTAATATTCACAACAGACACTTTTACTCTACTTGTACTACATTTTTAGGCAAGTATTGGTACTTTTACTTAAGTATCATTTTTCAGTACTCTTTCCACCACTGGATGTTATACGTTATGTTACTGAATAATTACACCTAGATAAAACAAAACTGTCTTCATTTCAGGCGACAATGTAACAAAATGTTATTATTTTGAAGGGGGGGGGGAGGGATTTTTTGCTATAACCACTGTGTTTCCTATACAAATATTATTGAGAATATTCCATATAAACTAACTTAGCTAACAAATATTCTAATCTCATATATAAATCATATAAATTGTTACTGGTTTATAGGCCTAATTTACAGTAGCCTATTTATTAAGAAATATAAAAAAACCCTACTCAATAATACATTTTTATTAGTGTTGTTATTATTGTTATTATTAAGTAGGATATTGTTTATTTATTATTATTTAATTTTTTTGAAAAGTTGACTTGCAATTTGACACTTGCAAACCACTGTGGAAATGTTCTAACCAACAGGCCCATGTCATATACAAATACATTTCTTAATAAATAACCTACTATAAATTAAAACCATTAACGTATGTTATATATTTTTGTTTTCACAAGCTTTTGAGATGCAACGTAAATTCCGCTTTTAAACAATAGGTCACCTACAGGTGAAACCTGAAGTTACATAACTATAAAAAAAAAAGTGATGTTAATGTGACTAAACTTTTTCTCTTTTAGGTAAGTTAAGATTATCAAATTTGTTTCTGTTATGCTTAATGGCAGAATAATGAGAGAGATATTTTTTGAGAAAGTGTTATAACTTTTCTTGAAAGTCAAGTTTACATAAAATAAAATTATTATGCCTCTGAAAAAGCTCAGATGATGGTGTCAAGGTTTTGGAAGTTTCTGATTGGCTAATTGACAACATTTGAGTTAATTGGAGGCACAACTGTAGAATAGCATTTAAAGGGTACCTAGGTTACCCCTCTTTTCAGAATCAATATATGTGTTTTGCGTCTCCAGAATGTGTCTGTAAAGTTTCAGCTCAAAACACCCATCAGATTTTTCACTATACCTTTTACAAGATTCAATTTAATAAATTTTTGCACTAGGGGGCTGTTTTGTCAAACTGCGCCTTTAAGGCTAGTCATCCCCACCCACCGTTTCTACGTGCCTTTTTTCGTGTCTTAATCTCCTCCCTCGGCTGCGTCAGACAACAGACAGACTTAAAGGAAGCAGATCTCATGTAGCGTTTGTGAGAAATACTACAGTAAGAACTTTACCCAATGAGTATTTGTTGTGCAGTTGCATCGATAAGTCACACACAATGTCGTTACAAAGTTCATGCGCGCACGCGCGCACACACCACAGCAGACACACAGACAGACAGTCAGAGCACGTTTATCTTTGCACTCTTTTTGCACGCATATGTGACAGGATACAGGTTAATCTCCCTTGTTGTATGGATATATGTTATGTTAATGTAAAAATAAACTTGATTTAACGTCCTCAAACCGAGACTAAAGCGTCTTCCTTTATAATTGTTCTGACACGCGGCTGTGCTGATGAAGTAAAGCTGAAGTAAATCGCTATAGTTCATTACACAAATGCTCTGTTTTAAAACATTTGAAACATGTGAAAGTTACTCTTGATCACATTTGATGATGATTGATGATCCTAGTGAACTGAAAAGGCCTTTTATTCTCGGTTGCTTTGCGCACGTCTGGTCTTGTTGATATGATTATACACATGACTACCGGGACATGTTAATACGGGCAGCTGTCAATCAATTCGGTGGGCGGGGGGTCGGCACTCCTACGTAAAGTTGCGGTCGATCTGAAAACCGCTCCAATTGGTCCACCTTTTTTATGTTGTTAATTTGAAAATAAAGGACTAGGTGTGTTTATATCACCCCAATATGACACTCTATACACAATATCTACAAAAATATCTACAAAAGTAGATTTTTTAACATAGGTGTCGTTTAAGGAAAACCTCGAACACACTGCTTCCTTGTGTGACAACATGGAAAAATCAACAAAAAAGCCAGATTACAATTTGCTAAATTACACTAGGAAAAAGAATAATTTTTGGAGACATGTCCTGTGGTCTGATGGAACTGAGATTGAACTGTTTGGCCATAATGAACTGTGTTTCATTTGGAGGCTTACAAGCCTAGGAACACCATCCTAACTGTGAAGTATGGGGAGGGCAGCATCATGTTGTGGGGCTGTTTTGCTGCAGGAGGAACTGATCCACTTCACAGCATAGATGGCATCATGAAGAAAGAACATTATGTAGAAAAACTGAATCAACATCTCAAGACATCAGCCAGGAAATTAAAACGTGGCCACAAATGGGTCTTCTAAACAGACCAAGCATACTGCCAGATTAGATAAAATGTGCTTTAAGGACAACACATGAATGTTTTGGAGTGGCCATCACAAAGCCCTGATTTCAATCCTACAGAAAATTTGTGGGCAGAGTTAAAAAAGCTTGTCCGAGCAAGACAAATCTGACTGTTACACCAGTTCTGTCAGGAGGAATGGGTCAAAATTCCTTCAAACTATTGTGAGAAGCTTGTGGAAGGATACCCATAAATTTGACCAAAGTTATATAGTTTAAAAGCGAAGCTAAAAAAAATACCAGGGAAATGTATGTAAACTTTTGACTGTCTAGAAATTAATTAAAAATTCTCCAAAAAAACTTTTCTCATTATTCTGGCATTTAGCAAATGTAAATGATTTAGGTAAGCCTAACAGACCTAAAATAGTAAACGTTTATGATTTACCATCAGACATTTAAAAAAAAAATGGTTATGTTTCTTTTTTTAGTGTATGTAAACTTCTGGTTTTAACTGTATAGCTTTTGTCATGAGCCACGACTATGTTCAAAATAGCGTAAATGTTTTCAAAGTGCACTGCGAAGAGAATGCAATTGTCAATATAAAGATCACTAAAACTGAACTGTAAAAATACTTCAAAAGCAAATTACACCTAAGAGAGATGACTTTTTAAATGTTATAATGTTTTAAACGAATAGGGCATAGGGGGGATAATTGGGAATAGAACACAGCCAGGAACTATGCTTCGAACTACAGCTCTAGAGGTGTAGTTAAGCATACAAGTTTGCGATGGAGTTTGCGAATATTCTTGGAACGACGAATTTGGGAAATGTCAAATCAGCGAACTATATTTGTAATGACGCAACTTAGTTGACCTTAGTTGGCTAATGATGGTTTTTGGAAACGCAGAGAGCTGTGATTTTATTCTGTCCTGTTTTGTGTTCAATCTGCATTAGACAGTCAATGAAAAGACTTCACAGCATGCAGACTGAGGCTGTTCTACCATCAGACTAGCTGTCTACCTTATAATCCAGGCTGAGATAGACATCACTGTTTACTTCTAAATATCTGGGACTTTCCCTTCAGGCATGGAGCTTAAAGACACAATTTTGCATGCCAAATAATCCAAAAATTTTTATGAATCAGAATGTTCACGATCATTGCAGCGTATCGTCTGTTTTTCCTGAGATTTATCTAAAGCATGTCCCCAGGGTTAAGCAGTCTCAGTTGAATGGATAGTCATGGGGGTCTCGCTGTGTGAGAGATGCTGCCAATCCAGCAGAAATAAAACCATTGCCAAAAAATTGGAAACCAATATTTTATGTTCGTTAAGTTGGCTTTGTGTCTTGATCCAGGACATAAAGTTAATTAATTTTAGATGAAGACGAGCAAGTATGTGAGTGATTACATGAGTAATTTAAGACCATGATGAGGAACTCTCGTAGGCATGCAGAGAATTCTTCGCATAGTTGTCTTTGTGTGGATGGGGTTTTGTAACATGCTTCATTGGGGAAAAAATGCAATGGGTTGTAAAAATCTATAAAGATCTTTATGTCGAGGTCTAAAGGTGGTCATTAATGTTAATATTGCTTTTGCTCACACATGGTGTTAGAAATATGAGCAAACCCTTAACGTTTTTTTTTATTAAACCACCCAAAAATGAAAATACCATTATTAATTACACACCCTCATGGCATTCTAATCTCCTGAGACCTTTGTCCATCTTCAGAACACAGATTGAGATATTTCAGATGAAATTTGAGAGCTCTCTGAAAATTCCAGAGGTAATCAAAGTCAGTAAAAGAACCAAAAACATTCCATGTACCTTCGGTAGTACAAGAGTAATTATAAGAAGCTCCAAGAATGCTATTGTGTGCCAAATAAAATGTAAAAACATTCATTTTCCTTTTAGTTTAGGCCCTTTAATCAACAGCGTAATGAACCGCCAACTTATCCAGTATTTTTTACACAGCAGATGTCCTTCCAGCTACAACAAGAGGCTGACCTTCTTGCTGTGAGGCGACAGTACTAACCACCCAATCTAAAACAACTTCTTTTTTTTATTTATGTCTACCATGTTAGATTAGGATGCACATTAACTATGGGCAATATGAAGCTTGTATGTTGTGCTTCTAAACACGCACCCTGACGACTTTTGTAGACTTCTGTCTCAGGACCATTGCTGTCAATGAATGACGAGAGAGCTCCCGGGTTTCAGTGGTCCTCAACCTTTTTATCACTGCGGACTGGTTAACGCTGACAATTTTAGCATGTGATAGTGGTTTTGCTAGGAAAACAAGCTGACAAAGCATTGCTGTCACTCTGTTACAAGTTTTATTTATGGAAAAAATTACAAAGCACTGCAGTGTTTGGGTGTTCAGTGTTTATCTGAGATCATTAGTCTTACCAAAATGTGTATATTCCATACACTGTAAAAAAAATGTCAAATAACGGCTGTTAAATTGCAAACATTTACCGTAAAATAACAGACATTAAATTACAGAAATTTCCTTACATTTAAATTTCTTGTAAATTTCTGTAATTCAACCTCTGTTATTTTACTATAAATTTCTGTAATTTAACGGCCGTTATTTTACGGGTTTTTTTCTGGCACCCCAGCTACCGAAAATAAACCGTAAAACTACAGATTTTTTTTACAGTGTATAAGCTGAAGCTGATTGGTCAATTCTTTTCACGTGACTCGCAGTGATTTATTCAACTGGGTGCGTCTGGTCTGGACGGCACGAGTGCGTCACGCCACTTCCATTGAAAACAACAAACTTGCGGAAGCTCTAGAAAAGTTGTGGTATGTGAATGGCCCCTAAAAGGCTGCCATCATTTGCGATCTCTATCAGTTGATCTTCTTGCACAGCCATGGTGGATTCACCTAATTTTTTGATAAATGGGTCGTAGATCCATTCTTCGGCAGTTCGTAGGTCCTTTACTGGGCCTTTTGCCTTAGCAAAGAAACTTTCCAAAGATGTCTGTTTCTTACTCATTTTGCTGCTTGTGGGTTATGATGTAAGCGAGAGAATACGGTCATTTTTCAAAATAAAAGTATTTTCAAAATAAAAGATCGCTCAGACTCAGATAATAAATAAAACTGAAATAATTAATCATTTCTTGTGCAGACTGGTACCAATTGTGGTTAATCTAAAATGCAGGTGTCAAATCCAGTTCCTGGAGGGCCGCAGATATGCAAAGTTTAGCTTTAACCCTAATTAAACACATCTGATCAAACTAATTGAGACCTTCTGGCTTGTTTGAAACCTACAGGTCAGTGTGTTGAAGCAGGGTTGAAACCAGGAACTGGATTTGACACTTATGATCTAAAACATCTTAATTTGCTTTCCAAGGATGCAAGGTCTCCAGGGATGCCATGAGAGTGAGTAATTAACAGAATTTTTATTTTTGAGTGAATTGATGTTTTAAGTTGCTGTTGTTTGCACATTACAAAACCGATTGGTGCAGGGGTCCGGAATTACACAATCTCAATTGGAGTAATGACAAGTTTCTATATTGTCTACAATCTTTAGTTTTTTAGTTTAAACTTTTATTGTCTGTTCTGCTTGGCACAGAAAGGAAATTTGTCTTTAACGCTGACTTTAAGACAACAACTGCATGCATACAACCATACAACAATCACACAATAGCAACGCTCATCAAGACAACTAAATAAATTAAAAACTTTACAAAAAATTAGCCCCATACATATTACTGCAGATCATTCTTGCCAAACACCCCATACACTTCAAACAGTGATCTGATTTAAGACAACAACTGCAATTGGGATAAACGACTTTTTATAAGCATTTTTTGGGGCTCTAGGAATTTTAAACCTGCATCCTGATGGTAACATTTTAATTGCTATTTTTCCCATAAAGGAGTTAAATAGAATCTGCAGCGAATGTTGTTGGTGATCAGTTATCTTATTTGCCTGATTTATAATTTGTGATAATTTCTTCTTCTGTTTAAGTGTTGTGTTACCAAACCTTGAAACAACAAAACACATGCAAGAAGTAATTCATTAAATATCGTCAGACAAAAGACAAGAGTTTACATGTAAGATTGGATTTCTTTCTTTTAAAAATAGTAGATTTGCAGTTAAATTTGCAGCTGTAAGGGCATTTGCTGTGTAAAACATATGCTGGATAAGTTGGCGGTTACATATGCTGAATACCCCAGATTAATAAAGGGACTAAGCTGAAAAGAAAATGAATGAATGAAAGATATGCAAATCTTGCTATAGTTCTGTTGTAGGTCTATGACATCTCACTCAGAATTTTCTTTTTCTTTCTTTCTTTCTTTCTTTCTTTATCCTCTATGTTGCTCAGTGAAAGCTTTCTGTTGTCATCAAAATAATTTCCAGTCAAAACAGATTGTTTTCACTACAAGAGTCCCAGTCCAGTCAAGATATTCAACATGCAATATACACTCACTGATCACTTTATTAGGTAAACCTTAGTAGTACCAGATTGGACCACTTTTTCCTTCAGAACTGCCTTAATCCTTCATGGCATAGATTCAACAAGTTACTGGAAATATTCCTCAGAGATTTTGCTCCATATTGACATGATAGCATCACGCAGTTGCTTTAGATTTTTCGGCGCGAATCTCCTGTTCCTCCACATCCCAAATGTGCTCTATTGGATTGAGTTCTTGTGACTGTGGAGGCAATTTGAGTACAGTGAACTCATTGTCATGTTCAAGAAGCCAGTCTGAGATGATTCGCGCTTTATGGCGCGTTATCCTGCTGGAAGTAGCCATCAGAAGATGGGTACACTGTGGTCATAAAGGGATGGACATGATCAGCAACAGTACTCAGGTAGGCTGTGGCGTTGACACGATGCTCAATTGGTACTAATGGGCCCAAAATGTGCCAAGAAAATATCCCCCACACCATTACACCACCATCATCATCCTGAACTGTTGATACAAGGCAGGATGGATTCATGCTTTCATGTTGTTGATGCTAAATTCTGACCCTACTATCCAAATGTGGCATGAGAAATCGAGACTCATCAGACCAGGCAAAGTTTTTCCAATCTTCTATTGTCCAATTTTGGTGAGCCTGTGCGAATTGTTGCCTCAGTTTCTTGTTCTTAGGTGACAGACGTGGCACCTGGTGTGATCTTCTGCTGCTGTAGCCCATCTGCCTCAAAGTTGGATGTGTTGTGTGTTCAGAGATGCTCTTCTGCATACCTCAGTTGAAATGAGTGGTTATTTGAGTTACTGTTGCCTTTGTATCAGCTGGAACCAGTCTAGCTATTCTCCTCTGACCTCTGGCATCAAAAAGGCATTTGTGCCCACAGAATTGCTGCTCACTGGATATTTTCACTTTTTCGGACCATTCTCTGTAAACCCTAGGGATGGTTGTGCATGAAAATCCCAGTAGATCAGCAGTTTCTGAAATACTCAGACCAGCTCGTCTGCAACCATGCCACATTCAAAGTCAAAGTTTCTTTCCCATTCTGATGCTCGGTTTGAACTGCGGCAGATCATCATCGACCATGTCTACATGCCAAAATGCATTGAGTTGCTGCCATGTGATTGGCTAATTAGAAATGTGCATTAACAAGCAGTTGGACAGGTGTACTTAATAAAGTGGCCGGAGAGTGTATTTCACAGACAACAGCACTGTGCTCAGCTTGTGTTTTTAGTATAATACACACAGTGTGATTGTCAGTCATTTGAAGAAACTCTGATTTGTCACTGGTATTTGTCCACTAGTGGGTTCTAAAGTAAAAGAAAGAAACTATTTTGTTTGTTTTGTTTTCCAATATTCACTACCAGGTGAAGCTGTTTATTTAATCATGCAAAATATAGATATTTGTTTAATCGTGTAACCTCTTCTATGCTAAACCAAATTTCTGTTCGGGTATTCTGTATTGTGAAGCCTCAATTACCAAAGATATATACGGGAAAGACAGTCAGGCCGTAGACACGCTGAGGTCATGGGCAGGGTGTGTTTTCACAGCTGAGTTCTCTCATCCCTTACACACCCACCTTGGACACGCAGATGGCATATTTTATCCATGTATCTAATTATCCCAGGTATGCCAAAACCATAAAGTCCCTACACAGTTTCTCAAGAATTCGACATGAGGATGGGTTTTAAATGTCTGCACATGAGTATCCATATTGGTTCCTGATGTTCTGTTCGCTTGACTATTTTCTCACACTCCTCCCAGCAAAACAGATCTCAGGATCGCATTTTATCCAACGTTTTCCACTGCAATAAATCAAAAAAGTTGAGCATTTTAATGCAAGGTGTTTCCTTCTTTCAGCATTCAACTTCAGGCCCATATTTCACTGCAGACTGCTGCTTTTTTCAAATAGTTTGAAAGACATTTTGCATTGATTTATTACTGCAAGCTTTGCAGTTGTAAATTCAAGCAAACAAGGGAAGATGAGCTCTAAACTGCAGTGATTATGCCAAGCATCGCACCATGCCTTGCACAGCTCGACGTGTTAATTGAACAGAGTTGTGCATTTCTCAACAGTAAGAGGAGATGCTACGACTGTGAATCCAGCACACGAGGGGGGAGTGAGGGAGATTGTGGGTGTGTTAGCGCGTGAGAGAAAAAATAGGGGAAGGGAGGGAGAGAGGAGAGAAATAAAAACAGCACAAGAGGACAGCAGACAGCACGGAGGAAAAATCCCTCTGAGGTTCCACCATGTTCCTGCAGACTGTCTCCATCCTCTTCCTCTCGGCCGTCCTCTTCGGCTGCCTGGAAGGTAAGGTGAAACTCTCTCTCTCTTGCGTCTGATTGTGGTGTTGGAACGGGGCGGTTGGGACCAGATCTCGGTGGGAGGGAGAGAGGCATAATGCTCTGATAGCCAGACCTGTTCAGGAGCTTCGGATGCTGGAGTTTCACGCATGTCAGAGGATCCGAGGTGTGATCAAGCATGATAGAAGCTATGCCTGCCACGAACAGGGTGAAAAGGAGTCCGAATCAGACCATGACCCTCCGTTTTCACTGCAAACTGTTGAACAGGCCAGTTTACATGCGTGCGGTGTCAGTTTTGATACTTGCTGATGGGTTCCAGGTGGGAATCTCTGTTGAATTCTGCTGATGGTTTGTAATCTCTCTCTCTTTCTCCCAGGGAAGGGTGTGCAAATGCAGCGAGATGTTCAGTGCTGCATGCAGTACTCTCACGGCAAAGTCCGGACCAAAGATGTCCTGAGGTATGAGAGGCAGACGGAGGGGCCGGATTGCAGCATAAGAGCCATCATGCAAGTATTTCAGGCATCCTGGAGCAATCACAGACACGGAAAATATGCCCCATTAAAGCTCACTGGCATTGCCGTCTAAGCAGGTCAGATTTTTATTACTGAGAGCGGTAATTGTCAGGCAAGCAGAGCAAAAGAATGCACTCAGGCTAGGTGGACAAAGCCCAAACTGTTTCTTCAACAAGGCCAATTTGGCCTGCGCTGACTTGAAGCGTAGCAGATTAAGAGATTTGCGATTTGCACTATGTAAAGAGAGAGCTCTTGAGATCTTGGCGCTCACGTTCTCGCTTGTTTGAATCACGGCAGATTGTACACCAAAAAGGCAGTGAAGTGCGCTGATCCGAGGGACAGGAAGGTGAAGAGGTTACTACGGAAACTGAACCAGAGGCTGGGAGCCAAAGCCCGCAGGACCATGTGGTTACATCCACATTTGAATCTGCCTGTTATGTCGGAGGTAAGATCTCCATGGGTTTAAGGAAGTGACGGCAGTATGGGTGTCCAAATATAACTTTACCAAAATATGCATTGTGTTCCAGAAAGTGTCTTGAAGTAGCATTTTCTTTTCATTTACAGGTCGCTGTTGTGAATTCCCAAAAGATGAACAAGGTAAACAGCATGTGTAGGACATTAAACTGTCATCATTTACACAACTTTTACTTGTTTCAAACCTTTGTTTTGTTGAACACTACAGAAGATATTTAGATGAAACCTGCAAACATTGACTTCCGTAATAGTTGTTTTCTGTCCTACTATGGAAGTTACAAGCTTTAGATTGTTTCAATTATCTTCTTTAGTGTTCAACAGAAGATAAACTAAAAGATTTGGAACTGCTTGGTGAGTAAATAGTGAGTATGATTTCATTTTTGGGATGAACTATCTCTTTAGTTCAGTAGAGTGCAACAGGAGGTAAACATTTCATACCTCTTTCTCATCGATAAATTAATTTCAAGTGATAATGCATCAGAGTTGGTACACTCGGTAGAAGGCATTTCAGTTTGTGACAACTACACTACCCATAGTCACAAAGAGAGACCCACCAATAAGAAAATTCGCTGTTACCATGGAAACTAAGAGTTTGGAACAGGATTTCTGAAGATTTCATAAAGTCAAATTTAAGACTTTAAGACAGGGGTCTCAAATTAAAAACAGGGGTTTCAGTGACAGATTGACAGATAATTCATAGGAGTGCCGTTTTAACATTCAAGTACAAGAAAAAAGTGACATAAATGGTGCATCATATGACAACAGACATGATGTTTAGAATTTAAGCATTACATGTCACAAATCAACAAATCAGCATGTTTTTTTGCTTCACACAACTGCTGAAATATACAATTGAAGTCAGAATTATTAGCCCCCCTGTTTATTTTTTCCCCAATTTCTGTTTAACGGAGAGCAGATTTTTTTCAACACATTTCCAAACATAATAGTTTTATTAACTCATTTATAATAGCTGATTTATCTTTGTTTGACAGCTAGCCGGCAGCTAGCTCTCTGCAATTCTCACATGGTCGCCCACTAAAGCGAAGCAGGTCTTTGCCCGGTCAGTACCTGGATGGGAGACCACATGGGAAAACTGCCGGAAGTGGTGTTAGTGAGGCCAGCAGGCGACGCTCAACCTGCGGTCTGTATGGGTCCCAATGCCCCAGTATAGTGAGGGGGACTCTATACTGCTCATTGAGCGCTGTCTTTCGGATGAGATTTTAAACTGAGGTCCTGACTCTCTGTGGTCATTAAAAATCCCAGGATGTCCTTTAAAAAAGAGTTGGGTTAACCCCGGCATCCTGGCCAAATCTGCCTACTGGCCTCTGTCCATCATAGCCTCCTAACCCTCCCCATATCATAATTGGCTTCATCACTCTGTCTCCTCTCAAACAGTCTGCTGGTGTGTGGTGTGCAGTCTGGCACAAAATGGCTGCCGTCGCGTCATCCAGGTGGATGCTGCACACTGGTGGTGGATGAGGAGATCCCTATGTGTAAAGCACTTTGAGTGCCCAGAAAAGTGCTATATAAATGTAAGGAATTATTATTATTATTATTATTATTTAATTATTATTATTATTATTATTATTATTATTATTATTATGACAGTACATAATATTTTACTAGACATTTTTCAAGACACTTCAATACAGCTTAAAGTGACATTTAAAGGCTTAACTAGGTTAATTAGGTTAACTAGGCAGGTTAGGGTATTTAGGCAAGTTATTGTATAACGATGGTTTATTCTGTAGACTATCGAAAAAATATAAAGCTTAAAGGGGCTAATAAATTTGACCTTAAAACGGCTTTTAAAAAATTAAAAACTGCTTTTATTCAAGCCGAAATAAAACAAATAAGACTTTCTTCAGAAGAAAAAATATTATCAGACATACTGTGAAAATTTCCTTGCTCTGTTAAACATCATTTGGGAAGTATTTAAAAAAAAAAATTAAAAGGGGGGCTACTTATTCTGACTTCAACTGTATGTGTGGCTGTTTATATTAGCATTTTGACATTTAAATAGTCATTATAATGATAATAATAATAATAATTATTGTGTTAACCAATTGTTGCTTTACCAAAAGTTTAGCAGAGAGTGCAAGAACAGCAGAAACAGTTTGGGTAACTTTACTAGCAATTGTTTTTCTCAGTAACTTTCTTTTTTGTAAAACTACAACAAAGAGGGGGAAAGTAATATATTATACAGTATCTAGTCACATTTAGTTTATTATAGTATATATTCACATTCACTTACTTTACCATGTTCAATTCATCCAGCAGTAAAATGTACATAGTTGTCATAGAAATCTCAATACTCATATGAGGAAAATCTAATAAATTAAACCATTTGAAGCAAATATTAGCAAAATTAGCACATGTTACACCACCAACATAGTGTTTGTTCAACAAAATACAGGCGGTATAAAACTGTTAATAAATCAAACGACCCTTGAGTATTTACAAAAATAGAGCTTTAGCAAAAATAGAGCACTTATAGACATTTATTTCAACGTTTAAATCAACCACAGAACTAATCTGCATGTGAGTTACTCTCGACCGCACACTGAGAAAAAACGAAAGTAAAACTAAAATACAGTAAAATATAGTGCAGTACTTTAAACGCCCAGTAGGTGGCAGTTAAAACCACAAGTGGCTAATGAAAGTGATTCAAAAATATATATTTTACTTTTAACGTCAGTTGCGGGCCGGAGGCAGGACGAGGGACGGGCTGTAAATGCCGGGAGTTTGAGACCCCTGTTTTAAGATCTTTTTAAGGCCATTAAGTATTAAATTTAAGACCCATATCACGATATCAAAAACACACATACACACACAAAAAAAAGCAAAAACAAAATCATAAAATTAGAGGCAAAATAAATTTGTTCAAATTGAACAATATTGAAGACAGGTTAGATGCATACTTGAACTACAGGAAAAACAAACAAACACTGCTTTCCCAAAAACGTATGTGCAGGTCCAGCTGTTTTCATTTTGGAGGTGCGATTCAGACTTTCGGTAAACATCAGGACGAACGGTACCGTCACTTTCGAAATGAAGTCTCTCTTGATAAACGTAATCGTTTTTATCCTTCCCACATTGAAATGATTTAGCGATGTCAAGGTCTGCAAACATTGTCTCGAACAGTTCGCCTAAGCTCGTAGTATTGGCTCTGACCAAAAAGCGACACTTGAGATCGCTTGCGGGGTTTGTAGAGCTGCATTGTGGGCTTTGCCTAGGCAGTGAGGAGCTAGCAGATACCTGGCAGAATTGGCTAATGGCTGTCGTTAGCTGGAGACTTTTCACAGCAGTTTTTTCACTTTTTGCATGAGACTCCAGCGTGAGACACCTAACATTCCCAGTTTAATCGCTTTCTTGCATAGTAAACTGTAAGCTTCAAATGTGTTGTTAGCAACTGGCCTTAGCCAAGCCCTATATTCAGTTTTTTCAAGCCAAGTATTGCTAAACTTGCATTTCCTATAGCTAAAAAGTTAAATCAATTTTACGTCTGTGACTCAATCTTAGGCTGCATCCGAAACCACCTACTACTCAGTGGTGTAGCGGACCATGTGCTAAATCCCCCAAAATCCCCCCACCCCATTCCCCCGGTCTTCAGTAACTCACCTTAGCCTTAACACCACCTCCAAATAACTCCAAATAAGGTGCGTTTCCCAAACAACAACGTAACTCGCGGCTGAACTCGTTTTCATGCACTCGTTTTCCATATTAATTGAAATAGATGTAATCGGCACATATAGGTTGTTTCCTTTACAAATATTATTGAGAATATTTCATAATCTATTCTAAATTAACATAAAATCACATACAAAAGCTAACACGTATTCTAATATCATATATAAATCATATAAATAAATAAATAAATAAATAAATAAATAAATAATGAGGCTATTTATTAAGTAATGAAATGTAATGTTTATAATTTTTTAGGAAATGTAAAAAATCATACTTTAATAATAATATTATTGATGATGATTATTCATTCATTTTCTTTTCGGCTTAGTCCCTTTATTAATCCGGGGTTGCCACAGCGGAATGAACCACCAACTCCTCCAGCATTTGTTTTACGCAGCGGATGCACTTCCAGCCGCAACCCTGGGAAACTGGGAAACACATACACACATATGATTATTATTTCTACTATTATTACCATATTATTATTAAGTAAGATATTATTTATTTTTAATTTTTATTTTGAAAAGTCTACTTTTAAAATTTGACACAAGCAAACCACTGCAGAAATGTTCTAACCAGCAGGCCCATGTCATATACAGTACAGATAAATAACCTACTATAAATTAAAAGCATTTATGTATGCTATGTTTTTGGTTTTTACAAGCTTTGGAGACGTAACGTAAATTTCGCTTTTAAATATTAGGTCAACTATAGCTTTCGTCATTAAATGTTAAAATGTTCTAAATGAATAGGGCATAGGAGGGGATAACTGGGAATAGAACACAGCCAGGAACTATGTTTCTAACTACAGCTCCAGAGGTGTAGCTGCAAGCATAGAAGTTTGCAATGCAGTTTGCGAATGTTCGTTGGAACGACGGATTTGGCAAATCAACTATGTTTGTAATGAAACAATTTGCGACCTTAGCTGGCTAACGATGGTTTTCAGAAAATGCACCCCTGATCCTTAACACCGCAACCTGACCCTCAACTCTCTTCACTTCGCGTGATCATAAGCACCCAAGCACCCCCCCACCCTCAGTTCTGGGGAGTGCCCTGTCTTAACTCTTGAAGGTGGGCCCACACATTTTGCGCTACGCTGCTGCTACTACTCGGTGGGTACTGCATTTGAATTTAAACGTACTACTCAACTATTAGAAAAGTATGTTTCTATACAGTATGGATGTGAGCAGTATGAATGGAACTCGGAAATACTACATCTTCCATTTTGTCATGATCACGTAATCTATGCCAGTGTGAGTTAAGTTGCTTCATTCCCATTCAAGAATTCTCTCGCGGGGCATCATGGGAGAGTGTAGCGTCAATCCGATGCGCACTTCAAAATCTCGCCGAAAGTAGTAGGTCATCCACGATCTCTGGAAGTATGCGTTTTTGTACGCAGCCCCAGAGAGACTCGTGCCAATAACAAAAGGCAGATTAGCAATTGCATGTTGCGCGTCTCATTTGTAGTTGTAATATAGCAAATTACATTTGGACTAGTAAAATAAAGAACTACAACACCAAGAAAAACATGCAAAAAAAAAAAAAAAAATTTAAATGAGCATTAGAGGGAAGCTTTACATGGACATCGGAAAAATAAGACCTGTGTAAAAATATTTAAGACCTAGAACAGTAAATTTAAGACTTTTTAAGATCTAAAATTTAGATTTTTAAATTTTAGACATTTTAAGATACGGCAGAAACCCTGTTGGAAGTAACCATCTACTACCACAAAGAGCTGTGAATACGAATGCAACAATGTCTATTTTATTTTACATTTTTGACTATTGAAGTCAGTATATATGTAGTTCCAGTATCACTGTCAACTGTTGGGCTCTATTCTAGTTTGAAACATTTTATTTTTGTATTGGTCTTCACTCTTCATACATGTCTTTGTCATATCTGTAAATGAATATTTCAGTAATCACAGTTTTCTTTCCATCCAGACCAAGTGAAAGTGGAGAGAAGACAGGTGATTGATGAAACTCCAGCCTTCTTGTGTGTCACTGTTTTCTTACATGTTTAAGAAAATCTATGTAGACTCGTTCACTACCAAACAGTATGTTATCCAGATATGTTGTGATATTTAGATGTCCTCTCAAATGACTGTTAATCTATATGCCAAAGTATTCTTCTTTGAGACTTGTTAAAGTTGTTTATAATCTCTGCAGCTATATATAGTCTCTATAACTTATACAAGCTCTTCTAGACTCCAGTAAGCTGGTATGACTGTTCTCCAACCGATTTATAGTGCAATTACACATTTCTCTTGTGTATGTTAAAACACAACTGATTTTTATATATAAAATAAATGGAAAAATTATGAAAATTGTTTTGTTTTTTCCTTTCTACCAGTGGATGATTCATTTTTGCCTTTTAGGATCTTTGTGGAAATGCACATTTATCTAGGCTTTGTAGCTCAATGGATGGATAACAGTTTTAACGACAACGAAAACAAACTAAAACTCAAAATAATAGTCAAAAGTGCACACAAAATGCCAAATAACAATATTGATAATGCAAAGGCAGTCCATTTGGGTCTTTTAAGACCTCATAATCTTCTATTAATAGAATATACAAGTGAGCCAAAACATTACAATCACCTGCCTAAGGGCTGGGACACACCAAACAACTAGCGCTAACCAAACCCAACTGTGTTGTCGCCTCACGTTGGATTGCTTCTGGACCAAAAAACTGCCCGTGAACACTCCAAATGGAGGAATTCGACTGAAATAAGAACATGTCTTTCCACTCCGCAGGGGGCAATTGTCTGTTTTCTTCTATTAATAGAATATACAAATGAGCCAAAACATTATGATCACCTGCCTAGGGGCTGGGACACACCAAACCAACGCCAAACAACTAGCGCCAACCAAACCCAACTGTTTTGTAGCCTCACTTTGGATCGCTGCTGGACCAAAAAGCTGCTCGTGAACACACCAAACAGACGAATGTCGACTGAAACGAGAATGCGTCTTTCCACTCCGCAGGGGGCAGTAGTCTGTTTTCTTTTATTAATAGAATATACAAATGAGCCAAAACATTACGATCACCTGCCTAGGGGCTGGGACACACCAAACAACTAGCGCCAACCAAACCCAACTGTAGTCGCGTCACGTTGGATCGCTTCTGAATCAAAAAGCTGATCGTGAACACACTAAACTAACAAAAGTTGACTGAAACGAGAGTTTTGAAACGAGAACGTGTCTCCACTTCAAAGGGGGAAGTAGTCTGTTTTCTTGTGCCGCAAATGGAAACCGAACTTGAAAGTGTAAACAAAGCAGCGTTAGGTACCATTATCACTCACCATGGAGGATTTCTCCAACCCTAATCCAACACACCTGAACCACCTAATCAGGCTCTTAGTAGATATAGTAGAAACTTCCTGGCGGGTGTGTTGAAGCAAGTTGGAGCTAAACTCAGCAGGACACCGGCCCTCCAGGACCCAATTTGAACACCCCTGATCTATATAATTTGCAAATATTTGGGAAATGTCACAAATTGTAGCCGACCTCTTTCTGACCCTTCTTGGCTTGTATTGTGTACTTGCTACGTCACTTCACTGTCACACTCGCGCTCTGATTTGTTGCTGAATAACCAATCAGATCACTCTCTTTAGCCGACAGCCGACCCTGATTCAACATTCTGAATTGGACCAATGAGCTCAGATGTTAATCCGATGAGAGGCAACCATTGGAGCACACAAAATCAACAAGCCTGACGGACGGACCAACAAATCTCAATGGCCAACCATCGGCTTGGTGTGTCCCGGCCCTAATATGTAGTTGGTCCAAAACACCTCCAGAATCACTGCCACTACCCCAAGACCCCAAGTCTAGCACCATAAGATCTCTCAAATCCTGTTGGATGCAAAATGGAACCGACCCTAATCAAACATGTTGGTCCAAGCACATGCCACAGATGCTCAATTGGACAAAGATCTGGAGAATTGGGAGGCCAGGGCAACACCTTGAACTCTTTATAGTGTTCTTCAAACATTCCTGAACACATTCTTGCGTGCAATATGGCTGCTAAAATGTTTTACACAATAGATATCCTTCCAGCTGCAACCCATCAATGGCAAACATCCATACACACTCATTAGCACACATACACTACGGACAATTTAGCTTACCAAATTCACATACAGCGCATGTCTTTGGACTTGTGGTGGAAACCGGAGCACCCGGAGAAACCCAAGCAAACACATGCAAACTCCACACAGAATTGCCAACTGACCCAGCCAAGGCTCAAACCAGTCACTTTCTTGCTGCGAGGCGATTGTGCTACCCACTGTGCCACCGTGACGCCACATAAAAATCACAATAACTAAAAAGAATACGTTTCTAGTATAGACTGTAAAAGATATGGACGTAGTATCTGTGAAGTCAATCATAGGTTTCTGAAGAACCCAAAAGAAGCTACTAGTGGCCAACCGTCGCCATTTTGTTTGTGCGTCATCGCACCAAACAGGGGATATCAAACAAGCGCAAAGAGGCAGAGCGTGAGCAGAGCTACAGACACCTGCTGGGCGTGCTGGCATTTTGCTTAGACAGGCTTTCCTATGGGATAAATGCTTAATACTTCATTGCCTGCGACTCTTTTGTGTTCTGACCACATGTGTTTGGTTGTACACTATATCAATAAAGTGTTTAGACTTTTAAAAACACTGTTGTAACACATTGAGCATTGTTCTGATGACGTTTTTCTACAGGAGGAAAACGCAAAATACTTCTAAACACTTCAAACATAGTCTGTGTTTGTTAATGCAAGGCTATTTATGAATACCATGCATAGCACTGTATGACAACGCTTCAGATGACTGTTCTAGATCCTACAGCTAATCAATCTGTCAGATTCTGGAGTGCTTTACAACTCTAAAGAACATTATAAATGATAAATGATCTTAAATAAAACAAATACATTTATAGAGATGGTATAGAAGTATAATTTCACTCACCTGGGAAACGGAGGCCACGTGAATGGTTTGTGAGCACAATTAAGTGCACGAAGCATGCAATATCATCTGATAATTGTAAGAAATAATTCCAAAAGGCAACTGACTGTGTAAAGCAGGGGTCACCAAACTTGTTCCTGGAGGGCCGGTGCCCTACTGATTTTAGCTCCAACTCTAATCAAACTCACCTGAACAAGCTTATCAAGGTCTTACTAGGTATACTTGAAACATCCAGCAGGTGTGTTAAGGCAAGTTGGAGCTAAACTCTGCAGGGACACCGGCCCTCCAGGACTGAGATTGGTGACCCCTGGAGTAAAGCCACATAAAACAAAACGAAAATACGATGTTGGAAAGGCTGGAAAATGACCAGCTAAAACCAGCTTGACCAGCCTGGTTTAAGCTGGACATAGCTGGTTTTGGCTGGGCTCCCAGCCTGGTTAGGCTGGTCAAGCTGGTTTTAGCTGGTCATTTTCCAGCCTTTCCAACATCGTATCAGCTAAGGCCAGGCTGGAAATGGCTGGAAACCAGCCTGTAAGTGGCCAAAACCCCTCTAAAACCAGCCTGGTTGACCAGCTAAAACCAGCTAACCAGCCTAGGCTGGTTTAAGCTGTTTTTTTCAGTAGGGCCTTAATTATGCAGACTTAATATAACCTAATATAAAGGAAACAAATGAGTTATAAAAAAATTCACCCCCACACAGTTGTCATTAAAGGTAATAATAGCTTAATGAACCAAAATCGTTCTTTGTACCAGGCTGTAAACACCCTTTATTCTGTTGTAAAGTTGGCCATTCTAACAGTGGGCTCAACTGAAATTTTCTCTATTTATGGAGCCAGGACTAGCGGAATTTCCATGAACTGCAGTTTTAGTTACTTCCGTATTGGCATCCCGAGGGAGAGCGGGAGGTTGTCGCTTGGTCTCTAGATGTAACGTTAATGTATACAGAATCAACAACTAATATGAAGTGTCCAGGCCCTTGCTTTGAATGACATCATTGAATGATGTCTGGTCTCTCACACATCATAAGGCTGCATTCCAGTCTGATATTTTATTCCCTTCACTTGATAACTTCCTCATTGACTTTAATGTATGTCATTGATTACGTTACACAAATGTCCAGTATGGGTGGAATATTTAAATGGGTTTAAATGGAATGCTCTGATCTGTTGAGCACTTGGAAACTACACTGATGTGATGTTACAATCGTATTGTATTCTGGGACATAAAGGTGTTGAAGTGTGCATATGATTTAAGGGGATTAGGGTATGTCCATGTAAAATTTTCACGTTAACAAACACTCTTTAAATGGCGTTAGGAATTCCCCCAAGGGATAGTGGTAAAGGAAATTCATGAGTGCCTAAAGCTGGAGCCCTAGTTTCTCACAGGACATCACTAGACTAGACAATAGACTGCTCTACTGTGATGTTAAGTTCTTCCAGTCTCTTCCACAGTTCACTGACTTTTCTTAAGAAAACTTCCACAGATTTTTAATCAAGTTTAGATCGAGACTCTGGGCAGGCCATTTCAGCATTTCAAAATTGCTTCACCTATATTTAAATTTCCTACAAAAAAAAAAAGTTTGTTGATTGGATGATGAATGCTGGAAGGCTGAAGGAGCTTCTGATAAACATCTGTCATGTAGCTTTAGAGGCCTGACTCCTGCTGCAGAAAGCATAGCTTCCCATCAGACCAAATTAAATTCAACCATAACCCTCAACCAATTCTTCCATACAACATGCTCTTTATTGAAGGTTACTACGAGCCTTTTGATCCTTCTTCCTCATGAGAGATTTGGTTACTGCTCTTAAGTTAAATTTTTACCAAATGTAGAGATGCTGTATGCCGAGTGCTCCAGCTTAAGTGTTGATCCAATTGGCCATTGAGGTTCTCCACACTATCCTGTCATATGAATCATTTGTTGGACAACCAGCCTTTTTGGGGTACTTGAATGAGATCTTGTAAGGATCTTGCTGTTGTTAAAGGGTCACGAAACACCAAAACACATTTTTTGAGATGTTGACAGTCATATATGTGTCCCACGCTGGTAAAAACACTATTAGGACAAGTGAAAATTGGCTGTTTTTGTGTTATTTTGAGCAAATTTGTTCTTGCGGTTTGAAACAAATTTTTGAAGCTGCGTCATGCCGATTAGATCCTTGTGTGTATTCCAGCGTGGAGACTGAATGTCTCTGTACCTGCGAGTACATTGTGACGTCTTTGAGTGTGCAGCATTAATTCATGAGAAAGACTTGGTTTAAACCAATCAGCGTGCTCTATTGTGAATGAGGTGCAACTTCATTAATATGCATGATAGCTATGAAGATTGTTTTTACCTGTTACAGTGATCAGACAGCAGAAGACGCCACGTTGTGTTGCCAAAACAAGTGTAAGAACAAGAATTTGGAGACACGGGTCATCAGTGTTGCGTTTACTAATGTGCTGCAATGAAGGTTTTGTTTTCATTTCATTTAAAGACATACCTTAGTCAAAATGATTTAGTTACTAAGTTAACAGAACGTTAATATCACTGCAATATTGTAGTACAATATTATGGACTGAAAGGTCCTCTGTAAATGCTGCTCTCCGAATGTAAACATGTAAACACCTTAATCGAACTATTACCGTCGTATAGGATTTTCGCCGCATTTTGTGACAGGATAGTCTATACACACACAGCTTTCTGATGCTACCTACCGAGTGCATCTAAGTTACCGAGAACTGCAGAGTTTTTTTTTTTATCCCACTCGCGGTGCGGTATCAAACATTCCATTAAAACTACACTCTCCAGCAGTTCCTCCTCACATCCAATATCTTGTTTGTCATGGGGGCATGCATGAAATATTCCTGAATGAAAGTGAAAGTGCCAAACTGCAGTTAAAGTTAAACAAATTAAGAATTTGTCAAATAATTTTATTACTGATGTCCATGTAAACAGTCACTGTCTTTCTCCCCTGCGTCTGTGTGTTTGTTTTTGCCTCTGTGAAAATCAGCACATGCACAAACAGAAACTCCCATTTTTATGCAAAATCGTCCCTCTTTCCCTCCCCCGACACTCCCACCTAAACAGAGCTAGACACACCCACTTTCCTGACTTTTTTCAAACTAAAGGTGTGAAAACACCCTGCTGAGACAGGGGGGTTTCATGGCCCTTTAAAAAGCTCATACCTTTGGCCTTCATCTGGTCAACCAGATGTTTTTCTCTAGAACGCCTTAATATCTTGTAAAGTCAGTGAAAACTGTTAAGTCAGGTTGCCAGTTTAACAGGATTTGACAGATAATTAAGGACATTTCCATCAGGTGCAACAGATTAACTCCATAACTGGAATCAGAAAATCTCTATTTTTGATATTCTTTTTCAGATGTTTTTTAATGCTGTGAATGTTCAGAATAAACTTAACTATAAATCTATTTAAAAAATGCTGTTTTTTACTTTTGTAATTCCAAATGGGACTAATTAGTGAGAATTGTAAGTTGATTTTTAATTTTGACCTCCTCTGTGAGTTCATACTACGTAAATGTTTTTAAAAAATCATGAATCCTACTAATACTAACCACTAGAGGATGCTGTTTTGTGAAAATGTTTATAGCCATATTCTGATATTCTGATAACTGTGTGCTGTGGGATATTTGACAACAAAAACACTGTAAAATGGGTGATTGTATTCCTGAGACATTTATTCATCTTATCACATTCCAGCATTGAAAATACAAAATAATTTAAACCATGAATATTCCCACGCCATACCATTCACTTAAAAAATGAAATAAATTAACAAGTAAAATAAACAGTTGTACCATATAGGGTTATGTGAATATTTAAATATACTTAAAGATACAATAACACAATTTCCTCATAATTTGCAGTTAAAAATAATCTCTACCAAAAGTGTGTACTGTTTATCATAACCCAACAGAGGATTGTGAAGTAGATCTTTAATCCCAGTACTGATGCAGCAGACTAAACTGTTAAAGGACCACTGGAGACTGTGGGAAAGATTCAAGTATTTCACACACACTATTTTTATGGACAGCACAAACTGAAGACTTTTATAAAGCAGGCAAACAGATTTCAAAATACCTGAAAAAAATCAGCACTACACAACACTGTCTGCAGAACTAAAACACAGAAAAATAATCAGATAATCCATCTGAAAAAGTCTTATTATTCTTAAAACCACCATTAACCGTCTTGCTATGCACTATGAAATTAATTAAATTTTACTAAAAGACATTCTTAAAAGGGGTCTATTATGCAAAAATCTCTTTTATAAGGGGTTTAAACAAACTTGTGTGGCAACAGTCTGTAAATATAGCAAGCTTCTAATAGTAAAAATGTATTAATTTTATTTTTAAAATTTACACTTGATAAAAACAGACTGCAGAAACACTTTGATTGACATTCTCCATTTGTAGACATTCTCCATTTGTACATATCTACAGAGGGGGAATCTCCACCCAATAGTGACGATCTCTCGCTCATTAGCATAGGATGTTAGTCATGTTTTTGAATCTGCCACTGTGCTGACACACAGGCATTTGTAGCTCCACCCTCTTTTCACGATCGCATTTGAATTTAAAGTGATAGTCAAAAACTGCCTTAAAGAAGCTGTTTCAAAGAGTTATAAAACATTATTTGTGGAGTATTTTGAGCTGAAGCGTCACATATACACTTAAGGGATATCAGATACTTCATTTACATCTTGTAAACAGGGGTATAATAGGTCCCCTTTAAGGGTGGAATTACACCTGTATACTTCACAGACTTCACAAAACATTGTGTAAAGCAAAAGCTCAATTCATCAATGTACATTACACTGTAAAAAAATCTGTAATTTTACAGTTTATTTCTGGCAGCTGGGGTGCCGGGAAAAAACAAGTAAAATAACGGACATTAAATTACATAAATTTACCGTAAAATGACAGACATTAAATTACATAAATTTTCTTACTTAAATTTTCACATTTTTTACAGTGTATATAAATAACTGAATACAATTTCAGAAAAATCAAACCCGAATAAAACCTATTTTTACACCTGGGATTAACATGTCGTTTTGGTGATCCGTGGTCAGAAGAGAATCATTACTATTTACACCTTGTATATTAACATCCATTCAGATGTGGCTCTTTTATTGAGAATAGTACCACTTAGTTCAACATTCTAAGTCTAAAAACATTTCAATCACCACTAAATGCAGCGTAGGCCATAAACCCCGCCCTCTCTGTGTAAACCAAGAAGATGTAAGCAAAAGAAAAGCATCAAATTACACTTCAAATATATGTTTTTGTTCCAAATAAGCGGTTTCTATTATTTTACTTCATTTCTATCATGCTGGCTTATGTTTGCTTTTTATTAAATGTCATCATTTAAAACATTTTTTTTTAATTATTCTTTTGGTCTGTGCTCTATTGACCTTATTCTTTAATGCGGAAGTGCACGCGTTTTTGCGATTGTTTTAGAACTTCCGATTCAGCTGCCTATGGGAGAAATGACTGGGAATAATAAACGGCAGAAAACGGTCAAACTACTTACTCTACAAACAAGTGTTTGCATGACAATACAGACAAAGTAGAATAATATATTAAGAAAATATCAGTTTGCAACACCAAGCAGCAAAACGAGCTGTTTTTAACGTTTAAAAATGAATGGAAGTGAACGAGACTGGAAGTTTCGAGCCAAAATGATTCAAATGGCTGCGCCCACTCGTACGCGAAGAATAAGGTGAATATCAGTGGTCCTCAACCACAGGGCCGCAGACTGGTGTCCACACCGGTACCAGTCCCAGTCCCAGTCCATGGATCAATTGGTACCAGGCTGCACAAGAAATTATTATTTCAGTTTTATTTATTATCTGAGTCTGAGTGATCTTTTATTTTGAATAATCTTTTGTTTTGAAAAATTCCGTATTCTCTCGCTTACATCTCTCTCGGTTACTTGAATTTAACCCACAAGCAGCAAAATGAGTAAGAAACAGACGTCTTTGGAAAGTTTCTTTTCTAAGGGGAAAGACCCAGGGAATAACCCGCGAACTGCCAAGGAATGGATCCACAACCCATTTGTCAACAAATCAGGTGAATTCAGCATGTTTGTGCACGAAGATCCAATGTTGGAGATTGCAAATGATGGCAGCCTTTTAGGGGCCGTTCGCATATCGCAGAGGTCACCAATCTCGATCCTGGAGGGCTGGTGTCCCTGCAGAGTTTAGCTTCAACTTGCCTCAATACACCAGCCTGGATGTCACAAGTTTAGTGACCTCTGGCATATCGCGTCTTTTCTAAAGTTCGCGCAAGTTCGTTATTTTTAATGGAGGTGCATGGCTTGCGTGCGCAAGCGGCGTGATGCGCTCATGCCTTCCAGACGCACCTAGTTGAATGAATCCTGAGAGCACACCGCGAGTCACGTGACAAGAACTGACCAATCAACTTCAGGTTGCATGGGGTATGGAATATATACATTCCAAAAAATTATCAAGCGTTGACCGGTCCGTGGTAATAAAAAGGTTGGGGAGCCCCTCTCTACAGTATCTCTTTCACAGGAGCGCTCATTTTACAAATGAGTACTACTGAATTAACAAACCCACGCTACAAGCCTTACAAGTGAGTGGGAAAGCAAGTAAACAAAAAGGGTGTGTACGAAAAATACAATTCTAATTTTAATCCATGTTTTTGATACAATGCACAGATATTCCAGCCTGATTTCACATGGAAACTTAAATAATTTACGTTTTTGTCAGTTTAGTGGCTAATTCAAGTTCAAGCTTATGAAAATGTTAGACTTTTAAAAGTAGGCGTGGCATCAAACCCCACCCCTAAACCCAACCATCATTAGGAGATAAGCAAATTGTACTAAAATGTATGAAAGAGATCAAACAAATTCATCCTAAATCCTAAAAGTTGTGAATTGGCCTGATATGGTGTTGGATATTCACAGCACAAATATTCGCAGCAAAATGCATAACAATAGGTGAAAACTGGGCAAACTAACTTCATTTACCTGTGTATGCCTAGTGTGGTGTTTTTACTTTGAGTTTTTGTCAATAAGATTCCAAGTGGATATTGCTTCCAGATGAAGTTGCAAACACATTTGATCTGATTTCTCTCATCGGTGCTGATTACACCTGGTCACTTCATGTTTTTTTTTTTTACCTTACCTTTCTGTAAACAAGTTCAAATCAATTTAGGGAGATAGTGTAACATTATACAAACAAAAAATAAAAATTATAAAAATACAGAACACTCCGCAAACTAACATGGCTGAAACAACTCTGAAATTTTACTTTGCTGTTGCTTGCTACTAGATTGAGTGTCACTGGCAATACTTTAAGTTGACTTTTTAGCAAGACAATTCTCATATCACCTCAAAGCCTGTGGTGCTTTTTAGGTGCTGGTTGTTGTATTTCCTCATGCTGTGGCAACAATTCTATCACAGCTCCTACAAAATTAAATAAATACATATATATTTCATATCGCAGCCTCTTGTGATTAGCTAATCACAACGTTTTAAATCGCTATTCAATTTCGATTAATCGCACAGCTCTAGTCTAAAGTCATATGGTTGTCGAAACTACACATGGAAAATTTACTTCTCCCAATATGTATAAAAAAAAAATACATTATAAAATCTATTTAAAATTGTGAGAGAGTGTTATGGGCTTTATGACACAGATATAACAGTGCCAATGTAACATGCAACACCACAGATGACAGTTTGAATACTTGTTTTGTTTGTTTTTTCAATTTCTTTACCTTTTTTATACTTAGTTATTGTTGATTTTTGTTTTAGGAACATTAAACAAGTGAAAACAAACCAAAACCAAATAAATATACACAGTTATATATATAGTTGAAATCAGAATTATTAGCCCCCTGAATTATTAGCCCCCCAGTTTATTTCTCTCCCCAATTTCTGTTCAACGAAGAGAAGATTTTTTCAACACCTTTCTAAAAATAATAGTTTAAATAACTCATCTCTGATAACATCTCTAACTGTTATGATGACAGTAAATAATATTTACTAGATATTTTTCAAGACACTTCTATACAGCTTAAAGTTACATTTAAATGCTAAAATAAGTTAATTAGGTTAACTAGGCAGGATAGGGTACTTAGGCAAGTTAATGTATAATAATGGTTTGTTCTGTAGACAATCAAAAAATATATATAGCTTAAAGAGGCTAATAATATTAACCTCAAAAAATCAAAACTGCTTTTATTCTAGCCGAAATAAAACAAATACGACTTTCTCCAGAAGAAAAAATATTATCAGACATACTATAATAATGTCCTTGCTCTGTTGAACATCATTTGGGAAATATTTAAAAAAGAAAAAAATATTCAAAGGAGGGCTAATAATTCTGACTTCAACTGTATATACACTCAGATCGTGCCAAACATAAATATACAGATTTTTAAAGTAATTTTTTCCCATTTCATTCTATAACTGGTGTTTAAAAGAATAGAAAGTATGTTATACACAAATTAATGTTAACACTTTACAGCTGCCGATTGCTGTCTTGGGCATATCTGTATGACAAAAAGCCTGTCTTGTGCGTTTGAAGCCTAAATATGAAATCATTTGTATGTTGAATATGTAGCGTATGTTGAATATGTAGTTTCTGTGAAAAATAAATAAATAAAACTTAAATAAAATGCATTGTATCTGACACTTTAGTTGATCTAACCTAATTAAATTTGCAGATAGTGTAGGATTTAAAATTAAAATTTATATTTAATTAGTGCAGACGCTTTTATCTAGCCAAATGTAAACTGAGCCGCTTTTACAAATGAGACAGCTTTCTGATCAGAGAAAAGGCATGACCAGATGTAAACAGAAACTTCGTGCACACGCTCAAATTGTTGGAAAGTGTTGAAACAGCCACAAAAGACCTCCACACTTACTAAACTCATTTTTAAGTTTAGCTTTAATATTGTAAGTTTTCCATTTAAAGAAGTCCTTTACTTGTGATCTGACCAAAACACATCCTAATACCAGATGTAAAAAAGGTCATGTAAATTATGCTGGTTTAATGATATTAATCAACAATATTTATTTGTTAATTTTAAAAGACCTCAATGTTTTAACAGTCTTAAATCAGCATTATAAAACTAGCATAGTGTTTGAATTGGGTGCTACAATATATTGGAAATCTTTAATTTAACACAAAAACCATACGTCTGTCAACACACTGTTATCACACTAATATCTGTCGTCTTTCCAATATTTTAAATAGCACGCCTCTGATTTTCAGAAAAATAACAGTGCTTACAGGTGTGAGCTATAAATGTGTGAGGATTGTTACATGGTGGTTTCACTGTTGCGGTGTTTGAGAGAGTCGTTCTCCTGACAGATCAGCTGGTACGGCTTGTCATTTTCCTCGATCACAGAGTTGCTGATTTGTACATCTTGGTTCTGAAGTTCCTGCCGCGACAGATGCTCAACAATCCCCGCGCCAAACGAATCTCCCAGAACGTTGGTGGTGGTCCTGAGTCGATCCCTGAAGAAGCACATGAAAATATTTACATCAAACCCTTTTTACACATTATTAACGCCTCAAAAACACCCCAATGCTGGAGTGTGGCAGATGGTCTCTGAGGTGTAGCTTAATTGTTGAAAGTGAAGTGTTTTTATTATGTTACTACAGAGTTGCTAGGGTGTTTTCAAGGTGTTAAGTGTCGAGATCTTGTTAGATGCACAAGATGTCGAAGGGAATGTGGGCATGTCGACTTCTGCTCTTCGCTTTATCTATTCAGACATTCACATAATACTGAAGGAGACATTTTTAAACTAAACTTTGCTTGGATAAAACTAATGTTTTTAAAATGAGAAACGACAGGGAACACCTTTGTTTAATTATTGTGCACCTCTGTGTGGTATTTCATTGATATGTAGAGATGAACTTTTAAAGATTCTGTTCTTGTTTATTCTGCGGTTCGGTCTGGTTATTTAAAAATCTGATATGAAACTCTTGTGTAATATGCATCTACAGAGAGCATGTTTGTGAATACTGGGGAATGAATGGCTCAGAAATAATTTGTTCTTTCTATTTATGCATCAAACAACATCAGGAATTTTGGGACTGTAAACCGAGCCTCCTCATCAGAAATATCAACAAGTTAAAGACAATATGCAGGCCTTGCAGAACTTCTAGCCCAACATCCTGGGGCTATTTTCTTTTGGGGTAATTGGCTATAATGAATGCCATCATAATCCTTTTACATATTGTATTTTTTAATAAATAATGTATTTTTCAGGACACTTTAACTTATTTTGGACTACCAAAAACTGAGCTGTGCTTGCACAAAAGGCTACCAGGAATTTAGAAATTTTGCAAGCCCTGATGTGACCTCAGAATGTGGCTTAGTAACTTTATTTACTCACTCTGTTGTTATTGTTAACTGTTTTTTTAATGCAATTATATGGCAACAATAATGTGGCAAGCATAGAGGGAAAAAATGGATTTGCAGTATCTTGGTTTTACATATTAGAACATCCCCATGTTTGTATGTTTTCAAGTCTCTGCTAAAAACCCACTTGTTTACCTTAGCTTTTTCATTTAAGCAGTAGGTTTTTATTTTGTGTGATTTCTTTGTCTGATAAACCTGCCTTTCTGTAAAGCACCTGGGGCCTCATGTACAAAGACTTGCATTGAATTCATACTAAAACATTGCGTACGGACAAAGCTGTAAATGTGGGTACCCAGTAAAAAAATCAGATGTATGAAACACTGCGTAAGTGGAATCCCACGCATATTCTCTTTGTACATCTGAATTAAAGTAAAACTGAGTGCACGTGCACGAGCGCAAAACCCCATCCTGCCTCCTCCCCCTTATAAATATGTTAATGACTCCACTTTTTTGCTCGTATCGGAGGTAGACCGGAGAAAAACTGTGTTATTTGCAAGTTTGTTCTCCGAAATGAATAACAAAAGAAAAAAAATAGAGTGGGAGAGTTTAGCTGACGCGGTTAATGCAGTGGGGTCCAAACCTTGCACTGAACGAAATAAAAAAAGAAATGGTCCGATGTAAAGGTGCAGGTTAAGAGGAGAACAGTGGTGCACCATCAAAGTGTGGACCAAAGAGGCGGGGGAACAGGGGATACTTAACTAACACCCTTTGAGAAGAGAGTTGCCTCAATTGTGGGCGACACTTTATTGTCTGTAGTAGTATCTGTGTCTGTGGGAGACACAGATGTATTAGAGGTACACTTCGTTTAGGGCGGTATAGCAGCACCCCTCCGCTCTCAAGGCAGTGCCACCGGCATTTCAGCTGCCCAATCACCCGCTCTACAACCGACCGAGTGTGAGAAGGGGCATCAATGTATCTGCGCTTTTGGTCAGTTTGTGGGTTGTTAACAGCCATGTCTTTAATGGATAACTGCGGCCTTCTGATATGCAGTTAAATAATTACGTTCAATAAAAAAAAATTTTAAATAAAAAAACAACTTAGCTGGAATAATATCTTTAAATACATCACTCAACAAGAAGCCACCCATCGCGCGCCCTGCCACCTTGGAGCCTTCAGATTCAACCATTGACAATGTCCTCTAATAAGGCCAACACTGCCATTGCCATAGACTAAGGGTCGTATACATTTGCAAAAGCATTTATATGTTCTAAATCACATAATTGGTAAAAAAAAAAAAAAAAAAAAAAAAAAATATATATATATATATATATATATATATATATATATATATATATATATATATATATATATATATATATATATATATATATTGTGTCAATTAACCCATTTTATCAATTATAAATTAATAGCAATGTTTTTCACATGTGTTGGTGCGATACTTTGTAGTGTGCAATTTAACACAATTGCCTCTAGTAGTCGCCATTGGAAATAAAACAAACACACATGAAATACACGTACGCCAGACATGAAGTTGGACCTTCTCACCTTCTCACGTTAATTTCATCGTTAGTAAATCCAAAGGTGAGCGTGAAACCTGGCGTACGCAGCGTGATACATGAGGCCCCTTGTGGCTGTTGTAAATGTGCTATAAAATTAAAGTGAGCTGGAACAATATTTACCCGGTTTGGTGAGTGGGCTTGACAATATCTCTTATATTGTCTCAATATACTCATATATATATATATGAAAAAAAAAAACACTTGCCTTTTTTACTCTAGCACTTAATTCTCTGAGCACTAACTGTTCTTTTGCGTAATTAGCCCTTCTTGTGTATATTGCCTCTTCTTGCTAAATCATGAATGCCTCCTCAAATCGTAAGTTGCTTTGGACAAAAGTGTCTGCTAAATGTCTAAAGGTAAATGAAATGTATTATTTGTTTTTGTTAAATTGATTCCAAATGGACAGCACTTCCAGGTAGGTAGTCGAAAACACATTTGATCTAACTCTTTTTTTATAACACACACACTATAAACAGTCACCCATGGGCATCACTAGGCCAATTTTAGGGGGGCTTAAACTATTTACAATTACATTGTAAACATTATTTTACTATTTTAGTGATTAGCCTCACGAAATAAGTGATCGCCTTTAAATTTGGTATGAAAACAGCAGCAGGCTTCAGCTACTCAGCATTTCAGCTCATTCTTCATTTGATCTACAGACCACAGCAGAAAAGATAAATATTGTAAAATAATGTCTGCAGTTCTTTGTAACAGATACAGTTTACAATACGTCATGGGGAGCAATCGGTTTCCCATCTACTGTAAAGTTTTTGCAGCATTCACTCCTCCAGCAAAAATTTTGCTATTTTAATTTCGACATTTAGTTTTGCATTTACAACGTATTAAAGTTTATGTAGTATTAACTTTCATACAGTCAATGGTAGAAATAATTAAAGACAGTGTATTCATTGTAACTGCATATCAGAGTGATTGACAGAGATTGAAACATCATGTAGTGTCTTGTATTAAATATGGTTTTGTCTCTATTTAATAATGACCCAGATCCTGAAATATGTGAATGAGCCTGTTATTTTTTTTATTTATTTAATCTTTGTGTCGATTTAAATTAGAAAAGTGACAGTTTTGTTTTTAATAAATAGAAAGAAAAGAATGCACCTTAGGTATAGAAAGAGGTTTGTACTGCAAACATTAAAATGTTATGCTTGTACAGTAAACGTAAGTGTAATCAAATAGACTGGTGCTACCTGTTGATATATTTACAACAACACACGACTATAATAAAATACTAGTTTTTAGTTGAAGAGCAACAAGAAAGGCAATATCCTCCCTGCTTTCCTACTGTACCTATAAGTAATATTGTCATTCTGATGCATAGTTAGGTGAAAAAGTTCCATATTTTATAGTTCAAATAAGCACTAAATGGACCCATTTTACATATCCAAGGGTCTCAGCAGCGTAAGTCATCACAGTTGAGTAAACTTAGAGTGCAGTTAATAGGAGAGTACAACTAACACTTTTTTCACATTCATATTTGAGACCGATGACACCAGAAGAGGGAACAATGTTAAATTTACTGTCCTGCCCTAGACTCTGCATTTAAAACATAAGCACTAGAGATCCAGCCATTATACTGTAGGTTTTGGTTGTACGATTATAGTCTGAGGAATAATCACACACATTTACACCGTTTACTATGCATTAATTTATTTCAAAACACTACTAGTTTAGAAAATCACATGAAAATTCCTTATATTTTAAAGTTTTATTTATTGCAGCTTAGTAACCAAATAATACATCATAAATAATTAATGAAAAACAAACAATAGTCAATTTCTCTGTTTGGACTTTAAAATAAGTGAAAAAGATTTTGACATTTAAACATATAGTTGAAGTCAGACTTATTAGGCCCCCTGTTTATTTTTTCCCCTAATTTCTGTTTAACGAAGAGACAATTTTTTCAACACTTTTCTAAACATAATATTTTTATAACTCATTTCTAATAACGGATTTATTTTATCTTTGCTATGATGACATATAGATATTGATATATATTTTTCAAGACACTTCTATACAGCTTAAAGTGACATTTAAAGGCCTAACTAGGTTAACTAGGCAGGATAGGGAAAAAAAGTAAAAAATTAAGAACTGCTTATATTCTAGCCTAAATAAAACAAATGAGACTTTCTCCAGAAGAAAAAATATTATCAGACATACTGTGAAAATTTCCTTGCTCTGTTAAACATCATTTGGGAAATATTTAAAAAAGAATAAAAAAATGTGGTGCTAATAAGTCTGACTTCAACTGTAAGTAATAATTTTACAGTGAAAATAAATAAAATTTGTCTAATGTAAATCTACGCAATATATTAGCTAAGTATTTCCCTTCTAAAGAGAACAAATGTAGTCAAAGGTTGTTGAACCTCTGTCTAAAAGGCACTTTTGATCAGTTCTTGTCAGTGCATTTGCGGCATTCTTTCAACTAAGTGCGCCTGGAAAGCGTGAGCATGTTGCTCCCAAGATGTGCGCAAGCCACGTGGCTCCATTGGAAATAACGAACTTGTGTACACAAAAGACGCAGTATGTGAATGGCCCTTAATTAATAGCCTCAGCCATAGTTAATCCAGTGTGTGTGGGTATTAGCCTCAGTGTAAAAGCTCGTAACTTTAAACTAGTGCACAGTGAGAAGCCTTTACAAATAATTAACTGTGACGAATTAAAGCATGGTTTATAGTGAAATTAACAACGTTGCATAATTAACGTTGCATCCCAAATAAGCACTAATTCAATTTTTTGGTCTTTTTTTGTTTTTGTTCTTAGTAATTTGATGTAACAATGATATAAAACAAAGTACAGCTTTAAAAATGTTCATACGTTTTCAAAAAATCTATACATATTATATTAAGCTATTAGGTAATAGTTTATTAGTTAAAGTTATTAGTAGGGCCAGAGAGAATCTGCGGACATTTTTTGATATTTTGGCTGAGAATTTTGTAAAAAAATCTGCGGATTTATGCGGAATGATTCTAGGAGTATCGTAACTATAAATTTAATATATGAAATCAACAAATAATGCATTTTAAACTTTTACTTAATGTTTACAAAAGGTGCACTAAAAGGTGCTCCACGTATCTTACTGATCATTATCTACAGACCTCCAAAATATTCTCCAGCTTTTATTGATGATTTTACAGAGCTGTTATCATTAGTAACCTCTGAATTTGACTATTTTACCATTGCTGGGGATTTTAATATTCACATTGATAATCCAGAAATCAATGCTGTAAAAGAACTGATGACTGTTTTCAACACTTTTGATCTGACTCAGCATGTTCAAGGACCCACACACAATCGTGGACACACTCTTGATCTACTTATAACTAAGGGTTTACACATTTCATCAACTGTTGTTAAGGATGTTGCACTATCTGATCATTTCTGTATTTTCTTTGACATATTGATCACTCCAGCTATTAAAGACAGATCTGTCTCTGTCAGAAAGAGATGCATAAATGAGAACACTAATGAGCAGTTTATGAAGGCCATATCGCTAGCACCAAGTATATCTGCAGACTCTGTTGATTCTCTCCTTGATTTGTTTAATTCTAAAGTTAAAAATGTCATAGATGACATTGCTCCTGTTAAAGCCAAGAAGATAACTAGCAGGCAAAGGGGATCTTGGTCTAGGTCCCCAAGAATTAAAATAATGAAAAGACAGTGCAGAAAAGCTGAGCGTATGTGGAGAAAGACGAAACTAGTAGTCCATTATAATATCTATAAAGACAGTCTTCGTGCTTTTAATATGGAACTAAAAACTGCTAGGCAGACTTTCTTCTCAAGCCTTATAAACAGCAACGTAAACAATGCTCGTAAACTCTTTGCAACGATAGAGAAACTCACAACCCCCCCCAGTCGGATTCCCAGTGAGCTACTCTCTGAAAGCAAATGTAATGAGTTTGCTCATTTCTTTACTGACAAGATCAATAATATCAGAAAGGCAATCAGCTCATCCAATCAGCCAAATTGTGTCGAAGTCAGATTAACTCAACCACAACTTAAGAAATCAGACATTATGTCCGATTTCATGGTAATTAATGGTCAAACCTTAGAAGAGATCGTGCAAGTTATGAAAACATCAACCTGCAGTCTCGACACGCTCCCCACATCATTCTTTAAAACGGTGTTTACCTGTTTAGAAATGGATCTTCTAAAAGTGGTGAATGCTTCACTTCTCTCAGGGATTTTTCCTAACTCACTTAAAACTGCAGTTGTTAAACCCCTCTTGAAGAAGAGCAACTTGGATAACACCATATTGAGCAATTACAGGCCCATCTCGAATCTCCCTTTCATTGGCAAAATCATTGAAAAAGTTGTTTTTAACCAGGTTAACAAGTTCTTAAACTTCAAGGGATGTTTGGACAATTATCAATCTGGTTTCAGACCACATCACAGTACAGAGAGCGCCCTTATAAAGATAATCAATGACATCCGCCTAAATACAGATTCAGGCAAACTAACAGTGCTGGTACTGCTCGATCTCAGTGCCGCATTTGACACTGTCGATCACAGCATACTTCTGGATAGGCTGGAAAACTGGGTTGGGCTGTCTGGGACGGTCCTCAAATGGTTCAGATCTTACCTTGAAGGAAGAGGTTACTATGTCAGTATAGGTGACCATAGGTCGAGGTGGACACCCATGACATGTGGAGTCCCACAAGGCTCGATTCTGGCACCTCTCCTGTTCAACCTTTATATGCTCCCTCTGAGCCAAATAATGAGAAAAAACCAAATCTCCTATCACAGCTATGCTGATGACACTCAGATCTACCTAGCCTTAATGCCTAATGACTACAGCCCCATTGACACCCTCTGCCAATGCATTGATGAAATTAACAATTGGATGTGCCAAAACTTTCTTCAGTTAAACAAAGAGAAAACTGAAGTGATTGCGTTTGGGAACAGAGATGAGGTTCTCAAGGTGAATGCGTACCTTGGCTCTAAGGGTCAAACAACAAAAAATAAGGTCAAAAATCTCGGTGTGACTCTGGAGTCAGATCTGAGTTTTAATAGTCATATCAAAACAGTTAGTAAATCAGCATACTATCATCTCAAAAACATTGCAAGAATTAGATGCTTTGTTTCCTGTGAAGACTTAGAGAAACTTGTTCATGCTTTTATCAGCAGCAGGGTGGATTACTGTAATGGCCTCCTCACTGGCCTTCCCAAAAAGACAGTCAGACAGTTGCAGCTCATCCAGAACGCTGCGGCCAGAATTCTGACCAGAACCAGGAAATCAGAGCACATCACACCCGTCCTCAGGTCTTTACACTGGCTCCCAGTTACATTCAGAATAGATTTTAAAGTATTATTACTGGTCTATAAATCACTAAATGGCCTAGGACCTCAATACATTACAGATATGCTCACTGAATACAAACCTAACAGATCACTCAGATCTTTAGGATCAAATAGATTAGAAATCCCAAGAGTTCAGTCAAAGCAGGGTGAATCGGCTTTCAGCTACTACGCCCCTCGCTGCTGGAATCAGCTTCCAGAAATGATCAGATGTGCTCCAACATTAGGCACGTTCAAATCAAGACTGAAAACACATCTGTTTAGCTGTGCCTTTACTGAATGAGCACTGTGCTACGTCCGACAGATCGAACTACTATGTTTTTCTCTTCTTTTTAATTCTTTTATAACACATTTTATCTGCTCTTATTTTATTTTATTTTATTTCTATTTTTACCATTTCTATTATTTGTTTTTTATTTCTCTTATACTTGTTTCTTTTATTCCTGTTTATGTAAAGCACTTTGAATTGCCACTGTGTATGAAATGTGCTATATAAATAAACTTGCCTTGCCTTACAAAGCAAATCCAATTAGATCCACTTATTTGGTAAACAAAGCAAGTCTCTTAAATAATATCTCTATTAAAAGACAGAACATATTACTTTACAAACTGTATTTTAAATAAATCATGTGAACATTTTAATATTATAATAATAATTATTATTATTATTATTTCACAACATTAGTGAAATGAATTTAAAAACTGAATAAATATAAATCTACACACATTTATCCAAGTAAATACTGTACATAGACTCAATGAGGGGCTAAAAATCTGTGGAAATCTGCAAATTTCTGCACGTGCAGATTCCGTGTGGGCCTAGTTATTAGTAACTAATAAAGTAATGGTAACTAATAATACCTTAACTTTTGCGAATTTGATTGTAATGCAATAATATGCACCTTTTGTAAAGCTGCTTTGAAACAATAACTATTGTGAAAAGCGCTATACAAATAAACTTAAATTGAATGGAGTTAAATATTGTTGCTAATAGTTTTAAGAAAAACACTTAAAACAGCTTCGGTCTTGGTTCATTAACTGAAGAGAAATATTCAATGTTTTCATTTCATTGTTCAGTATTATAGGGCCACAATATTAAAGCAGGATGTTTGAACATTGCTAACACTCCTTCAGATTAGCAGTCTGCATTATGTATCAATAACCTTTGAGAGAGTGCTCTCTACTGCTTCAACGTGACATTTGAAAGAGACTCACAGGAACCAGTCCACCGCGATGATCAGGGTAATGTCCTCTGTGGGCAGTCCTACCGATGTCAATACTATCACCATAGTAACCAGCCCAGCCTGAGGGATGCCTGCTGCTCCGATGCTAGCGGCGGTTGCTGTAATACTGCAGGAAACATGAGGGCTTTTTACATATTTATGCTAAATAAGTTACAGGATACAGTTGAAGTCAGAATTATTAGCCCTCCTGAATATATATATTCACAATTTCTGTTTAACGGAAGCAAGATTTTTTTCAACACATATGTAAACATAATAGTTTTAATAATTAATTTCTAATAATTGATTTCTTTTACTTTGCCATGATTACAGTATAATATTTCACTACAACACCAAATCAGAAAAAGTTGTGACAGTATGGAAAATGCTTCTAAAAAAATAATAAAGTGGTGACTTCTAAATTTATTTTGACTTGTAATTCAGTGCAGACAATGAAACAAACATTATTTAATGTGTTCCTCATATTTTTTATTTATTTATTTATTTATTTTTCATAATAAACAAGTATTCAGGTGTACTTTTGTCCCAAATCTTCCTGCAAAAAAATCTTGGTGGGTAACAGTACAAGGTCTTCATTGTCGCATTTTGTGCTTAAAAATGCACCACACATTCTCTATTGGACACAGGTCAGGACTGTAGACAGGCCAGTCAAGTACCTGTATCCTCTTCCTCCGCAGACAGAAAACTCACAGGAGGGCTAATAATTAAAATGCACCACACATTCTCTATTGGACACAGGTTAGGACTGCAGACAGGCAAGTCAAGTACCTGTATCCTCTTCCTCCACAGACAGAAAATTCACAGGAGAGCTAATAATTAAAATGCACCACACATTTTCTATTGGACACAGATCGGGGCTATAGACAGGCCAGTCAAGTACCTGTATCATCTTCCTCCTCGGCCAGAAAATTCACAGGAGGGCTAATAATTGTGACTTCAACTGTATATTGTTTGCAATTATGAGAATCTTTGTTTGCTAAAATGATGTGAAACAATGCTGCACTGTAGTGGCTATTAAACTAACCTGATGGTGAGGATCTGGCCAAAGTTCAGATCCATGTCATTGACCTGAGCGATGAAAATGGCTGCCACGGCTTCGTATAAAGCTGTGCCATCCATGTTGATTGTGGCTCCGACCGGCAGCACAAAACGTGTAACTCTCTTGTCCACGTGGTTGTTTTCTTCAAGACAACGGAAAGTAATGGGCAGGGTGGCAGAACTGAGGAAGACAGGTAAAATACTAATACTATAGGATCGCACTGTGTGAATAAAAGGTGAATGGCTGGTATTTAACTGTTTTACAAAGACTGCAATAATGCAGTTGTACATTTAATTTTCGATATCATAATTTAAAGTACAGATGAAATCAACACTAATCATATAATTTTGATAGCTCACATTGCTGATTTTATGGTGAACAATTCATCTGTGCATGTCATTAAGAAAAAAAATATTTTGTCCCTGTAATCGAAAATTGAAATCTAAAAAATGCACTTCCTGTTTGTTTTCAATTAAATTCTCAGATTATGTCTGTAAGCTGAGAAAATATAATATACAATTTTTTCTATGCGAATGAAGGACTACTGGGACATTCTGAGCATAGGAGGAGTCCTCCTGGTGTGGCAGTTCCTCAAAGCTCCAATACACATCTCTGCAATTTGCTTACAGTAACGTGTGCTTACCACAAGATCACTTGGATAACATGCAAACTCCACACAGAACTGACCCAGCCGGGGCTCGAACCAGCGACCTTATTGCTGTGAGGCGATTGTGCTACCCACGGCGCCATCATGATGCCCTTTCTATTTATTTTTAAATATTATTAAATAAATTAGGAAATTACCCATGGCAACTTTAATTTAATTTAGTTTGGTATATTTACGGCTTCAGCCCATGGCTCTCAATGTTATTTGTTTTTCGCCCTTCATATGAAAAAGTTTGGGCACCCCTGATCTAACTAAACTAACAAAAAATTTCTCTTTCCCCAGAAGAAAAAACATAATGGGAAATTCTATGAAAATCTTGGTCTACAAAACATCACTTGGGAAATAAAACAAAAATAAAAACTGTATATAAAATAGATGGATCATCTGCAACACTGCTCAAGCTATTTTTACAACATCAGATTACTCAGATGTGTTGCTCTGAGATTTGTAAATAATAAGAATATGTTTGTACCTTGACGAAGTGCCCAGAGCAGTGATGAGAGCCTGCAGTAGCCCAGTGATGAAGGTGAACGGATTCTTCTTGGTCACCACAAAGAAGAGCAGAGGCAGAACCAACAGGCCGTGGATGAGCAGCCCCACAATCACAGACACCGTGTACATCCCTAACTGCCCTCCAACCTGAGCCAGATCCTTCATCTCCACTATCTTCCCTGCTATCAGGAAGAGGATTCCCACTGGAGCGTACCTGCGCAACAGAGAAAGCAGTTTACACTAATAAATTAGGCTTCTGCAAACACAAACAAAGTGAGGCTTTAAAATTGATTTGATTTCAATGTTAAATTATTTATGATTTTTTTTCTAGTAAATGTATGGAAGCCTGTGTTTGACACAAATATGAATCTTTGAATCATAATAAAGAATGGTCATTACATGTTTTAAGTTTCAGCTTAAAATATCACACAAATAATGTTTTATAACTCTTTTAAACTGCCCCTTTTAGGTTTTGATCCTAAGTGTGGTGTTTTAGTGGCTGTCACTTTAAATTCAAATGAGATTGTGCTCTTTTAAAAAGAGGGCAGAGCTACAAACACCTATGTGTCAGCATAGTGGCAGATTCAAAACAGAAATAATGATATCTCTGTGAAAAACTGCTTTTCATGCTTCTGAGCTTTCTATGCTTTCCCCCTCTGATGACATGAACAAAAGAAAATGTCCATCAAAGATTATAAAGATTATAAAAAGTCTAACTGATTTATTTCTACCATTAGTGGCTGATTTTATTCACAGGCTGTTGCCACACAACTGTGTTTAAACCCCTTATAAAAGTGACTTTTGCATCCTTTAGAATAAACTTTTTTTTTATTTGTATGTGGCATTATAAATGTTTCTCATAATTATAACTTATCTTATTAAAATTGAAAATTTAAAAAGAAATAAAATAATGTGTTTATTTTCTCACAAATTGAAAAATAAATAAAATAATGTGTTTATTTTCTCACAAAAAATGACACTTCAGGTGAAATGTAATAATAAAACAGTTAAAAATGCATTATATTTATTTTAAAAGATTCATTTTAATTATAATAGTTATTGTAATAATGATTACTTAGCATGTAATTACTTTGCTATAATTTGTATAATTTGTAACATTATATGCAATTGTCTCATTATTACAGTAATTACGAGTGTTTTACAAAACATTCCGACATTAATTTGTGTTTGTAAAGCAAATTTAAGGTGACGTGGTGGCACACTGGGTAGCGCGACCCCAGATTAATAAAGGGACTAAGCCGAAAAGAAAATGAATGAATGAAAGCAAATTTAAGTAATTTACCGTCATTATTGTGACATTATTTGTTATGACTTACAGCAACATATTCTTACTCGGCTGACGCAAAAATGGGTTTCCAAAACTACTCCATGATTTTAAAAAAGCAAAGATTAAATTAGTAATATTTATATATATATATATATATATATATATATATATATATATATATATATATATATATATATATATATACACTCTAAAAATATCCGTAAATTAGCAGTTTTTTGTATTTTGTGTTTTATTTTATTTATTTATTTTTTATTGTTGTAAAAACAAAATAAAAGTTGTAAAAAGCGACTTTTATAAGCATTTTTAATACTTTAAAGTTATATCTTGTCTGGGTTGGTGTAGTATATTACGGTAAAAACCTTGTAATAAACAGCCAGTACATTTTCTGTTATTTTACAGACTTATTTCTCCATATATTATTTCTTATCCGTTATATTAAACTACTGAAATGTCAATGAAAGTCACTTTGTTAAACTGTAGAGTTTAATTTTATACATCAAAAGTTGATAGAGGAAATATTAACATCCCATAATCCAATTCACAACCTTAAACAGAAAACACAAATTACGGAAAATTATAAAGGGGGAAATAAGTGTTGAACATCACCATTTTACTCAAAAAACATATTTCTAAAGGTGCTGCTGACTTTAAATTTTCACAGGATATTGGTAAGAACCAAAGAAATCCATATATGCAAAAAACTGGACTGACACAGTTTCAATTTACTAGAACTTCTATGCTAAGCTACTTTGATACAATCTACATTGTAAAAGCGCTATAGAAATAAAGATGAATTGAATATGCAAAGAAAACAAAACAAATTCGTTTACAAATTAGGTTATGCTTAATAAAATAAACGACACAGGGAAAAATTATTGAACACATGAAGAAAGGGAGGTGTACAGATGCAGTGAAAGTAAGACACTAACAACACTACAAACTGAACTACACTGTTCCTATTTACTGTGACATTTTATGTGAAGCTGCTTTGACACAATCTACATTGTATAAGCGCTATACAAATAAAGGTGAATTGAATTGAAAAAAAAAAAAAGACAGCAGCTGAAATCTCTCAGTAGTTCTTAAGGAACTCTCTGGCCTTCATCATTATAAATGAATATTAGCTGCTTCAGTCCAACATCTACATTAGCAGGATGATGAAGATGAAACCAGGTTGGACATTTCAGCAAGACAATGATCCAAAACACAGCCAAGGAAGCTCTCAAATGCTTTCAGAGAAAGAAAATCAAGCTGTAGAATGGCCCAGAAAATCACCTGACTTGAATCCAATAGAAAATACAAAATAAAGATCAGATCTAATAGAAGAGACCCACCGAACCATTAAGATTTTTACACTCTGTTGAAGTCTGTGAAAAACTCACACCCGAGCAATTAATGTGATGTCATTTTCCATATGAGCGGCGTCTTTAAGCTGCCATCACCAAAATAGCCTTATATACTATTTTAGTAGTTCAGTACCTTCTCCTTGTGTCATTTTATTGTTATCACACACAACTCATTTTGCAAATTTTATTTTTGTTTTATTTTTATGTTTGTATTATTTAGGCTTTTACCAAAATCTGGTTCAATTCCATGTCAACAGCTCCTTTAGAAATATTATACTCAAAGTTTTACCACATAACATTTTATAACCTGGAGTAACCTTGCCTTGCACGAAAAGGTCTGATCATATAAAAAATAAATAAATAAAAGAAAAAAATTGTGTCATGTCACTGTAAAAATAACTGCCTAATTGCCTTATCTAACGTCCTAATCAGACACTAACCAAATTATGATGGCCACCAAGCGCATTATGGCTTCATTCAGGCAGTCAAAGAAGTCCCGGAGAGCCTGGCCCTGCTGTTTCATGTTTCCGATCACTAATCCAAAGCACATGGAGAAAACTACCAAGCCCAAGGCGTTCACCCCATTGGAAGAGCCAGAGACTGGGACGGCCTCCTCCACCGTCTCCTGGATGGTCTGCAGGACTGTGCTGAAGTTGTACATTTGGCTGAGATCAGTAGAGTTGATGTTCTCTGTCGCATTCACCACGATGGTGACATTTTTTGTCAGCACGGTTTTCTTGTATAGTGTTTTGTACTGCAAAAAAACAAGGATAATTAGTAATATATTTTATTTAGGAAAGCTTTTTTGGAATGAAAAATAATTTGCTTCCTTTAAAACAAATGATTGCTCTGTTAGTGGAGTTTATTTAATTTATTAATAGTTTTTTTTTAGCAATTTAAGTTTATTTATAAGTATAAATGGACACTGTCATCTGAACACTGGTGTGAACCAAACAAGCAATGAAAAGGTGAACACTGGGACAGTTTTGAGCCATAAATCTCCACTTCATCAGCACTTACAATATATATGTACTGTAAAAAATATATCAAACAGTTTTCATTTTATGTGTTTTCTATTTATTTATGGTTGTGAATTGCATCATGGGATGTTGATCTCTGCTCTGTCGACTTTTGATGTTGAAAATTCAGCACTACAGTTTAACAAAGAGACTTTTATTGACATTTTAGTAGTTTGAAATAATATAATGGATATAAATTAATATTTAGAAAACTCTGTAAAATAACAGAAAATGTGCTGGCAGGTATTACAAGGATTTTGTACCATAATAAACAACACGAACCCAGGCAATATTAGACTTTAAACTATTAAAAATGTTTATAAAAGTCACTTTTTTAAACTTCTCAAGTTGTTGGAAGAAAGATAAATATGTCCCATAATACAATTCAAAAGCACAAATAAAAAGGGTGGGGGGATGTGGGGGATTAAAAAACATGAATTACAAAGTTAAGTTTATTTATGAACTAATTTCGAGAGGATCATGTGCTTATGATTGCTTGCAGCTGGCCCCGCATGATTCAATTCATAATTCACCAATCCGACGATTCCTAACCCACTATAAATACCCTAAGTTCTATATAACAGCCATCTTCATTTTGAAGAATCCCCCCTTCCCCCTCTACTCCTCCTTTCCTAGATGGGAGGCACGGTGGCCCAGTGGTTCACACTGTTCTTTCGGTTGAGAAGTTAAACCAAGGTCCTGACTCTCTGTGGTCATTAAAAATCCCATGGCACTTCTCGTATAAGAGCAGGGGTGTAACCCTGGTGTTTGGCCAAAGTCCCTCAATTGGCCCTTACGATCATGGCCTTCCAATCACAGTCTCTCCACTTCACCAATAGCTGGTGTGTGGTGAGTGTATTGGCGCCGTTGTCCTGTGGCAGCCGTCGCATCATCCAAGTGGAAGCTGCACACTGGTGGTGGTGAGGAGAGACCCCCCTCATGATTGTGAAGCGCTTCGGGTGTATGGCCATATACAATAAATGCGCTATTGAAAATACACATTACATTATATTATACTGTAGCCTCATAGCAAGAACGTCACTAGTTCTAGTCCTTACCAAGCCAGCCGACGTTTCTGTGTAGAGTTTACACATTCTCCCTGTGTTCACGTGGGTTTCCCCCGGGTTCCCCGGTTTCCTCCCACCGTCCAAAAACATGCAACTTAAGTTAATTGACTAATCCAAATTGGCACCATAGACATGCTCCAAGTAAGTAGATATCTTTTAAGTGCAATCACTATCTGTTCATAAGCTACTACAGCAGGGGAGTTCTCGAGATCTACCTGAGCTCAAACTCCCCTCTCGCCTTGCAAACGGGAGGGAGCCCCAGGCTCGAGAATCTTATGACTTCAGGGCTCTCTCCAGGGACAGCATGCCAAAAAAGCTTTATAATCAATCATCAGCTAAGTGTGAACTCTAGAAATACATGAAACTGCTAATTTCAGGATATTTTTACAGCAAGGTGCGATGCAATTGTTGTTTGCTAGTTTCAGCTTGGCGCAAGAGTTGTTTTGACATTTTGCACCTCGCTGTTTAAATAGCAAATGCATTTGCACTCATATGTGCGCCCATGGTCGTTCTGATCTAAAAAAAGGAGGCGTGTTGAGGCGCATTGCTGGCGTGATGCTATTTTATGAAACTATAATAGTCTGTTCTATAGACCAGAACAAAGCCAGTCTATTGTCCAGCGCAGAGCATGTTAGTTGTGCGCCTCGCTTACACACTGCTTAATACACACAAGATGTAGAGCAATACGCAAATATCTTTACATATAAAAAAAGAATTGAAATATTAATGATATAAATTGATATAATAAGGATATATATAGGATATAAATATAAAGGATTAAAATATTACAAAACATATTATTTTCTAGCCTACATAAATATAAAAACCATACTTTCATGCCTTCTTCATCTCTGGGGGCTTTTTCAGTTCATTCATGACAATTTGCTTTTGTATAATGTTATTATTATTAGCAGTATTATTTATTAAATGCATATATTTGTTTTTATTAAAAACAAGCTTAGATTTGCCCACCTGTCAGGTTTTAGACCATATGGGGCATACCATGTGTATTAGGATATAACTCAGGGCTTATCTCTCATTGTCACCCTGTAGATGCTCTGTTTAACTGTTTTCTTGCTAGTAAAATGCTCAGTTTTTCCACTTACACTTATTTTACGTCATGTAAATAGCAAATGCGCTACAGCGCGACTCAACTGACTCTTAAACGGAATGGGAGATGAGACTCTGTTTGATTTATTCTCAAAACACACCTATAACTCATTAAGAAGATAAGCTCAACCCTTTTAGACCATGCGCCACAGCGCAAAGCAGATTTTTCCGTCCTTATATTAGCAAAAGTGGATTCTGACATTCCCTTAATGCGTTTGCGCCTTGTGCTTTGCACTTTGTGCATGGATCGTCAAAATAGAGCCCCTAGTTCCTACACTATTTAACTACAGCATCCTGCCTTAACTGAAATATGAGCACAAAGTGAACCGATGACATCTAAGCAGCCAAAAACCAAACAAATCTAAGCAAGCCAAAAATTTCCCTGATATTAGATTTTGCCGAGGGAGTATAAGTTAAGAATAATCAAATTTTTTTGTATTATTTGTTGTTTTTTATAATAATTATTATTTCATTTTATTATTTTAACTGAGTATATTGAGGTGGGTGTGATTTTTCCAAGTAGTATGTGATCCTGGATTAACATCTATGTATCTATAATTTTTGTTCGAAAAAAAATATCAATACCTAATCCCTAAACCCAACCTTTATTGTAAATTATTCCCAAAATCAGAGGGGAATAATAGTTCAATAACAATCATGTAGAAGCAATCCTAACTGTAAGCCTAAATTTAACTTACACTGTAAATGTATCCCTTAATCCTGATTGGCTGATTGGAATGTTGTTCAAGGATCAACAGTCAATGTCCTACTTGTTGAAATCACACTAATCATATATTGACACATGCATTAGGAGAAGACGTACAAACCTGTTTAAAGCAGGCTTCGACTAAATTTGGGGGAAACATGTTTCTGTAAGAAATGAGGGAAATCAGGTCCTGTAAAATCTTAAGAACAAACAAAGATCGGACAAGTGAAACTTTCTCCCCACCTTATAAGGTCCAGAAAAGCATCTGCGGCCTGTACTGGCTCAATGCTGCCACTAGAGGCCACTGGACTATCTCTGCTGCCTTTACCCCGGTTTGATGATAATCACCATCACAATGCCGATGAAAACTGCAATTAATGTGGTCACCATGTAGTAGATGATGGCCCGAATTCCCATCTTTCCAGAGGCCTTGCTGTCTAAAGATGAGATTCCTACAAAAAAAAAAAAATCATGCAGCACCAAGTGACAAAATATATCTAGATGTGAATGTACTGGTGCTGATCAAATAATTGGAATATCTTCAAAAGTTGATTTATTTCACTAATTCCATTCAAGACGTGAAACTTGTATAATGTATACATTCATTACACACAGACTGATATATTTCAAGGGTTTATTTCTTTTAATTTTGATGATTTTTATGGCAACTATTGAAAACTCCAAATTCAGAGTCTCAGAAAATGAGAATATTGTGAAAAGGTTCAGTATTGAAGACACCTGGTGCCACACTCTAATCAGTTAATTAACTCAAAACACCTGCAAAAGCCTTTACATGGTCTCTCAGTCTAGTTCTGTAGGTCAGTGTTCCCCAACCTTTTTATCACTGCGGACCCGTCAACGCTTGACAATTTTACCGTGGACCAGGGGGTGTGTAGGTTGCTAGAAGACCATTAACCATTTTCTCAGAGGATGACAAGCTGACAAACCATTGCTGCAACTCTGATACAAGTTTTATTTATAAAGAAAATTAAAAAGCACTGCAGAGTTTGGGTGTTTTGTGTTTGTCTGAGATAATTAGTCTACCAAAATGTGTATATTCTATACAAAGTATGAAGCTTATCGGTCAAATCTTGTCATGTGACTTGCGTTTGTGGAATTCATTCAACTGCGTGCGTCTGGAAGGCTTAAGCGTATCGCTTGTGTGCACAAGCCGTATACCTCCATGGGAAACAACAAACTTGTGCAAGCTCTAGGAAAGATGCGATAAGCGAACAGCCCCTAAAAGGCCGCCAGCAGTTGATCTTCTTGCACAGACATGGTGGATTCATCTGATTTGTTGACAAACGGGTTGCAGATCCATTCCTCGGCAGTTCGTGGGTCCTTCACTGGGCTTTTCCCCTTAGAAAAGAAACTTTCCAAAGACATCTATTTCTTACTCATTTTGGTGCTTGTGGATTAAATTTTAGCACTCAAGTGACTGCTCAAGTACGGTTATTTTTCAAAATAAAAAGATTGTTCAGACTCAGATAATGAATAAAACGGAAATAAAAAAAAGATTTCTTGTGCGACCCGGTACCAATTGATCCAGGGACCGCTACCAGTCCGTGCCCAGTGGATGGGGACCACTGGCGTAGGCTACACAATCATGGGGAAGACGGCTGATTTCACAGTTGTCCACAAGATGACCATTGACACCTTGCACAAAGAGGGCAAGACACAAAAGGTCATTGCAAAAAAGGCTGGCTGTTCACAGAGATCTGTGTCCAAGCACATTCATAGGGAGGCAAAGGGAAGGAAAAGAAGTGGTAGAAAAATGTGTACAAGCAATAGGGATAACCGCACACTGGAGAGAATTGTAAAACAAACCCCATTCAAAAATGTAAGGGAGATTCACAAAAAGTGGACTCAGCTGGAGTCAGTGCTTCAAGATCCACTACACACAGGCATATGAAAGACATGGGTTTCCGCTGTCGCATTTCTTGTGTCAAGCCAATCTTGAACAACAGACAGCATCAGAAGCGTCTTGCCTGGGATAGACTAGAGTGCTGCTGAGTGCTCCAAAGTTATGTTCTCTGATAAAAGTAAATTTTGCATTTCCTTTGGAAATCAGGGTCCCAGAGAGTGGAGGAAGAGAGGTCAGGCACACAATCCACTTTACTTGAGGTCCAGTGCAAAGTTTCCACAGTCAGTGATGGTTTGGGGTGCCATGCCATCTGCTAATGTAGCTCCACTTTGTTTTCTAAGGTCCAAGGTCAACGCAGCTCTATATCAGGACGTTTTAGAGCACTTCATGCTTCCTGCTGCTGATCAACTTTATGGAGATGCAGATTTCATTTTCCAACAGGACTTGAAACCTGCACACAGTGTCAAAGCTACCAGTACCTGGTTTAAGGACCATGGTATCCCTGTTCATAATTGGCCAGCAAACTCGCCTGACCCTAACCCCATAGAAAATCTTTGGGGCATTATGAAGAGGAAGATGCAATATGCCAGACCCAACAATGCAGAAGAGCTGAAGGACACAATCAGAGTAACCTGGGCTCTCATAACACCTGAGCAGTGTCATAGACTGATCGCCTCCACGCTGCATTGCTGCATTAATTCAAGCAAAAGAAGCCCCAACTAAGTATTGAGGGCTGCACATGCTCATACTTTTCATGTTCATACTTTTCAGTTGGCCAAGATTTCTAAAAATCCTTTCTTTGTATTGGTCTTAAGTGATTTTCTAAGATATTGAATTTGGGGTTTTCATTAGTTGTCATCAAAATCATCAAAATTAAAACACTTGATGTATATCAGTTTGTGTGGAATGAATGTATACTTTATAGAAGTTTCACTTGCTGAATGGAATTAGTGAACTTTCTGAAGATTTTCTAATTATATGATCAGCACATCTATACTGAAATTACAGTCCCTCTTATTGTGCCTTTAAATAATATTAATTTAATATTAACTGTTTCAACATTAAAACTGCAATTTATTTCTGTTATTTAAAACTGAATTGTTCAGCCATCGCTACTCCAAGTATTAAGTGTCAAATTATTGTTCAGTAAACATTTCTTATTATTTTAATCAGTTGTGCTGCTTAATAATTTGGTGGAAAACTTGGTGTTTCTGAATAGACAATTCAAATAAATACACTGTAAAAAACAATAAGTTTAGGAAACTTAAACCATTTGAATGTTTAATGTTTGTCTTAACACTAGAACTACAGAGAAATTCATTTTAATAAAATAGTCACTCCAATAGAGAGTGATGTGTTTGTTGGTGTACCTGTGACAAGGCTGGAGACAATCAGTGGAAGAACAAGCATCTGAAGCATCCTCATCAACAGCTCTCCAGGGAAAGAGAAATACTTCACCTCCCTGATGGACAGATTATGAGGTCTCAGGGCAAACCCCAGTGCCACCCCTACACATAGTCAATGAGACAGAAGTTGGTAAAACAATTTTGAACATGACAGTTCTCTTCTGAACAGTGCTACTAGTACTGGAAACATCCACACACTGATTTACTGCTTTACCCAAAGCCACAGCAGCAACGGTGAATATCACAAACGCGTTCCTCCGCAGGAACGTCTTGACGCCGTTTCGTGTGATGCCGCCCATCTTTCTCCTGCTTCCTGATATCTGCTTCTGTAACACTTGGCACAGGCGGTGGAGGCCTTCGTCGGCACGCTGTGGCTTCTCAGAGTCTTCACTCAGAAACAGGCTAGTGCTGTTTGGGGGCTTCTCGTTCATAATAAGCTCTAACACATGGTCCAACAGGGTTTCATGGGAAACTGGAAGAAAAATTGAGGTGAAAAGAAAATTTATAAATATTATAAATTATAAAACATTCGAAATTAGAAATATTTTTTCATTTTTTTTAAATTTTTTAATCGGAGTTCCAACACAACTCTGAGTCGCCCCCCAACCCTCCCCCCTCCGGAGTAATGTCCCTCTACAGTCCAATAACATGTGCTATAGGTGAATTGAATAAGCTAAATTGGCCGTAGTGTATATGTGTGCATACGAGAGTGTTTAGGTGTTTCCCAGTACTGGGTTGTGACTGGAAAGGCATCCACTGTGTAAAACATATGCTAAATAAGTTGGCAGTGAATTCCGCTGTGGCGACCGCTGATGAATAAAGGGACTAAGCCGAAGGAAAATGAATGAATGAATGAATGAATGAATGAATGAAGTTGGTGGTTCATTCTGCTGTGGCGACCACTGATAAATAAAAGGTCTAAGCCGAAGGAAAATGAATAAATGAGTTGTTACAGCACAAAATGTCAGAGTGTTAGAAGTAAAATGGACTCTCCTTGATAAACGGAACTATTTACACATATCTTTTGTTTTTCAGAACAAAAGCAAACATTTTTGTAGCACATTTACTGCATGTTGCTCTTTTACATACAACAAACAGTATATGATGACCATATGGGTCTGGAAATTAAGGCATAATGTTGATTATGATTATTCTTGTTCCTCCTTTTGTTTCTCCAAATACATAAGGATTTTTTTTATCATAATTTTTTCAGGGTTTTCACATTTAATGTACAGGACAGTTAAGATTATTGACAGGAAAGCATGGGGAGCAGAGAGAGGGAAAGGATCAGCATAGGACTGCAAGGTGGGAATCGAACTCGGTTCACTGTGAGCACCGGTGTGCATGTGTCAATGCACTGACCACTACACCACTGCCGCCGACACAAGGATTTTAAACAACACACAACCGACCACCCCTTACAATAATAAGTACATTATAATGAAGTATACAGTACTTATCCCTTTATATATACAGAGTCCTCCACCAATACTGGTGGCTGGCACTGTGGTTGAATATGAGCAGACTCGAAGTTCGAAAATTTGAAACATAACACAAAAACCGGAAGATGCTCGAGTTTGCTATTGAATGAGAAAAGCAGCCTTTTTTAAGTATATAGGTGATGTTGTTAGATTGTAGTTTTTGAGACTTTCCAAGACCCAATATCCTCTTGAATCTTCGATATATATATATATATATATATATATATATATATATATATATATATATATATATATATATATATATATATATATATATATATTATATATATATATTTTTTTTTTTTTTTTTTTTTTTTTTTTTTGGTAGTTAAACCATCTTACTAATAGTGTCTGAGGAAAAAAAAGACACCTATCCTATTTTGGACTGATACACAACTCTTCTAGGTAATTGTAATTTCTTGATTAATTTCCTATGGGTATTTTCAGTGTTTTTGCTATTTTCTTGCAACCAATTTCCATCCTGAGAACCTCAACAATGTCACAAATCACACAATTATGTTGTTTGGTCATTGGTCTTAAAAATGTGCATTTTTTAATATATGTTTTGAGCGAAGGATCAAAAGGTGAAACAATACTAAATTTTTTTCACAGTGTTCTTTCCTCGTATTTGCCAAAGGTGCATATTAGTGCAGGACACTGTACTGTATTCGCTTCATTTGAAAATACAAAACTGCTCCTGTAGGGGGCATGGACGACCTGTCTTTACACCATCACTGGGCAAAACTATTTATTACCCCTCAGAACAATAACCCACATTATTTACATTAGCAATGGTTTCCAAGTTGTTAATTAAACAATAAAACCATAATAATCATGCAAATCAGCATTAAAGCTCACCACCTTTTCTTGCAAGAAACTACAATAATGTCTTACTCTAATTGATCATAGTAAGCATAAACCCTAAATAAATGCCATATTGAGGTGCTTATCCCAAAGACAACAAAACAAATATCATATGAATTCTAGATAAACAGTGCTCAGAGTCTCCACTGAGACGGTCATTATGTAATCTTTTCACAGGGTTAATTAGGAAAATTCGAGCACACGCGGGTTTGGATTTGACTAACGGCATAAACTGAATAATATTAGTAAATGAATAAATACAAAACACTAAATAATTTACTAATGAGGATCTTAGTTCAACCTATTCAAGTGATACTGCCAATTTCTTCTTTATTTTTTATTTTCCACCAGTAATATGTACAAATTTTATCAATACTCCATCATGCCCTTAGTAATAATAGTGTAGAGTTGATGCCAAAGTTTGAAACTATGACTATATATCACAATGTGACTGTCAATCACACTATTATGACATTTTTGTATCATTTTGTTGTAACTTTACATCTTTTAATTACATATTTAAAACTGCAATACTACTACCTGACAAAAGTCTTGTCATCGATCCCAGTTGTAAGAGCAATAAATAATAACTTGACTTCTAGTTGATCATTTGGAAAAGTGGCAGAAGGTAGATTTTTCAGATGAAATCATCTGTTGAACTGCATCCCAATCATCACTAAAACTGCAGAAGACCTATTGGAACCCACATGGACCCTAGATTCTAACAGAAATCAGTCAAGTTTGGTGAAGGAAAAATCATGGTTTGGGGTTACAATTAGTATGGGGGCATGCGAGAGATCTGCAGAGTGAATGGCAACATCAACAGCCTGAGGTATCAAGACATTTATGTTGCCCTTTACATTACAAAACACAGGAGATGGTAAATTCTTCAGCAGGATAGCACTCCTTCTCATATATCAGCCTCCACATCAAAGTTCCTGAAAGCAAAGAAGGTCAAGGTGCTCCAGGATTGGAGAGCCCATTCACCAGACATGAACATTGTTGAACATGTCTGGGGTAAAATGAAGAAGGAGGCATCGAAGATGACTCGGAAGGGTCTGTATAAATTCTGGGAGTCCTGCAAGAACGCTTTCTTTGCCATTCCAGAAGACTTTATTAATAGTTATTTGAGTCATTTAAGAGATGTATGAATGCAGTCTTCCAAGCTCATGGTAGTCATACACAATATTAATTCTTTTCCCACTCCCCCATGACTTTATATTCTATACTGTACATTATTTCTGTTAAAAGTCAGACCTTACTGTCGTAATTAAATAATTAAAAATCATGGTATAATCATATTTTATTTTAGTAAAGTAAGCATAATCTAGAGACCTTTGCCTTTCATATGAGCCAAGTTATTATTTGTTGCTCCTAAAACTTGGATTGGCAACAAGACTTTTGTCAGGTAGTGTCTCACAATGTGATTATATCTCAGAATTATGACTTTTCCGCATAATTGCAACATTTTTTTCCCAGGCAACTTTACATTTTCCAGTTCCAACTTAAAAATGCTAAATTACACCTCATAATGTGAATTTACAAGACAAGTTTATAACAATATATTAGAAGAAATATGTAATTGACATATGCACATCTTTAAATCACAAATATATCTGATGATTACGACTTTTCAGTTATTCATTTTTATCTAACAATATCTAGATAAAAGATATCTCAAAATGTGACCATATTGCAACTTTATTTCCTCGTTTGTATGCCAATTTACAAATTATTTAACATTTATAATAATAGCATCTTTTCCATGAAGTTGTAAAAAATTACAGAACAGCACCAAAAAAGCGATATTAGTTTCCAAGCTCTTTATTTTTAATCCTAATCAACTTAGTCAACATATAATAAACAAATTAACAAATTAAAAACAAGGAAAAAATGACAGAATTTCCATTTTGAGGTGCATTTATCCTTTAAATCCTCAATTTACCAGTTGACTAAAGTCAAAATACCAACTGCCTGATATTAAACAATAAAACACACACCAATACACCTTGACGAGCAATATTAAGTAAACAATGTCACCTCAATCACTTTCCATTTCGATAGAATAAACCTTGTTATGGTTTTTGACTCACCACTCATGGTTGCTCTGCAGTGGGTTAATGCTGGACTGAAGTGGACACAGGTAAAATGCCGAGCACAGATGAAACAGCTTATTATATGGCCTGACCTTCTCTCACCCTCCATACGACCACATACTGAGTGACACTAGAAGTACGCCGCATACCTTCTGGTCTGATCTAGGGCCAGTTTTCTCTCCAGTGATCAACACCACATGGCAGGATCACTGATCTTAAATCAGCATAAATACTTACACCAACAAACACCCCAGGTGAGCAACTACAAAGCGTACTCGCACCATAATCTTGCCCCATCCTTTCCACTTTGCAAGTATCTGAACCAGAACATCACACACTCAGGAGCAAACAGAGTGTTTATTATGCACACACAGATTGTTATATCTATATCGCACATCAAACAATTCTAATTATTGATTATAGTTTTTTAACGTGACATTTGAATGTAGGCTACACTTTCAGCAAATTAGGCTAATTTATAACCGATTTATAATTTATGAAAGAAGAAAGAAAGAAGAAAGAAAGAAAGAAAGAAAGAAAGAAAGAAGAAAGAAAGAAGAAGAAAGACGACAGTTTAGTCCCTCATTCAAAAAGCTTGCTAAAATCTTTCCTTTTTTAATTAAAGTTCACTTTGCATACTAAAACAAAGGCATCTTACCATTTCGCAGCAGCTCTTCTTGTGTCTCTGTTGCGCGTTCTGGTGAAGCTGAAGACCCCGCGGTACTCCGCGTTTACCACAGAGAAGAAATTGCCGAGAAATGATATTTGCGTGGGAGGGAAGAGTCACGGTTTTTTTCCTGTGAGGAAAAAGCAATGACCACCTGCCCAATAGCGTGCAGAATCAACATGTTAATCAGTCTCATCGGGGGGTGTTTATGCTGTGTGTAGGCTACTCCCGTATGCAACCACAACATCCGCTCGGCGATTATAGTAATGCATTCATGAAGGCTATGACTTTTCGCTACACACTGTTCAGTATAAGTGAAACGTTGTCATTCAGAAAATTATAAAAAAGAAAGATAATACCTTATTCGTAATTTTAAGTATATTGTGGTAAAACATATTTGTAGTGAATCAAAACCTTTCTTCAAAATTGTCCTAAAAATGTTGAACAGCATCCACTCTTGTGTTAGGAAAATTGTGGAAACTTTTGATCCACTACTGATGACTACTTTGACGCCCAATGTGCTTTGCCAAATACATACCAATTGTT